>NC_064639.1:307972250-308303250 GCF_023864345.2 Schistocerca serialis cubense
GCCACGTGTTGACAAAAGCCGTTAAATAAAAGACAAAAAGAAAATGTGGTATTGCCAGTGCGTAGTGTACAGTCAGAGTTCTGTAAATTACTGATAGGTCAGATGCATGTTTCCGTTGCGTATTAATCATATAGGAGGATAACTTGTAACTTAAGTTTGAGTACTAGAGTTCATGTTACTCGATAAATAAGAATGAATCCACTCGCTTGGCAGACCACTCATCTTGCAGGCCTGACTGCTTGATGCCACAGTATGAGCAAGGCATGTGGGTGCCTCTCAAAGAAAACAATGGAATGAAAGTTCAGGGAGGAAATATAAAAATATGATGTTCGCTGATGATATTGTAATTCTCTCAAACCTGGCAAAGAACTTGGCAGAGCAGCTACACCAAATGGATGGTGTCCTGAAAAGAGGTTATGGGGATGGCCATTGACAAAGGTAAAACAAAGATAATGCATTATAGTCGAATGAAATATGTTGGTGCTGAGGCAATACGATTATAAAATGAGACATTAAATGTAGTAGATTATTTCTGCAATTTGACCAGCAAAACAACTGATCACGAATGAAATTTTCACTCTGCAGTGGAGTGCGTGCTGTTATGAAACTTTTTGGCAGATCAAAACTGTGCACCAGATCGAGATTCGAACTCGCGACCTTTACCTATCGCGTCAAGTGCGGTACCGACTGAGCTACACAAGTGCGACTCGCAGTGCGTCCTTACAGCTTTACTTCTGCTAGTACCTCGTCTTCTATCTTCCAAACTTCACAGAACCTCTCCTGTGAAACTTGCAAGACTATCACAGAACAGTTTTCATTTGCCAGGAAGTTTCAAAATAACTGATGATGGTCGAAGTAGAGTGGAAATAAAATGCAAACTGGAAATATCTAGAACAGTGTTTCAGAAATTTTTTCAACAATGAGTATAAATTGAAGGGTTAGGGCATCTTCTCTAGAGTTATTTATCTGGTGTGTAGCCTTGTACGGGAGTGAAATGTGGCTGATTAGCAGTTTGGCCAAGAAGAGACTAGAAGCATTTGAAGCTTTGTCCTCAGAAGGATGCTCAAGATTAGATAGGTAGATCAAACGGGGATTCCATTGATATGGGTGGGACAGTTGCAGTACGTTTTTCGACAGTCAAAAGCTAATAAAACAGAAAGTATAAATAGAAATAAATTAAAAATTGATTAAGATCATATGACTATTTGTTTTACCTTCTCATTAAATCTGAATATCAGAAAATTACAAAGTAAGCTATTAATCATATTTAAATCCATGTCACAGGTAGGACAGCAAATTGACAAAGTATTGAATGCCCACCAAGATTTTACAAGAACTTTGTGAATTATGCACTTATTTTCTGCAGAAAACATGCAATTCACATTCTATAAGTAATTCTCTATGTGATGAAAAATAAGTAAATATAACGTTATTAAAATTTACTAATAAAATTACAATCAAAGACTATCATGTATAGGACAAGGAACTGTCATAGGTGGGACTCATGTGAAGTAAAATCTGTTTTCAGAAGTTAACATTAATTTTAAGATGTTAATTTAAAGATGAATCAGTAGTTAACATATTACAGCCTCACTTCCTGTTTAAATAATCTTCCAGGAAAGTCTTTTACCTATAAGTAAGATACAGGTAGTAAATCGTTATCAGTCCTGAGTACCTAATTACTTTGATTTAAGAAATCCACCATTAAGAAACTATCCAGATTACAACTCATCCAGTTTCAAAAATGTATGAATTTCTGGAAAATTCATAACATAAAGTGCTTTTAACATGTGTGATGTCTCTATTTGGAAGAGTTTAAAGTACTTATTGTAACTCGATGTAGGACACATTTTTCTTGTCAGCTTTTAACATCTTGATTGAGTCTCCTACAGATTTCATACACATAATCGGTATTTCTGAATTTCCTTCAAGAACCATCTGTGTAGCTGCAGCAAACCTGCATTTGGCTGATTTCTTTCTTTCAGTTTGAAACTCCAACAGAATTAACATTCCTGGTACAATCGTTTTGATAGCTGGTTCGGACCTTGTAATTTCTTTGAGATTATATGTCAACAGAATTTAGAAGTATGATTGTTCATCACTGATATCATGAGGAACCCCTTGTCTGCGTGGTAGCAATTTCAATCTTTAGTAAAGCCAATTTGAAAGTGTTATGTTAACAATTATGGCAGGAAAATTAGTAGTTGCTAATGACTCACCACATGCATCAGGAGGGCGACGAAAATGAGTGTCTGAGAGGTGCAGAGATCAAACTATACTATCGGATGTATGTATTACACTTCACAAAATGGACATCGACGACATTCAATAAATATTCAAAACAAACCATTAACATTCATTGTGAATACAGAATGAAAAATGGCGCGCCACAGTGATAACAGAGTTTCACATCACCAAGATCAAAGGCGAACTCCTTGGGAGTTACAAACCGTGCAGCACGTTCAGCTTGGTATCCACACTTAAAGAATATATAAAGACGAAAATGTCTGTCGTGGAGCTTGTGAACCTAGCTATCCTTTAAGGTGTTGCTGTAGATAGTGCGATAATATGTTTTATAGGGACAAAAGAAAGTCCAGAGCCTGAATTTGTCTAATGGTTCCAGGTGGTATGAAATGCAATGTCACACACTTTCCAGGAGGAATACTTTGCTCTAAAGGAGTATGATTTCTACACATAGACAAGGAATCAAGCGAAAACAAGTTATTTTGATCAACTACTGGTGAAAAGCAGTGCTCATACTTTAGCTGTAGTTCTCTTACGCCCGTTTCGCCAGTCTTGCTTGCTGTGACTCAGATATTCCCTACTATCAACGCAAGATTTTGCACACAAGAAAGAGGCATAGGAGATGGAGCACCTCCAACTTCTAGCAGCACAATAAATAACTTTTCAGCCAATTTATCATCTGCATTAATAGTTGACATAATTGTAAACGATTACTTTGAGGCGTTGATGTTAGTTGATTGTGATACAACGCTCTCTGTACCTCTAAAATCCCGATTGGTTGGAGTTGAAAACAAATTCCTTACTCAACGATGGAATAAGTTTGTTTATGTCATCTACAAATTTTCAGGCCGTTTCCGCAGTTTGCTGTGCACTGTCAAGTTCCATCAGAAAGAGTCACAAAGATCCAGAATGCTTACATTTGTATCATAGATACAAATAGATCTATAAGAAGGTGCTGATTGCTGCAAAAAAAGTCATTTAATGACAAAACAATATATAATGCAGAGAATAAAAGCAAAGCAGACTGGAATGTTCTAAAAAAGGAAACAGGGGTAGGCAAACAAATGCAGGATAACATACTGCTAAGGTAGGGGGATAAGGTAATAAATGATCCACAACACTTAGAAAACTATGTAAACTAGCGTTTTTCAAGTATTGCTGAGCAGTTACAGCAAGAATTCCCCAAAACAAATATAACATGTATAGATAATGTTGCACTAAATACAATGATGTTAGTTCCAACCACAGAGAATGAAGTCAATCAAACCGTTCAAAAACTAAAAAATAAAAGTCGGGAGGCTTAGATCAAGTACCAGTGTGAGTACTAATACAATGCATAGAGATTATACAAGGCCCCTTAACAAATAAAATAAATGAATCCTTCAAATCAGGGACATTCCAGAGCAGTTAAAACAGGCAAGCGTTGTACCTTTCCTTAAGAAAGGTAATGCAGAAGACATAGAAAATCACTGGCCCATTTCCCTTCTGTCACCATTCTGAAAAATAATAGAAGCAATTATGAGAGACAGATTAATGAATTACCTGAATAAATACAATCTTTTAAGCAAATCACGGTTTGGTTTCTGAAGTGGCAAAAACATGGACACAGCCACAGTAGAATTCACGAAAGTTGTACTTGATGCTGTTGACAAAGATGAGCGTGTCACAGGCATATTTTTGGATCTTTCTAAGGCCTTTGATACAGTCGACCACAAGATTCTAATAAATAAATTAGAAGCATTAGGAATAAGAGGGGTAGTTAGTGACTGGTTTCGATCATACCTAGCAGATAGGGTACAAAGAGTAGAGATATTACATACTTCAAATAGATCTAAACATTTAGTAAAACAATTATCAGAACCAAAATACATTAGTGTATGGGCTCAGCAAGGTAGCATATTTAGGACCAATACTATTCCTGATACATCAATGACTTTCCCAGTAATGTTACTCATGGTGAAAAAATTCTCTTTGCTGATGACAGCAATATTATAGTCACTGAGAAAACAAGAGAACTCCTTGCAGAGAAAGCAAATGAAACTCTCAAGGAAGTTCACGACTGGTCAATAAGCAATAAAGAGACATTGAATGTAAGGAAAACTAACGCCATGAATTTCAGTTTGAAGAGCGAAAACGACAATGTTAAATTAAATGTAGATGGCACCTCTATAGACTGTGTAACAAATGCAAAATTTCTAGGAATGAATATTAATTCTCAATTGAAGTTATGTGAACACACAAACATACTTGCAAACAGAATGTCATCAGCATGTTATGCCCTTAGAATCCTGACATCAGTGTATAACATGCAGTGTCTTTTAGGTACATACTATTCATATGTATACTCAATTCCTAGCTATGGCATTCGTTTTTGGGGAACAAGTTCACAAAATATTAACAAAATTTTCAAACTCCAGAAAAGAGCCATGAGAATAATAACCAAAAATAGTAGCCAAGCTCATTGTAAAGATCTGTTCAAAACACTGGGGATTTCAATTGCTCTGTGTGAATACATTTTCCAGTCAGTTGTAAACATAAAAAATAACATTGGTAATTACTTCACAAACAACTCTGTCCATGACCATGGAACAAGAGCTAGACTCAACCCACATTCACCAAGAAAAAATTAACATAAAACTCAAAATAACATTATCTACCAAGGAATAAAACTATACAATAAATTACCAAATGAGATTAAAGAAACTGCAAAAGTACACTTATTTAAAAAAGCAGCTAAAAAGTACCTGTTATGCAATACATGAAGAATTACTTAGATAAAACAGAGTAGGGGTTTAGTAAAAAATGTTGTACAAATAAATAATAATAATGATTATAAAATATTCAACACTCCACGTAATACCTCCACACCATGTATTTTTCCTTCTTTTTTCCTTTTTATGAAAAACTTACCCCCACGTCATGCATAGCACAGTAGTGACACCTCTTCCTCTTTCTGAGCTCAACATCTCACTCATTATAGATGGATGCTGAGTCAGTTTTTCAGGATAGAATTGGGGAGTTGCAGTACAGAAAATATCCCAAAGATCACCGGCCTATTTGTGTGGTTGTTTGTGTAGTGAGTGAAACGTTATGAAACAACGTGAGTATAGTGTGTGCAGTGACTGATAGTGAGATATGAGTGAACGATGTAGCACTATGTTATGTAATAAATTATTTGCAAAAAACGTATTGTGTACCAGGAATAAATCTAATGATGGTCTAGAAGTCTGTAAATGTTTGTGTATACGAATTAACTTATTGTAAGTGCCTATGGGTTTCACGCAGCTGTGCGGTACGTTAACACTCGCCCACCAGCCGACATGTCTGGAATGCTGACAATTTGCTTGGTCAGTAGAAGTGCGTCCAGCTGCACTCCAACGGGGAGTAGGCGACTGGCCGCCGTCCGCAGCGGGCAGTATTACCTAGCGGGGCCTCGGGAGCGAATATGTCTCTTTTCTTAGCTCACCATGGAGCCTTTCGATACGACCGTAATTAGCCGGTGTTAGGATGTCAGACACTGTGATGGTGGGTGCGCGTAGCGTGTGTGTTTTATAATCCGCATTTGTCAATAAAACTGCTTAAACTTACTTGTCGTGTTCGCGTATTGCCCTACCTCAAGGACCCACTGCTTACAAATCCTGACAAAATATTCGTGTAATCATCATCCGGAGCAACAACACAATCTACCCCCGTATAGAAGTGGTCTCAGAATGGAGATTATTATGGAAAATCTACAGTCCTGAAGAGGCACTGTACAACGTGAACTTCGAGCAGCAGCAGCGTGAACATCCAACGCTGGAATTCAGGTTGGTCTATTCCAGTTTGGCTAGAAAACAAAAGGCAGTGATGGATTTTTATTTGCATGTTAATGACTCATTGGCTTTAAATTAGACGAAATGTCGCAATCAAGTGAGAGTAACGTTGTCGATCTACAAACTGTTATTTATGAACTGCAAGAAGATATTCGGCAGTTAAAAGCAGAAAGAAGCGAGTGTAACATTCCGAGAGACTTGGCAAATCATAGTTCATGCAGTGCAGGTAAAACTACAATAAAGAATTTTTCATTATTGCCATCAGTACCAGTGTTTAGTGGGAAATCCGAAGATGATGTGAAAGTGTTTTTTCGTAAACCTGAAGGTGTCGCCCTGTTAGGATCATGGACAGATTCTGATAAGCTAGTGGTTGCTAAATTAAGAATTCAGGGAGCAGCACAAGATTTCATTACCGTGGAGCCTCCTTGCGTGAAAACAGAAGATTACAATGAGTTTATAACGATTGTTATTCAGAGATTTAAACGTAAAAACGCGATCACATTTTACAGAGAGCAGCTTCACAGTATGCGAATGCGACGAGATGAATCTGTAGAGCAGTTTCCCAACAGAATTCGAAACATCAACGCTCAAAGGTACAAGTTAATAGAAGATAAAAATGAAAATCGCATTCAGTTGTTCGAAGCCGACCAGAGAGCCTTGGACACACTCACTCATGGATTGCACGGAGAGGAAGTAAGCAAAGCTGTCAGATTGGCGCAATGTAAAACGTTTCAGGAGGCAGTAGAATCAGCTGTTGTTTTCGTTGAAGCGCTAAGACGACCGAATGAGATGCAGAAACAAGAACGCAGACTTTCCAACACAACAGTACAATGCTACAGATGCAATAATCTGGGTCACAAGCGTAAGGATTGCAAAGAGAATCGAATCTGCTAGCATTGCGGGATGCAGGGTCATGTTTCGAGAGATTGTGGCAACAAGAAGGAAGGTAATGCGAACAACAGACAATCTGTCAGATCTTTAAACGAGTACAGGAACTTACGGGCCACCACTCCGTCCGCCCCTTGTCAGGGACAGTGATTCCTGTTAGTTCCAGCGAAAATCAGACCGAAAATGACTTCGTGATAGGTGCTGTATATCGTGGGAGAAACATCAAACTACTTATTGACACAAAACACACACCA
Source organism: Schistocerca serialis cubense (assembly GCF_023864345.2). NCBI lineage: Eukaryota > Metazoa > Arthropoda > Insecta > Orthoptera > Acrididae > Schistocerca > Schistocerca serialis. Next base: position 307,979,449 of record NC_064639.1, read on the forward strand.
CATTAACGTGGTGTTCCATAGATAAACGGAATAAATTGAAACCGCCGATATTAAAAGTGCGAGGGTTAAACGGAGGAAAGCTACGTAACTATGGAGAAGTTGGAGTAGAATTAATTCTTGGCCAAGGCCAAGATGAAGATCAAAATAAAGATAAATACACAGCAAGGGTGCAAGTAGTTTCAAATAACGAAACGCGTTATGACGCGTTATGGATTTCATTTCTTGACCGCTAACGAGGCAGAGATATTTCTCGCAGAAAGAAAGATCAGACTAGGCCGTAGCAACTACAACATAGGAGATCGTTCTTCAGATCGTACTCAAAGGAGCAGCAATACTGGTGTCATGGGAATGGACCGCCCAAACGATGCATCAGTTCAAACTGTCCGAGTCGATGTTCAAAGTGATCAGCCTCAGCAAATTCCCAAGGGAGCAGGAAAGACAATCTACGTTGAAGTTAAGTCACCCCGATGCAAGGAAGGAACTTCGTTATTAACTGAGTGACCCGAGAAAAGTGAGTTATTGGATACAATGCATTGTTATGTTGCTAGAAGTGTAGGTGTCGCTACAGTGGTGAGACAGAATGTCGCAAAAGTCCCGGTTACAATAACCAATATGAGCAATGAGGATGTTGTTTAGCCACGAGGAACGTAAGTTGCTGATGTATCGAGTGTAAGTAACAGTGACGTAATACAGATTCCAGATCAGGTAACAAATGCTGCAATTATAAATACAGATTTTTGTAACAGTACCGCAAAATTACAACGAGGAGACGAAGTTAATACTGAACTGAAGCGCAAGATTTGGAAGAAGATACGACGTTTGACAGCTGATGAACAGAAGATTCTAGCTCCTGTTTTGTTGGAGTATGCAGACTTATTCCGAGAACCTGCAAATTTACCTGTCCCTTATTTAGTTCAGCATCGTATTCATACAGGGAATGCATCCCCAATCACACAGAAACCTTATCGAATACAATTTAGTCAAAGAAAGTTGCTAGAAGACATGGATAAAGAACAATTAGAAGCCGGAATTATAAAACCAAGAGATCCTCCAGACCCACCGTGGTGTTCGCCTGTTGTAATTGTAAAAGCCGGCCGGAGTGGCCGTGCTGTTCTAGGCGCTACAGTCTGGAACCGAGCGACCGCTATGGTCGCAGGTTACAATCCTGCCTCGGGCATGGATGTGTGTGATGTCCTTAGGTTAGTTAGGTTTAATTAATTCTGAGTTCTAGGTGACTGATGACCTCAGAAGTTAAGTCGCATAATGCTCAGAGCCATTTGAACCATTTAAAGAAGAAATCAATTTCTGGAGAACCACAGTTCCGTTTTTTTGTTGATTACCGATCTTTGAATGCTGTGACCACACCCCACATTTACCCTTTACCAAATTTAGTGGAAACCTTGGATTACTTGGGCAGAAGTCGAATTTTTTCCGTGTGTTATTTAACAAGTGGTTATCACCAGTTAACAGTGCATCCAGATGATCAAGCAAATACTTCATTTGTAACAGCAACAGGAGTATTCAAGTATCTTCGTATACTGTTTGGACTTCGTAATGCTCCAGCTACATTTCAACGCCTGATGGATTCAGTTTTACGAGGGCTCACCCCAACACAAGCACTTGTTTACCTTATAATAATTTTTGGTGAAAACATGAAGCAGCATACTGAGGGACTACAAGCTGTTTTTGATCGTATAAGTGCAAATCTGTCTTTATCAATAGATAAATGTTATTTTGCACAAAGTAAAGTTAACTATCTTGGCCATGTTATAACCAGTGAAGGTGTTAGACCTGATCCAAAATTGAAGACGTAAAGAACTTTCCTGATCCACAGAATTTGAAAGAACTACAATCATTCTTGGGATTGTCAAATTTCTATAGCCAGTTATGCGAATATAGCACGTCCAATGACACAGCTACTGAAGAAAGGAGCCACATTTAATTGGTCAACAGAATGCAAAACGGCAATGGAAGAACTTAAAACTGCTCTAACCACAGCCCCAGTGTTAACCTATCCAGATATCGGTAAACCTTTTATTCTTTCAACAGATGCATCCAATTTTGCCATAGGTGCAATCTTGTCTCAAGACGTTGATGGTCATGAACATCCAATCTCATTTGCTTCAAGAGAATTAAACAAAGCAGAATGTAATTATACCACTACTGAGAAGGAGCTTTGTGCTTTGGTTTTTGGTGTAACACATAACAGATGTTTCTTAACAGGAAGAGAATTTACAGTTATTACAGATCATGCCGCACTTAAATGGTTATTGAGCTTAAAGGATTCAAGTTCCAGATCAACAAGATGGGCATTAAGACTGAGCGAGTACCAATTTAAGGTTATTCACCGACCTGGTAAACAACATGTGAATGCTGATGCAGTGAGTCGAAAAGTCTATGTTTGTGTTACAATGAGTCGAGAAGAAGAGTTAAAGGCAGCTCAGGAAGAAGATCCACAATGTAAACTATGGAAAAATGATCAACGTTCTGTCGAAATAGATGGATTATTGTACAAAATCACTAGTAAAGGAAACCGCCTAGTTATTCCAGAAAGCATGAAAGAGCAAATAATGAGAGAGAAACATGATTCTTTATTATCAGGACACTTCAGTAAAAAAGCAACAAACATTAAAATAGCTCAAATGGTTTGGTGGCCAAGTCGCAAAGTTGACGTTTTGGAGTTTGTTTCACGTTGGGATTCCTGTAACAGACGGAATAATTTAGAAAAAAGTAGGGCACCATTGCAAGAACTGCCAGAAACAAGTGAACCATTTGAACGAGTAGGAGTAGATGTCGTAGGACCGTTGCCTAAGATTAAAGGTGGAAACAAATACACATTGACAATGTTAGATCATTTCTCTAGATACCTTCTCATGATATCAATACCTGATCAGAGCGCTGAGTCTATAGCTAAAGTTTTCGTAGAAGAATGGATTCTTAAGTTTGGATCACCATTAAGTATAATTAGTGATCAAGGAACGAATTTCATGAGTGAATTACTTAAACAGACTTGTAAACTCATGCAAATAACTCAGTTAAGCACACCCTGAAGGAAATGGAAGAGTGGAGAGAGAGTCCACAGAACAATCATTAAAATGGATAGCCATTATGTGAGCAGCAAACACGACACTTGGGATGTCCGTTTACTGTACTTGGTAAGTTGTTACAATGCCAAAATGCACAGCTCAACTGTGCTAAGTCCATATGAGATCGTCTACGCAAGAAGAATGCATTCAGCCTTGGACTTTGCACGATCGACTGCCGGAATCAGGAATGAACACGTAAGGGATCTAGGACGCAAGTCAAAGGAAGCATGGAGGGGAGTGAAACAGCGGACTCATCGATCCAAGCAAGACAACACGCCCGCCAAGCAACAGTGCCACAGTATCGAGTTGGAGATATTGTGTATCTGAGCAACGCGGTGTTAAAGAAGAGTCAAGTCAAAACGTTTAAGAAGTTTTGGAAAGGACCATATCCAATCATGGAGGTGTTGTCGCCAGTCACTCTTAAGCTCCAACTGCCCTTTCGTTCGGGTAGATTTCCTGTAGTATCGCAAGACGAAGAGGACCGACTGAGAGGCAGACCTGCTGTTCTCAAACCCAGGAAGTGAGAATCGCGAGGTCGCAGTCCAGGCTCCGAGGGGGAGGTATCGCCACGTTCCGAGCGATCCTGTTTGAGACACCCCTACAATCTGCGTAAACGCGTATATTGTGTGAGAGTGCAATGTGTGTGTTTATTTCAGCCATGTGTTTAGGTGAATGTGTTGTGAAAATTTAGTACTGAAGCTATTGCACGAGTGCACAAGTGAAACTAAACCTTTTATTTCACAGGTTACCACACGAAACTCATTTATTTTATGTTCATTGTTACCTCTAGTATTCAGAACTAATTAACCATGTTCATTTTTATTCTAATGCTTGCTATGATACCGTATTCTACTAATGCTGTAGTAATAGTACCACGGAGTACAGTTGTTTTGTTTGAACCATGATCAGACATGGTAGTTTCAACAAGTAATATCAAACTTGTCCTCGAGTACAATCTGAGTGAAACCCAGTAACAGTTCAATTCTGTAAAGAAGCAAATTGACCTAATTCGTTCTGTTAGGGGTAATGATACTATTTTGGAAATGGGTACATCTGGGTATAATAACTGGATCACAGCCAAAACGCAGGTAGAGTCTACATTTGCTAATTATGAGCAAGACATTTACTGTTTTTTAAAGCTTTTGCCACACAAAACTTTAATTAGGCATAAAAGTGCCTGGTTTGATTTTGGAGGGAGTATCCTTCATACTGTATTTGGTACTTTAACTATTCGAGATCTACTGGAAGTTAAATACAAAATATTAGCTCTTGAACAACAGTCCAGTACAGATTCAACGAACCTCTCTAATGAGATTATTGTACGAGGTGCATTCAAGTTCTAAGGCCTCCGAATTTTTTCTAATTAACTACTCACCCGAAATCGATGAAACTGGCGTTACTTCTCGACGTAATCGCTCTGCAGACGTACACGTTTTTCACAACGCTGACGCCATTATTCCATGGCAGCGGCGAAGGCTTCTTTAGGAGTCTGTTTTGACCACTGGAAAATCACTGAGGCAATAGCAGCACGGCTGGTGAATGTGCGGCCATGGAGAGTGTCTTTCATTGTTGGAAAAAGCCAAAAGTCACCAGGAGCCAGGTCAGGTGAGTAGGGAGCATGAGGAATCACTTCAAAGTTGTTATCACGAAGAAACTGTTGCGTAACGTTAGCTCGATGTGTGGGTGCGTTGTCTTCGTGAAACAGCACACGCGTAGCCCTTCCCGGACGTTTTTGTTGCAATGCAGGAAGGAATTTGTTCTTCAAAACATTTTCGTAGGATGCACCTGTTACGGTAGTGCCCTTTGGAACGCAATGGGTAAGGATTACGCCCTCGCTGTCCCAGAACATGGACACCATCATTTTTTCAGCACTGGCGGTTACCCGAAATGTTTTTGGTGGCGGTGAATCTGTGTGCTTCCATTGAGCTGACTGGCGCTTTGTTTCTGGATTGAAAAATGGCATCCACGTCTCATCCATTGTCACAACCGACGAAAAGAAAGTCCCATTCATGCTGTCGTTGCGCGCCAACATTGCTTGGCAACATGCCACACGGGCAGCCATGTGGTTGTCCGTCAGCATTTGTGGCACCCACCTGGACGACACTTTTCGCATTTTCAGGTCGTCATGCAGGATTGTGTGCACAGAACCCACAGAAATGCCAACTCTGGAGGCGATCTGTTCAACAGTCATTCGGCGATCCCCCAAAACAATTCTCTCCACTTTCTCGATCATGTCGTCAGACCGGCTTGTGCGAGCCCGGGGTTGTTTCGGTTTGTTGTCACACGATGTTCTGCCTTCATTAAACTGTCGCACCCATCACCACATGTCTCCTTAAACTGTCGATGAATTTCAATTGGTTTCACACCACGCAAATTCAGAAAACGAATGATTGCACGCTGTTCAAGTAAGGAAAACGTCGCCATTTTAAGTATTTAAAACAGTTCTAATTCTCGCCGCTGGCGGTAAAATTCCATCTGCCGTACGGTGCTGCTATCTCTGGGATGTATTGACAATGAACGCGGCCTCATTTTAAAACAATGCGCATGTTTCTATCTCTTTCCAGTCCGGAGAAAAAAAATCGGAGGCCTTAGAACTTGAATGCACCTCGTATTAAATAATTTGCAAAGAACCATTACTAACCACACAGTTTTCATTGAACAGATTGTAAAGCAATTTATCTTACATTTCCACGACTTCATAATGAAACGAACGGAAATATCCAAGAACTATTCCAAAGAATTACATGCTGTGAATGCACACTTAGATCTAAAAACTCTTTTGTTAAGGATTACTGACAGTTTATCAAATGCTAGAATTGATGCCCTTAACGTAATAACAGCCATAGAAAGTAGTTCAAATGATTGCTTGAGTAGTGTGGTACTACATCCAAAACAATTATTACAGATCCTACTATCAATTGAACGAAAGCTAGATGCAACATATACTATGATTTACCCAGTTAACTCTTACAATTTATATGCTCACTATAAGTTAACCATCACACACTCCTTAGTGACTGAAGATGAATTAACTGTTATTGTTTCTATTCCCACTGCTAGATCAAAGCATAATTTTGAAATGTATAGGATTTATACATACCCGGTGAAATGGAGACAGGCAGGTATTCATGTAAAGTATGTACGGAATGATTATCTACTGATCAGCAAGGATCGAAGATACACTCCTGGAAATGGAAAAAAGAACACATTGACACCGGTGTGTCAGACCCACCATACTTGCTCCGGACACTGCGAGAGGGCTGTACAAGCAATGATCACACGCACGGCACAGCGGACACACCAGGAACCGCGGTGTTGGCCGTCGAATGGCGCTAGCTGCGCAGCATTTGTGCACCGCCGCCGTCAGTGTCAGCCAGTTTGCCGTGGCATACGGAGCTCCATCGCAGTCTTTAACACTGGTAGCATGCCGCGACAGCGTGGACGTGAACCATATGTGCAGTTGACGGACTTTGAGCGAGGGCGTATAGTGGGCATGCGGGAGGCCGGGTGGACGTACCGCCGAATTGCTCAACACGTGGGGCGTGAGGTCTCCACAGTACATCGATGTTGTCGCCAGTGGTCGGCGGAAGGTGCACGTGCCCGTCGACCTGGGACCGGACCGCAGCGACGCACGGATGCACGCCAAGACCGTAGGATCCTACGCAGTGCCGTGGGGGACCGCACCGCCACTTCCCAGCAAATTAGGGACACTGTTGCTCCTGGGGTATCGGCGAGGACCATTCGCAACCGTCTCCATGAAGCTGGGCTACGGTCCCGCACACCGTTAGGCCGTCTTCCGCTCACGCCCCAACATCGTGCAGCCCGCCTCCAGTGGTGTCGCGACAGGCGTGAATGGAGGGACGAATGGAGACGTGTCGTCTTCAGCGATGAGAGTCGCTTCTGCCTTGGTGCCAATGATGGTCGTATGCATGTTTGGCGCCGTGCAGGTGAGCGCCACAATCAGGACTGCATACGACCGAGGCACACAGGGCCAACACCCGGCATCATGGTGTGGGGAGCGATCTCCTACACTGGCCGTACACCACTGGTGATCGTCGAGGGGACACTGAATAGTACACGGTACATCCAAACCGTCATCGAACCCATCGTTCTACCATTCCTAGACCGGCAAGGGAACTTGCTGTTCCAACAGGACAATGCACGTCCGCATGTATCCCGTGCCACCCAACGTGCTCTAGAAGGTGTAAGTCAACTACCCTGGCCAGCAAGATCTCCGGATCTGTCCCCCATTGAGCATGTTTGGGACTGGATGAAGCGTCGTCTCACGCGGTCTGCACGTCCAGCACGAACGCTGGTCCAACTGAGGCGCCAGGTGGAAATGGCATGGCAAGCCGTTCCACAGGACTACATCCAGCATCTCTACGATCGTCTCCGTGGGAGAATAGCAGGCTGCATTGCTGCGAAAGGTGGATATACACTGTACTAGTGCCGACATTGTGCATGCTCTGTTGCCTGTGTCTATGTGCTGTGGTTCTGTCAGTGTGATCATGTGATGTATCTGACCCTAGGAATGTGTCAATAAAGTTTCCCCTTCCTGGGACAATGAATTCACGGTGTTCTTATTTCAATTTCCAGGAGTGTATTTTGTGTCCCTAAATGAAAATGATTTGCATATGTGTAAAGGCAGTCATAAGTTAATTTGCCCTGAATCGGCAGTATTCTTAGGCAGTAGAGTGTAAGCTGTGAGAAAGAATTGTCTATGAATCATCCACCAAGAGATGATTGCCCTAGAATTTTAACGCATCATTATCATCCATTTCTTAAACGATATTCTGAAAGTATAATGTTCTCATTTAACTGCACCCTTGATGTCACATTTACGTGTAAAAACTATGATACACCTGAGCTACCCTTTACACAAAAATTGAACAATAGTGGATTAATCTGGAATGCCACACATTTTGATTTATCATGTGAACTATTTGATGTGCCTAGTGTGTTGCCAACTACATTTCATGCAACTGGACATCTGCCATTAACTAGAATGTTATCTGTTTATTACAATGAATCATACATATTAACACATGGAAAGCATTCCTTATCAAGTTTTTCTGAAGACAATAATTTAATTAAGGACATCCATGAAAATGTAATCTCTTCCAATAATGAGCTAAATTTAATTGAAGCAGCAAATAGAATTAAGTCCTTCGATTCCTCCAATAATTTTAATGCATACTTGATTGTCAGTATTGTGCTTTTGTTGCTTTTATTAATTTGTCTTTTGTCAACAGCATTTGTCATGTACGAAATTGTCATCTTGAAGGCACGCTTCTCTGTACTGAACGTTACTGTGTCTGCAAATGAAATACATGTTACAATGCCTTCTGACGCCACAAATGGCAAAATAGATTCATAAAGCCCAGGAGGTCGTTTTGAGCCACCTATGGTTCCTCTTTTTCTCTGGGGAGAGTGATGTAAGGTTGCACGCAGCTGTGCGGTACGTTAACACGCGCTCGCCAGCCGACCTGTCTGGAATGCTGACAATTTGCTTCGTCAGGAGATGTGCGTCCAGCCGCACTGCGACGGGGAGTACGCGACTGGCCACCATCCGCAGCACGCAGTATTACCTAACGCGGCTTCGGGCACGAATATGTCTCTTTTCTTAGCTCACCATGGAGCCTTTCGATACGACCGTAATTAGCCGGTGTTAGGATGTCAGACACAGTGATGATGGGTGCGCGTAGTGTGCGTGTTTTATAATCCGCCTTTGTTAACAGAATTCTTTAAACTTGCTTCTTGTGTTTGCGTATTGCCGTACCTCAAGAACCCACTACTTACAAATCCTGACAAAATATTCGTGTAATCATCATCCGGGGCAACAACACAAACTTACCCCCTTATATTATTTTAAATTGGTCTAAACTTGTAAATACTTTGACATGTCCTATATCCTTGTAAAAAGAGATCTACAGATGAATAAAGCTACTACTACTGCTATTACTACTACCTTTTTAGGAAGTCTTTTCCATACGAGCTTTTTTTATGACTGCTTTTTTTGAGGCACTGGAAGGAAGCACCTTCTTAACCCAAAAACAGCTTTTCAGAGAGATTGAAGGCATCTGTATGATCTAATGGGAAGCACAGGTCTCCAACTCATCTTCAGTCAGTACAGATTTTATTTCAAGCCTGCATTTGCCTTTTCTTGCAGCTTCCTTCTCGTGATGTCCAGTAAAAAGTTTTCTCTCGTAGAAGCCTTTATCTTCATGCTTTCCCACTTTTTTCGTCTCTTTTATTTATGAGTGTTGTATTTGCTGGAATCTTTCTGTAAGTTTTCTGAAAGCTTTTTCATATGCTCTGTTGACATTATTTTTCCCATTTTGTGAATAAATAATAATTCAGTATGAGAGTCAACCATTAAGGCATTGGTTACTCCAAACAGCATAACTTAAAATCGACAAGTAGTGCTAAACGGCTTGGATTTTAGTAACAATAAAAAAGTCGCGGATTGGACACATGTACTTTCAGTATTTGTACGTGGTTATTAACATATTAATCACTACTTTATAGGTCACTAGGTGGTTTGTTGGGTTCTCTTTCTCTTAACCTATAATCAACAAAATTACTATAATTGCTGAGCAACAGAGTAAACTTTTTCATGTTTTTTGTCATCGGAGGGACACTAATACATAGCTGCTTTTGTAAATTAGCTTCATACGTAACCCTTTCATGGATAAAATTCATTTTTTACAGATTTTTAAAATATTAAGGTAATAACAGTTTCTTTTCAGTCCCATTATTATATTTTCACCACCAAAATATTTTTTAAGTTCTCCAATTTTTCACAACAGAAAGTGGGACACACATGTCCCATGAACCAACGCAAGATACCTTTTCTGCTGACTGACTGATTTTGTAATTTTATTTTTTTAGCCATAAACAGGATTTTGCAGAGAATAAAATAACTACAAATTATACATGCATGTAAACTTCTTATTTGTGTAGAGCCAGTGTGAAAAATATTCATTACATTTCAGTTTTCATGATACATGATCAATACTTACAAAACTTTACATGCCATGAAACTAGGAAAAACATGGTGTGGCACAGAGTGGTACACCACAAGCAGTGCAAACAACTTTTGTTCTCTTCTCTTTAGAGTTTGTGCTGCAGAATCTGCATCGCTTCCTAGTGCCCCTGTCTTTCGGTACATGTTTGCCTACGTTCACGAGGCGGACGTCATCTGGCACACTAGAGACTCCTCTCTTTGCTGGGAAGAAAGTGGGCATTGATCCCCTCTTTTTCCTGGATGAATTCCCATTAATCAATTGTCTTGCTAATCTTTACAAATAATGTCTGCTGGGACACATGTGTCCCACTAATTTTATTTCGATTATAAGATAGTACAGTCGCTGAGAAGTACATTCCACACTGTATTTGTACTAAAAAATGATTATTAAGTTAATAATAAGATGAATTACTTACTTCAGACATCGCTGGAAAGTGAGAAATGATGAAAACTGAAGAATGACACAAATAAGTGGCGTTGCAGCGGCCATATATACACGCCAGTCGACAAAAGTAGGCACCGCTTCTCTATTGCCATTGCAGTGCAGTCCCGATTTTTTCTTAGGTTCAGTACAGTCGTCCCTAGATGGCAGCACCGTGCGGAGCTGGGTAACATATATCCCGACACTCGAACTGGCGCTCAAAGTTAGTTGGACATATATGACCCATCAACCACGAAAGGGTTAATATCTTACACTTCTTTAAAAACTGGAGTATGTATGAAAGGTAAGTTTCTGCTTTTGAAACATAACAATTCAAACAATAATTTTTGTCTTGTGTCCTCACCTACAGGAGTGCCAAATTTGTTCAATTATATTTCCTCAAAAAATTTTACAATTTTGATAATTTTTCAGGACAGTAAAATTTAACTTTTGTGTAATCAGAAGCGTATGATGTAAATTTATATAAAATAAAATTTTAATAAATCTCAGGCTCAGTTTCTCTTGGAATCACCTATAAATAATGAGGAAGTACAGGCTCGAATTATGTAACAATAAAATTTGTGACACAACTTGACTTGATAGGACATATCGTGAGGCATCAAAGAATCTTCTGTTTGGTGATGCAGAGGAGTGTGTATTTGTGAAAGGTGGCGGAGGGTTGGAGGACAGGGGAGAACTAAAAGTTGTAGGGACAGACCAAAGCATGAATACAAGTCAAGTGGATGTACGTTGGAATGCTTATTTGGAGGTAAAGAAGTTTGCACAGGTTAGAGTAGCATGAAGAGCTGCATCAAAGCAATCTTCAAGCTGAGAACTGCAACGACAAAGATAACAACAACATGAACAATGTGACGCCTTCACATATTTTAAAAATAATAAAATTGAGTTTTATTTTCTATTACACATATATGAAGCTGTCGACTGTCGACTCAAACCACTTATTTCTGTGATTTGCGTCAGTCATGTATTTGTCCCATACATGAAGAAAATATCATATTTTCCAGAGAGAGTGCTGCCTTTACCTTGCATGAAAAATAATCCAGCGACGTGCAGGAAATCGCTGTATGTCTGTCCATCTGCTGCCACATAACTGGCCGCTTCTCTGAAGTTCCTCTGCACCCTTAGGACTGCCCAGGTGATGACTACCAAACTGGCAGTGCACAGCCAGAGGCGGGTGTCGAAGGGCCTCAGGAAGTGGCTCCACATGAACTCCCGCTCATCCAGGTCCCGGATGTATAAATCCAGACTGTAAACCACATAGCAACTGTATAACCCTACCATGCAGGACTATTCAATAAGAATGGCTAACTAGTAAAATTTATTTATTCTCTGTTCTAGTAAGCAACATTATCAGCAGTGATGTGCAGCAACAGATGACATGTATAATCATGTTTTCATAATGACTCACGACTGTCAGTCCAGTTCTTATACTCGTCACCTGGTGTACTGTTCCAGTCGTTCTCAAAATGGCGACAAAGATGCAAGAGACTATGGTTTAGTGTGAACGAGTCGGTGGGAACATGAGCTGTTCCAAGAGTGCAAAGAATCTTTCTAACACAGCATACATCACATAGCAGCTACATTTTACATTGGATGGAACATTCAGATCCACTGTACGATTGGGGTCTCCAAAAAGGGGCTGGTCGCCTCCAACTACCGAGTTCATCACAACGCTTAGTGGCTAATTGAATGTGCCACAACTAATTACATAATGAGTTCCACCAATGCAGTATGCCATACAAATACGGCCCGCCCAGGTCACGTCTACACATCTGTTCTACAGATAACTTCTATTTACAAGAAAATGGAGTGCGCTGGTAAGATTAGAGGCTATACATACATATAAAAGTATTATGAGACGTGGCAGTCATATTCTGCGCTCGTCTTCAACAAAATATTTATTTTATTTCTTTTTTGCTTACTCGCTTCGGCAATACACCATTTTCAAAGTCACTACACATAAAAGAATTCACACATTGAGAAATATCACCAATTAAATGCTGTATGCCAGGAGCAGAACTCGCGCCTGCTAGTCTCGTGTTGATACAAAGTATACCTGCCACAGACAGCTTGTATGGTTCACCTGTTAATGCTATAATTCCATTCTGTTCAATACATATAATTCCCGTGATACATGTTTGTGATCCAGCACGTCACATGGTCTATTGCATACATCAGTTGGGTCCTCACAGTACCAACCATATGCCACAAGAGCTGTTACCATATTGGATTTAGGAATATATATGAGGCCTTAAAACATGAATATACATTTTGCATCGTCTTCTATGAAGAACACGGTGCAGTTTTCTAGAAGAAAAATAATAACTGCAGATTAACTGCATGGGAATTTGCCTAATGTGCTGCAAATATTGGTCCATTTGAACAAATTACCCACGATTGTAATCACTTCCATAGTCATTTCAAAGACCTGAGGAAAACTTTGCCACCTGTATGGAATGAATGTCATAGAAGGAGGAAATTTCGTGAAAAAATGTCTTATAGGTACTATATTTAGGAACAAAGACGCTAAAAAATTACTGTTGTTTCGGTCACCAATTTTTCTATTTATTTCTTACTTTGTATGATGCATTTCATTGTCAGCATCACATCATGAGAAAAGATGGGAATATAGAATACAACATGAGAAAAGATGGGAATATAGAATACAACATGAGAAAAGATGGGATACACCTCTCTGTGCAATGACGCGCTATACAAAGTGTAACACAATGTAATGAGCTGAGTTACATATCTTAATGGATTCATAGTATCTATTTAGTTGTAAACATTCTTCGTTAATATCATTGGCCAAACTGGCTCATAACATTTGGGATATTATACAAGGTGGCATTAGAGGCAACATCTATACTAGATCACAAAGTATCTGTGATTAATTGCTTAACTACAATTAATTCGTAAGCCGTATTATATATTCTACTCTGTTTAAATAATGGATCACGTTTTTGAAGTTTTACGTAGACATGTACATATGAATATATGTACAAACTGTGTAGCTAGTATTGACATAAGGTATTTAAAAATATCGCGCTTCGTCAAGTAATCAAGATATACCAGGATAGCAATATTCTATAAACAAGGAGAAGGAACCTTCATTACAACAACCTGTCTTGTTAACAAAATGCACTCTGGCCACTAAAATTGCTACACCAAGAAGAAGTGCAGATGATAAACGGGTATTCATTGAACAAATATATTATACTAGAACTGACATGTGATTACATTTTCACGCAATTTGGGTGCATAGATCCTGAGAAATCAGTACCCAGAACAACCACCTCTGGCCATAAAAACGGCCTTGATACGCCTGGGCATTGAGGCAAACCGAGCTTCCATGGCGTGTACAGGTACAGCTGCCCATGCAGCTTCAACATGATAAGACAGTTCATCAAGAGTAGTGACTGGCGTATTGTGACGAGCTAGTTGCTCGGCCACCATTGACCAGACGTTTTCAATTGGTGAGAGATCTGGAGAATGTGCTGGTCAGGGCAGCAGTCGAACATTTTCTGTATCCAGAAAGGTCTGTACAGGACCTGCAACATGCGGCCGTGCATTATCCTGCAGAAATGTGGGGTTTCGCAGGGATCGAATGAAGGGTGGAGCCACGGGTCGTAACACATCTGAAATGTAACGTCCACTGTTCAAAGTGCTGTCAATGCGAACAAGAGGTGACAGAGACGTGTAACCAATGGCACCCCATACCATCACGCCGGGTGACACGCCAGTATGGCGATGACGAATACACGCTTCCAATGTGCGTTCATACGATGTCGCCAAACACGTATGCGACCATCATGATGCTGTGAACAGGACCTGGATTCATCCGAAAAAATGACGTTTTGCCATTTGTGCACCCAGGTTCGTCGTTGAGTACACCATTGCAGGCGCTCATGTCTGCGATGCAGCGTCAAGGGTAACCGCAGCCATGGTCTCCGACCTGGTAGTCCATGCTGCTGCAAACGTCGTCGAACTGTTCGTGCAGATGGTTGTTGTCTTGCAAACGTCCCCATCTGTTGACTCAGGGAACGAGACGTGGCTGCACGATCCGTTACAGCCATGCGGATAAGATGCCTGTCATCTCGACTGCTAGTGATACGAGGCCGCTGGGATCCAGCACAGATTCCATATTCTGCTAACAGTCATTGGATATCGACCAACGTGAGCAGTAATGTCGCGATACGGTAAACCGCAAACGCGATAGGCTACAATCCGACTTTGTCAAAGTGGGACACGTGATGGTACGTATTTCTCCTCTTTACACGAGGCATCACAACAACGTTTCACCAGGCAACGCCGGTCAACTGCTGTTTGTGTATGAGAAATCGGTTGGAAACTTTCCTCATGTCTGCACGTTGTAGATGACACCACCGAGGCCAACCTTATGTGAATGCTCTGAAAAGCTAATCATTTGCATATCACTGCACCTTCTTCCTGTCGGTTAAATTTCGCGTCTGTAGCATGTCATCTTCGCAACGCAGCAGTTTTAATGGCCAGTAGTGTAGAATGGGATAGGGACTTTACTATGACAACCTGCAGGGAAGATCGTCCATGTGAATATGAGCAAATGTAAAAACTACTAGGACGCTGCGCCCAGTTTAAATGGAATGTAACGCAAATGTATCTCACATTCGATGTTAAATGTTAAAAAATGTACACACTGTGATAAAAACGAAACGTGAGGCAGTGATGTGCTGCTCTGGCCTTGCGTGTTTCGATAGAGGAGAAGTGCGTTGTATCAGTCTGATTATGAGCAGTGATTTTTGTTACTTTAGGTATTTGGGTTTTTATCATTAGTTGAAATGATGAACGAGCATACTGCCTCGTAAACACTACGTCACTTGACCAGTTGATGTTTTCAGCAGCGTGCTTTGACTTGCCTCACAGTTAAAACTTTTGCATGCAACATACTATTTCTTTGTGTGTTGATCTTAATAATCCCATACATAGTTTTTATTCTTTAAATGGACCATTGTCACCGTTAATCATAAATTTTCATGGAGTCACAGGGTTATTATTTTACGTTGTGTTGGAAGAGGCACATTTTCATAATGCTTAATCTAATTAATTTGAGTGTGAGTTTGTGTGTGTGTGTGTGTGTGTGTGTGTGTGTGTGTGTGTGTGTTTGTTTGTTTGTTTGTTTATGCACTATATATGATTTCATGAATGTGTTAAAACCCTAGTCTTTCACTCTCTCTCTGTAAACAAATAGTGTAGCTTGACTTCAGCACTGTTTGCCTACCTAACTAGCTAAATTTCAAGGAATGTCATCAGTTTGAAATACACTGTTCTGAAAAACATAGCTACGCGACAGATAAAGTAACATAACATATTAATAACTTGGTGGAAATGAATGAAAGTGCAGGAGAAGGTTGTCAGATATCTCCCAGTCATGCTCAGAAATAAGGACATCACATGACATGAGGCCAGCATGAGCATAGTGCCAAATGGGGCTACCCGAGCAACACGAGGCAGCTAGGCAGTTGATGCAATGGGAAAAGACAATGTGTTCAATCAGCGAATAGTTACAGTGCCCTGTGCTGGTGTTCTCCATTACAAATTGGTCTGAAGACACCATTTCAATGACTTGACATGAGGAAGAATCATTGTAAAACTGGAAGAATGAAGTGTGACGAGTGTGTTGCTCACAGTATTGTTTCACACGTACAGGGAGCATTATGAACCACTGCCACTGTGAGTTCGCTAACTCTTGGTGTGTGAGAGCACATTCAGTCTGGCTACTGATTCAGGATCTATTCTCATATGCGACAGTTGGGAACACTTAGGCCTAATTCACACAGAAACATTGTCGCGCATGATCCTTTGTGGTAGGCCAGGTGTTAGGATGTGGGGAGACGTAGTTTTGCATGAATGTAGTCATCTTTGAACACGGTATACTCAGCGGTCAGAGTTAGTGTGACACTGCACTCCTTGAGGACGTTTATTCGTTTTTGTGGACCACAATCCGTGACCACATCGAACAGAGCAGCTAGAGGACCTCTTGGAACGAGAGGATATTTGACGAATGGCTTGGCCTGCCCATTTCCCCGACTGAAACCCCGCGGGCACGTGTTCGATGTGTTAGGAACACTTATTGCAGCACGTCCATATGTACCAACGACTATCCACGAGTTGTGAACCGTGATGCTGGAGCAATGGAACGCCCTACCACAAGAACTCCTTACCTATCTTGTGGCCAGCGTGCGAGCATGGTGTAGAGCATGCATTGCCATCCACGTTGACCCGCATCCTATTAAGAACCATTTCCAGTTTTTTGTTTTTATTTATTTATTTATTTACACGTCAAGTTCCGTAGGACCAAATTGAGGAGCAAATCTCCAAGGTCATGGAACGTGCCAGTACATGAACTTACAGCATAAAAGTAATAACAGATAAAAATAAATGTTCATGAACCTGAAAGAAAATCAGTCCATAAGTTTAAGCAAACGCTATCAGCAATACAATGAGAATCAGCTTAATTTTTCAAGGAACTCCTCGACAGAATAGAAGGAGTGACCCATGAGGAAACTCTTCAGCTTCAATTTGAAAGCGCGTGGATTACTGCTAAGATTTTTGAATTCGAGTGGCAGCTTATTGAAAATGGATGCAGCAGTATACTGCACACCTTTTTGCACAAGAGTTAAGGAAGTCCGATCCAAATGGAGGTTTGATTTCTGCCGAGTATTAACAGAGTGGGAAGCTGCTTATTGTTGGAAATAAACTAATATTGGTAACAAGAAACGACAATAAGGAATATACATACTGAGAGGCCAATGTCAAAATACCCAGATTCGTGAACAGAGGTCGACAAGAGGTTCGTGAACTCACACCACTTATTGCCCGAACCGCCCGTTTCTGAGCCAAAAATATCCTTCTAGAATGGGAAGAGTTACCCCAAAACATAATACCATACGACATAAGTGAATGAAAATAAGCAAAGTAGACTAATTTACGTGTCGAAGCATCACTCACTTTCGATACCGTTCGAATAGTGAAAATGGCAGTATTAAGTCTTTGAACAAGATCCTGAACGTGGGCTTTCCACGACAGCTTACTATCTATCTGAACACCTAGGAATTTGAACTGCTCAGTTTCACTAATCATATGCCCGTTCTGTGAGATTAAAACGTCAGGATTTGTTGAATTGTGTGTTAGAAACTGTAAAAACTGACTCTTACTGCGATTTAACGTTAGTTTATTTTCTGCAAGCCATGAACTGAGGTCATGTACTGCACTACTTGAAACCGAGTCAATGTTGCACACAACATCCTTTACTACCAAGCTAGTATCATCATCAAACAGAAATATTTTAGAGTTACCCATAATACTAGAGGGCATATCATTTATATAAATAAGGAACAGGAGCAGCCCCAACACTGATCCCTGGGGCATCCCCCCCCCCCCCCCACTAGACAGTACCCCCCTCAGATCCCAAATCACAGCCGTTATCAACATTGTGAATAATGACCTTTTGCTGCCTGTTGCTAAAGTAAGAGGTGAACCAATTGTGAGCTACTCCCCTTATTCTGTAATGGTCCAACTTCCGGAGCAATATTGTGAGATCAACACAGTCAAATGCCTTTTGTCCAGGGTACCACCATAAATCGCATTAACTTCAGTGTTATTACAGTCTTTAATAAAAGTGGCATTTCTGTTTGTTTCATTGTGTGTTTCTTTCATTTAACTAGAAGTTCTTTCTATGTATGGTACGAGTTTCATCGAGCAGCGTTACTTGCAGTAACACATCATACAAAAGCTGCCTTGCTCGTTAAGTTTTGCACACCAGTATGAACTTAGTCTCCTTTGCCTGTCTCATAGACTAATGAATTTTAATTTCCACTAATTGTTCTAACTGTGTATATTATTATGGACTAGTGTGAGAATTTAGTCTCCTTCGCTTGCTACATAGACTCACACCTGTTTAAGTTTCCCTGATTGTTATATGCGTTTATGTTATTGCGGACTAGTGAGACACCTTGGTCTCCTTCGCCAATTCCACATACTTATTTATTTTCACCGTTACTTATTCTTCTCATGTTTGCATTTTCTATTTGACTAATTGTTGTTCTGTGTGTGGTCATACAAGTCTCCCTTATGTGAGTTCAAAATGGTTCAAATGGCTCTAAGCACTATGGGACTTAACATCTGAGATCATCAGTCCCCTAACTACTTAAACCTAACCAACCTAAAGACATCACACTCATCCATGCCCGAGGCAGGATTCGAACCTCCGACCGCAGAAGCAGCGAGGTTCCGGACTGAAGCGCATAGAACAGCTCGATCACAGCGGCCGGCTCCTTTGTGTGAGTCACATACTTGTGTACAGGTACACCGTTGGAACAAATTTAATTATGTATGTTTAAAAGATAAATTGATGAGTTCAAATAATTGCAGGAATGTCTCCCGCTATGGTATCTGCGGAAAACATTCCGTCTTAGGTGACAAGGAGAACAATGAAAGGCGCCTGCTTTGGAGTGCAACACCTTTCCTCCTGGATATTCGTGTGCCTGGCGATATTCACTTGTCTGGCTCACGAATCTGTTGTCACCTATCCGTCGGCTGGGACGACACTTTGCTGGGTGGAAACAATAAGCGTAGTCTTGACAAGGAGTTCGAGGTTTGACAGGTGCCGGCCAGTAGGAACACGAGGCACTAGAATTCGTTTAGGGAGACGTCGTGGCCACTCACAAAGGCATTCCGCTCTTTTCCTGCTGCCATGATGAATGGATGTCCTGCTTTGCCTCGTAATAATAGTGAAAAGGCACATGCATCTTACTTCATTGTGTCTTATGGAGAGATGGTTGCTGGCTTCCCACATTTGTGCTGCAGTTCAGGTCAGGGAGAATTAGATTTCTATCTGTGATATACTTTGCAGTGCTACTTAACGTGGGGTGTGTTAGGCCTTTCATTCATTTTCAACTTAGAACAGGTGGGGAGACATCACCAATTTCTATTCAATCATCCGATGTTTCATGAGAATTACCTCAATGCACTTAGTCCTTTACGAACTCCCAGGTTAACGTAAGTATGAGGAAGGTAGCCGTTCAATGTGAATTCGAAATTTCATGGTAATTTGAACATAAGTTGTAAAAACGACTGAGAATTTGTTATGCTGCTATAGACAGATGGTGAAAGTAGGTGGACAGATAAAACGAGAAGTGAGAGCTTCTCTGCAGAATCGGCGAGGAGAGGAAAATGTCGAAAACATTGAGCAACCAAAGAATAGCGTCCATGGCCGCATAAAAGGTCAAAGGTCACAACTAGGAAATGAAATGGTCAGACCTGGTGGTGACGAGCGGCGTGCTGTAGTCGATGACGGCGTGTCGCGCCGATGTGAGCAGGAAGAAGGGGATGGCGGCTTCCACGTGGCCACCCATCAGGCGGTCAACCAGGCCGTTCCAGCTGCCGTTGCCGCTGCGAATGCCGAACTCGGTGTTCTCTTCGTAGCGGTACCTGTCGGCAGAAACTGCCTTCAGCAAGGTCAGCTACCTTTGTGCGGCTGTCAGCCATCCTCATTTTATCAGCTAGTACATGTACGAGACTTTATTTATACAGGGCAGTCAGAAACAGACTGAAACGCTTGTAAGAGTGTTACAGGGGAGGCTCTGCTGAGAAATAAATAACTGTTAAACAAAAAATTTGATACGTTGCCCTGATTTCCGAGTTATTTAGCATTGAAGTTAGTACAAATTCAAGCACCCTGTCAGAGGCAGTTTCGCTAAACAAGTTCTTCGTTTAGTTTCCTCAGACCGAAAAAATGCAGCTTTTGCTCACATGGCTTAAATTTATCGCTTTCAAAAAAGGCAGTTTTCACTAGCAATGAGCATTTGAACAAGTGATAACTCATGGTCCAACACATATCTGTGCATTACCGGTTTTTAACGCACAGGAAGACCTAATTGGCTAACTTCAATGCTAATTAACTCAGAAACAGCGCAACATATCCGTTTTTTTCTTAACAATTATTTCTCAGCGCAACCTATCCTACAAGACCCCTACAAGCTTTTCACACCGTTTCTGACCACCTTGTGTATCAAAAATGTATAAAATGATAATGTTAATATGAAACAGCTGTGATGAATAACGAAAAAGAAGGTACAGGTTGATTCTTGCAAAGAAGGAAACAGCAACCAGCCATTCTTAATAACCCTCTCCAGTCACACAAATAGCGTCATTACCGGTTTCGAGCCAACAGATTCATCTTCAGGCTCCATTGTGGAACACAAGCAACTAACTTCAGCAGCTAGCCATTCACTACTTAAGAAATAATAACTCCCCATACAAAAGATCAGGCATATACAAACTCAGTTGCCAAAGCTGCCCATCCTACAATGTAGGGTGACCAAGATTTTGGTTCAAAATGGTTCAAATGGCTCTGAGCACTATAGGACTCAACTGCTGTGGTCATAAGTCCCCTAGAACTTAGAACTACTTAAACCTAACTAACCTAAGGACAGCACACAACACCCAGCCATCACGAGGCAGAGAAAATCCCTGACCCCGCCGGGAATCGAACCCGGGAACCCGGGCGTGGGAAGCGAGAACGCTACCGCACGACCACGAGATGCGGGCACCAAGATTTTGGCTCACTGGCCATGTTCAGGTACGAGTGCGACAGCACTCAGTCTCCGCTGCACATTTCTCGCACCACATCATGCTGTCTGTGCACAAGGAGGGCGAAAAGGGGGAAACTGTGAATGTACCGCATTGAAATGGCAGTGCAGTCGCGCTGCATATAGTGCACACAGAATGCCGTGACTGTTAGATGCGCAGACGGCAGGGCATTTGTGGGAAAGTGGTAATCGTGGGGGTTACAGGCAGGCGCTGTAGGGGAAATGCCAAGCGCTGGAGGGGAAGTACCATTCTAAACTGAAGCCTACACTCACATTTACTGCAAAATATGAAGTGGGAGCCCTCCTTGTGCACACTTGTGTGGTGGCCATTCAAGAAGATCTACTGTCACTCCTATTTTGGTTAGCATCTAAAAAGAATTTCGCCGAAAATGCAGCGATTTATTTTCGCCTGGTTTGTTAAACATTTATAACCTACAGAAAAGCACCATGAGTGGCGAATTTTGAGTAAAACCTACACATTTCTCTGGTTGCCTTGTTAAAAGTTGCTTCTTCGGAAAACACAGCGGCGTTTACACAGTCGCACCTCACTAACATGTTGTGCAGACACAGTTGCAAAAAAAAATTCTGAAAATTAATTTATTAAGTTTATTAAGTTAGGAACTGAGGAAAAGTGAGGTCAGTAGTTTATGAAAAAGCACATTCTAGGTACAAAATAAACGTGTAATGTCTTCACTTATCTTGTTCCAAAACACATAGCATTTCTCAAAAAATGGTTCAAATGGCTCTGAGCACTATGGGACTTAATTTCTGTGGTCATCAGTCCCCTAGAACTTAGAACTACTTAAACCTAACTAACCTAAGGACATCACACACATCCATGCCCGAGGCAGGATTCGAACCTGCGACCGTAGCAGTCCCGCGGTTCCGGACTGAGCGCCTTAACCGCGAGACCACCGCGGCCGGCTAGCATTTCTCGTTTCATCAGCTATCAACGGCCCTTACAAATTGCATTCTTTCATCAAAAATGTCTATAGTTAGTGGAACAACACGGTAGATAATGAAATTTTGCATTATAACTGTGTCGGAAAATACTCCGCTCTTTGCGTGCTATTATTTGCCAAAATCTCATTTCGATATCTCAAACCGCTTATGAAATATGAGAAATGTTGTGGATATTTCACTTCGGCTTTATCGCTGGCGCGGTGCAATCGCCAATGAGTGTACTACAACAGGTAAATTTTGTCGAGATTGGTGACAAATAGAGACATCCAACCATGTCTAAAGAAAAACACAATATGTTCGCTAAATTTCACACGCTGCAACATATTATATAGTATGCACTAAACGCAAAGTCATAATGACCTATATTTTTCAACACAAACTTTTTCGAATTTCGCGCAGTGTCTTACTTCCACGTAAAAGTCACAGTAACTATGACCATTAAAGAAATGATGGGCACGCCATCAAAAACCTGATGTATAAAGCTAAAACTAAAGCAAAAATGAATTTTTTTACTGTATACTTTCTGTAACTTCGTTTGAGGACGGCTGCAGGGCGCGCGTATCGATTCTGTCATCGTCGACCAGCCGAACGGTTTCAGACACCCTGACCTCCCCTTCCGGACAAATGAATGAACTCGCTCAGCGCCCTGGACTAAAATTGGTCACTGAGAATCCTGCGTGGGCTATACGGCTCGGTTTTAAATTTCACATTTCTCAACAACATAGGCCACAAACAAAACAAATTTTCAGTATTGTTTAATTATTTTTGACGCTCTGAAGACATAATACAGTTTTCATCTGGTACAAACTGTCGGCCTACGGACGGATGCAGACCATTTCCCAGATCTTCACGCTCAAGTTGCCACAATCGAGGAAAGGTCTCCACACAAATATGTCGATCGAAATATTGTAGCACTTTTACAAACCCATTACTGAGATAAGGAAACTCTACCAGAGGAACGCAATGTAGACGTCCTGGACACTTTTGACGTGAAAGGATTTGCCATTAAAACTGGAATTACCTTACAGGTCAGTCAGTTACATCTGCACATACAGACGGGCGCTTTCAACTGAAACGGCATATGGTCTCGCAGACAGTTCGAAAGATGTAAGTGTCCTCAAAAACGTTTAGGAGACGATCTCTGCAATTATTTCAGGGTCGCAATAAATTCTACAAACCTCACTTTTTCTTTAACGTCAGTGAGCTTAGGGAAATGGACTGTGTTTGGCAGAATGTGCACCTTCTGTAATGAGATTTTCGTTTTAAATACATCCCCATCAAACCAGAAAGAAGTTGTTCTTCACTTTGCATTCTCTTACTGTGGGCAGTGTCCAGTAAAGTTAACTTACAATGCAAGGTCTGTAGCCCGTTCCGGACGTTCTAATTGCCGTTCCTCTATTTTTTCAGTCATAAATTCAACAATAGCGAGTTTTAAATCGAAAAATCGACCCAACGCACTTTGCAGTAATGCATAAAGTCTCCATACTCTTCATTCATTTCCATCGAAACTGTTCCAACTGACAGTGGAATAATGCATGTGACTTCATAAATTTTACGATTCATACCACCAGTTTCTTCACGTGCTGCATGCCTACAAATTTAGCACAAAGTGTTTTTTGATGTACTGAATAATGAATCGTTAAATTTTTTGCTGTTTTATTGCCAATGAAATCTTTAGATTCTGTCTGTATGGTCCTGTAATATCGTTTCGTAGCAAATTCTCAGTACCCCTTGCTTATAAGACTGCATAAAAGATATTGAGAATTTTCATCCCTGTCATTCCCATCAATTTAACAAAGCTAGTGACGATGCATCGCTAGACGGTAGCCCTGCACAAGGCCGCACATACAGAGACAGAGCTCTCGTAAAAGATAAGTAATTTAGGTTGTAATTAATTGTAGTTGAACACTTTTAACTAATTAAATACGTTCTTTAGTGTACTCTTCAAGCTCACCATTAAAAGTTTTTCTTTTATTTGCGTAGTGTTCTAGTAATTGCGAAAAGTTCGTTTTGGTTACATTCGGCTGTTTTGGCCTAATGTTTGATCGTGCATACCACAAATTTAAGTGCATTTGGTAACAGTTTACTTACATATTAGTTTCCAAAACATATTTACTGTCTTTTGCATCTGTATTTAATATATTATCGTTAGCACTTAGTAAATCTCTTCACTAATTTCCAAACTACCATGGATATTAAGTGTGTGAGCTGCAGTAGGAAAGTTAGTTCAGGGGTTTTGTGCAGCTGTTGCGACAGGTTATTTCATTGGGGAAATTGTAGCAGCTTGGGAACTGGGGAAGCAAACGAGACTTTCCATTCTTTAGCAGGGTTTGCTCAAGAGATAGGATTATAGCTGAACAGGAGGAGAAAATTAGAGCCCTTCAGGCTGATTTGGACACAGCGAAGGAGGAACTGAAGAAGTTAAGGGTGGAGGAGGGTAAACAGCGGTGGGAAGTGGTAGCTGGGAACAGGGGCCACAGAAAGAGGACAGTGTACAGTGTCCGACAGTTTCCCAATTGACACAACCAATAGGTTTGCCTTGCTACCACAGTTAAGTAAGGAAAAGGCTCCAGTAGAAGTAGATGTAGTTAAGATACAACAGAATGTCACTAGGAAACCAATTGTTTCTAAAAAAGTAGAAAGTAACAGGAAAGTTCTGTTGTTAGGTAGCAGCCATGGAAGAGGATTGGATTGGAGTGTTTGGGGGAAGAGACCAAACAGCGAGGTCATCGGTCTCATCGGATTAGGGGAGGATGGGGAAGGAAGTCGGCCGTGCCCTTTCAGAGGAACCATCCCAGCATTTGCCTGGAGCGATTTAGGGAAATCACGGAAAACCTAAATCAGGATGGCCGGACGCGGGATTGAACCGTCGTCCTCCTGAATGCGAGTCCAGTGTGCTACCACTGCGCCACCTCGCTCAGTCATGGAAGACGTGTGGGCCAGATTTTGCAGGAAAAATTAGGTGACAGGTACCAGGTCACAAACTTTTTCAAGCCAAGTTCATGTCTTAGCCAGGTGGTAGAGGATATAGGTTCCTTGTGCAAGGGTTTCTCAAAGCAGGATCATGTGATGATAGTGGGTGGAGTGGGAAACAGTATTGATAGGGATTAGGGCTACAGTATTGAGTGTGACCTGGTGAAAATAGCCTCTGCAACGACTCATACCAATGTTAGGCTGGTGCCTGCTTCCATGTGGTATGATCAGCCCCAATTGAACCGCTCTGTCAGGAGGGTAAATATGGAGTTGGATCAGTTGTGTAAGGCGGCCACTCTGTCAGACATTGGATTGGTTCGTGTCGAGGCTATTGATAGAGGGTATTTCACAAGGCATGGCCTACACCTCAGTAGGAAAGGGAAGGGTAAACTGGCAGGGTTGTTAGCAAAATCCATAAAGGGGGACTAATACTCATGGATGTACCTGTTTTTTAGACTAATATCACTGTCCAATGAGAAGATCAGGCAAGCAGGTGCTAAAGAGGTCCAAAACTCACAAGATTCTCACAACAGGATAGTAAATAATAATGTTACCATATTTAACCAAACTATTGGTGGATTAAAGAAAAAAGTAGATCCTCACAAAAGTAAAGTAAAAAATAATGCTGCCATTTTTCAGCAAAATATTCTGGGATTGAAGAATAAAATAGATGAGCTCCTGGTTTGTTTAGATGACATTGAATCTGATAATGCAACAGATAATGCCTGTCTGAGCATCACATTGTGTCTGATATGGAAAAGTTAAATATCAGTGGTTACTAACTATCTGCACACAAGAGTAGAGAGAATATGTTGAGAGGAGGAGTTTCCATATATGTCAAAAGTCATCACTGTGTAAAAGGCTTAGATACAAAGAAGTTTTGTCTAGAACAACACATAGAAACATGTGCCTGTCAACTTAAAATGAAGGAGGGCTCTTTTATAACTGTAATAGTATATTGGTCCCCTTCAGGAAACTGTCATTTATTTCTGGAAAACTTGGATGCCATGTCGTGGTATCTGTCAGATAGGGGAAAGCAAATTATTATTTGTGGGGACTTCAATGTTGATTCACTGAAAGAGAGTAATAGGAAGAATGACCTGTAAGTCTTGCTCGGTTCTTTCAATTTGATATCTGTCACTAATTTTCCTACTTAGGTAGTAAAGGGGAGCAGCACATTGATAGATAACACTTTTATAGACCAAGATAAGTTTAAAATCATAAATTCTTGTCCTGTTGAGAATGGCCTTTCTGATCACGGTGCTCAGCTAGTTACAGTATATGACATAGTTCTATTCAGTAATTCAAAACTACCCTCCAAAGTTATGCATTCAATTAATGACTCAACAATTAGAAATTTCAGAGAAAATGTTCAGCAGTTAGACTGGGATGAGGTGTACAAGGAACCCAATGCTAATTTAAAATATAACTTATTTCATGATACACTTGTAAGAGAATTTGAAAACTGTTTCCCCAAGAAAGTAGTTAAATCTAATTACTAGAAACTATGCAAAAACCTTGGCTTACTAAAGGAATAAAAATATCTTGTAACCATAAAAGGGAACTGTATCTAACAACAAGAAAGAGTAATGGCCCAGAAACAGCCAAACATTAAGAAAGGTTATTAAAGAGTCCAGAAGCATGTGCATCATGTCTGAGATTAATACCTCTGATAACAAAATCAAAACACTTTGGAACATTATTACAAGGGAGACAGGGCAACCAAGAGTACAGGATAACGGCATTACCATCAAATCGAATGGAAACTTGAGAAACAACAAGCCAGAAGTCGAAAACATTTTGAATAATCATTTTTTAAATGTTGTAGAGAAAATGGGATCTAAATGTTCATTAGAAGAAGTAAGGCAGTTAATGGAAGAAGCCTTACCCACACCATTTGATACAATTGAAATTCCACCCACCTCTCCATCTGAAATTAGGAAGATAATAAACTCTCTCAAGAATAAAAGCCCACATGGAATTGATGGCATTTCCAGCAGGATAATAAAAGCTTGTTCCCAAGAGATAAGTGGGATTCTTAGTCACATATGTAATAGCTCTCTGAAGCAGGGTATTTTCCCAGATATACTGAAGTATGCCATTGTTAAACCACTGCATAAAAATGGGGTACGTCTGATGCCAACAACTACTGCCCGATCTCTCTTCTGACTGCCTTATCCAAAATTCTTGAAAAAGTAATGTATTGTAGAGTAGCTTCACACCTTTCTAAAAATAAAGTTTTAACAAAATGTCAGTTTGGTTTCCAGAGAGGTTTTTCAACGGAAAATGCTATGTATATACTTTCACTAATGAAATACTAAATGCTCTGAGTAACCGGAAGTCACCCATTGGGATTTTTTGTGATCTCTCAAAGGCTTTTGATTGTGTACAGCATGGAATACTTCTAGATATGCTCAGGTACTGTGGTATGAATGGGACAGCGCTCAAATGGTTTAAATCATACCTAACTGGAAGAGTACAGAAAGTTGAAATAAGCAGTTCACATAATATGCAAAAAACTAGTGATTTCTCAAATTGGGGAACAATTAAGAATGGGGTGCCGCAAGGTTCGGTCTTGGGTCCTCTGCTGTTCTTAATATATATTAATGACTTGCCATTCTATATTCACGAAGATGCAAAGCTGATACTTTTTGCCGATGATACAAGTATAGCTATCACACCCAACAGACAAGAATTAACTGGTGAAATTGTAAACGATGTTTTTCAGAAAATCATTAAGTGGTGCTCTGCAAATGGGCTCTCATTAAACTTTGACAAAACACAGTACATACAGTTCCACACAGTAAATGGAATGACACCATTAATAAATATAGACTTCGATCAGAAATCGGTAGCTAAGGTAGAATATTCAAAATTTCTAGGTGTATGCACTGATGAGGGGTTGAACTGGAAAAAACACACTGAAGATCTGCTGAAACGTTTGAGTTCAGCTACTTATGCTATTAGGGTCATTGCAAATTTTGGCGATATGCATCTCAGTAAATTAGCTTGCCATGCCTATTTTCATTCTCTGCTTTTGTATGGCATAATATTCTCGGGTAACTCATCATTGAGTAAAAGAGTGTTCATTGCACAGAATAATTGCTGGAGCTCATCCAAGATCATCCTGCAGACACTTATTTAAAGAACTATAGATCTTCACTGTAGCGTCACATATATATTCACTTATGAAATTTCTTATTAACAGTCCGGACGAATTCAAAAGTAATAGCAGTGTACATGGCTACAACACTAGGAGAAAGGGTGATCTTCACTACTCAAGGTTAAATCTAACTTTGGCTCAGAAGGGGGTAAATTATGCTGCCACAAAAGTCTTTGGTCACTTACCTAATAGCATCAAAGTCTGACAGATAGCCATATAGCATTTAAAAGGAAATTAAAAGAATTTCTGAATGGCAACTCCTTCTAATCATTAAATGAATTTTTGGATATAGTAACTGGGTAATTTCCCCAATCTCCACAAAAAATAATTAAAAAATATTAAGTGTCATGTAATATTTTGTGTAATGTAATATCTGTATAGACACCTTTTATTAACCTGACACGTTCCACATCATTACGAAGTGTTGTATTCATGGTCTATGGAACAAGTACTAATCTAATCTAATCTACTGTCTCTTTTTGTGCAAACATCCACTGAACCCACAAACTTTATGCATACCGTGAACATACAGGGAATGGTAAACAGCCATGACAACACGGGAGAGAGTTGTGTCGACCGAAAAATGCAACACTGCAGTACTACCTGAAATGTCGCTCTGTACCGAGTACATCCGTAAAGTTACGAGACAGGTCGAGCGGCGGCCAGCACGCGGCCCACACACCGTGCCCGCGTGAAGTTTGGCACATCATGGTCGGCCCTGATGTATGACATACTGACATACAGGGAGAAGCTTAGAGACTCGACTCAAATGGCATTTAGGCGTCATACGTTTGAACAATGTATCGCTATCAACATTTGCAATGCACACAACTCTCAACAGACGTGGAGTAAAAAGCACTGAAGACCCCCTAAGAAAGGTAGCCTTATGAATCTACTAGGAGAGATAGAAACATATGTACATAACAGCAAATCCACACATCATGTCCTCAATTAACAGGCTGAGCTCGCCAATGAAGCATTTCTACAAAGTTTCGTTCACTTGCTTTCCATCTGCAAACATACATAAACATGACTCCCTTTGACAATAACAACATGCAGGCAATAACCCAGCATGAACCACTACACTAAAATATAAAAGCCTGGTTAGTCATACATTCATACATTAGTTACATATACTTGTTTCTCATAATTTATTTTGTTCTCTATGTATACCACAATATTTAGATAACATCATTCTGTTACATTTTGCAACAAACTTGTCTTTTTGAATTATTTTATTTGTAATCACTGCACACTGAATGTAATTTCTATATTATGAATTGTTTATGCTTCGTGAATGTCAGAACAACGTATACACTGTAGCGTCTGTCGAAGATAAATTCTCTGGCGCTGTTTTGGGATATCCGTGTGGAAAAAACTTATTAATGTGTCTGTGGTGTTTTATATTACATGGATATATATTACCGCACATCAAAAAAGTGTTTTATATTTTCTTAACCACTTTGCGAACACAAGCAGTCATTATTACAACACAGAGATAAGGGATTTTCAATGTAAGGAGCCTGAAAGTACACAGTTATACCTAAAGTATGTGTTTACGTTGTGTTCAGTCGTTATTAGCTACTGCCGAAAGCTAATATAAACTTGAACAAATGTGCATCTAATCGTGGACACAGTGTGAAGACCTCGAAACCGATGACGGTGCTAGTTGTGTGAATAAGCAGCATTTTTAACAGTGGTGGTTGCTGTTTTCTTTTTCGCAAGAATCAACACTTACTTTGTACACAGCCACGGTCTCAAAATTTCAGTTTTCGACAAAAACAGAAAAATAGGTTATCTATTACATTCATAGAAGCTCTAAAAGGCCAATACGAGGCGCAGTCTTAAAGGTGTAGTTATCATCTCGAAAAATACCGAGCTAAGACCATGAAACTATACCGCTAATATCAAAAAAATGTGAGTGAAATCTTATGGGACTTAACTGCTAAGGTCATCAGTCCCTAACCTTACACACTACTTAACCTAAATGATCCTAAGGACAAACACACACACCGATGCCCGCGGGAGGACTCGAACCACCGCCGCTAATATCAATCTGCTGTAGAATTATTGAATATTTTCTATGCTCAACGATATTGTGTTTTCGGAGACTGAAAGTGTCCTCAACTAAGACTAACATGGATTCCGAAACCAGATGTCTTCTGAAAAACAGATCTGTTCTCCCATAAAGTGCGGAACGCCGGAGACTAAGACGACAAGGTCGATGCCGTGTTCCTTGACTTCTGGAAGTATCCTATACAGCTCCGGACTTCCGTTTACTGAAGAAAACACTACCTTACCGAGTAGTAAACCAGATTCGTGGTAGATCCAGGATTGTCTCAGAAGTAACTCAACAATGCGACAAATATATAGGTAATCTCACGAGTACCCCAAGGGAGTATTATTAACCAATTTGTATTTGTGGTATTCATAAATGATCTAGTGTATAACGCCGGAAGCTCCTTCAGGCGTTTTCAATATGGACTGCGGGTAAATCGAAGAAAGACGTAAGTGATGAGAAGAAGCAGAAATGAGAACAGCGAGAAACTGAACAACAGGATTGATGGTCACGAAGTAGATGAAGTTAAGGAATTATGCTACCTAGGCTGCAAAATAACCAATGACGGACGTAACAAGGAGGACATCAAAAGCAGACCAGCAGTGGAAAAACGACAGCCCTGGTCAAGAGAAGTCTACTAGCATCAAACATAGGCCTTAATTTAAGGAAGAAATTTCTGAGAATGTACGTTTGGAGCACAGCGTTGTATGGTAGTGAAACATGGACTGTGGGAAAAACGGAACAGAAGAGAATCAAAGCATTTGAGATGTGGAGCTACAGACGAATGTTGAAAATTAGGTGGACTGATAAGGTAAGAAATGAGGAGGTTCTGCGCAGAATCGGAGAGGAAAGAAATATGCAGAAAACATGGAAAAGGAGAAGGGACATGATGATAGGACATCTGTTAAGACATCAGGGAATAACTTCTATGGTATTAGAGGGAAGTGTAGAGGGCAACAACTGTAGAGGCAGAAAGAGATTGGAATACATCCAGCAAACAGCTGAGGATGTAGGTTGCGAGTGCTACTCTGAGGTGAAGAGGCTGGCACAGGAGAGGAATTCGTGGCGGGCCGCATCAAACCACTCAGAAGACTGATCACTCAAATAAATAAATAAATAAAATCATAATCATGGAATCATAATAATGGAATAATGGAATGCAATGGAATAACAATGGCATGGTTTGGTCAGTGATGTGGGACATGGACTCGTCACTCGGTGTTACCTGAACAAAGGATCCCTCAGAGACATTTCAACCATTTTAAAGCTGTCCAAGTTGGCAGTTGGTGATGTGACTGTGCAGTGGAAACGCAGAGGAATATCTGCAGCTAATCCAAGAACAGGCAGTCCTCATGTACTGACAGACAAGGGCCGTAACCCATCACGAGGGGTGTTCACATGAAATCAATGGAAGGAATCGCTCTTGAGTTGCAAAGTGCTACCAACAGTCAAACAAGCACAATCACTGTGTGAGTTAAAAACAATGGTCTACAGTGATGGAGAAGCTCCTCGTAAGCCAGACATTTCTGTAGTCAATGCTAAGCGACGCTTGAGTTAGTATAAAGAGCAAGGGCAGTGGACAATGGATGACTGGAAACGAGTGATCTTGAGTGATGAATCGCGCCGTGCCCTAAGGCAGTCCGGTTGAAGGATTTGGGTTTGGAGAATCCGTGGAGAATGTTACCTGACATGTGTGGTGCCACCAGTGAAGTATGGAGGAGTTGGTGTTACGGTGTGGGGGGTGTTTTTTTCTGGTTAGTGTCTGATCCCAAGCAAGAGTGACAGGACTTCTTTTGAACTACATATACAGAGACAGTCGAATATGGTGGACCTCAGTCTGAGTCCCTTCGATGGTGAAGATGTTGTGTATGGGTAAGTGTTGTCGCTGAGTAAGATTTACGATGACTTGGACAGAATTTCCATCTGGTGTAATGAATGACAGGTTGATAAAATCTGGATAAATGTAAATAGGTGAGGTTGGTTGGGACAAATGTTCACTTAATTTTCAGGTACAATACTATGTGACTTGACTCAGTTACAGTGATTGTATACGTATCTAGGCTGACAGTTTGGTTACTGTTCAGTCAGTACGAGAGTTTATAAGCAGACTGAAGCTACCAACGAAAATTTGTACCAACGCCTGGATTGGGATCCCCTTGCTGCTCACTAAGCAGATGAGCTCACCACTACGCCACCCTGACGAAGTTCCTTCCGTTCTCCGCATCATGCTGAGATGTTGTGATGCATACGTAACTATAACAAGTATTTTCCACAAATAACTTAGTAAAACACTTTTCACTACACCAGAACACAGTGTGATTGTGGTTTGTTATATGTCCCAGCCCAGTCAGTGTTCATTTGTTCACCAGAGAGTTCGGCGCCCAATTTGAATTTTGTTTGCCTTATATCTTTGTGTGTGTATGTGTGTGTGTGTGTGTGTGTGTGTGTGTGTGTGTGTGTGTGTGTGTGTGTGCGTGCGGAGAATGGAAGTGTTTGCCGCACGAAAACGTAAGTAAATAGGAAAATAGGCGTGAAAACATCGCGAAAAACTAAATTACATTCTAGAAGATGATTAACTCCCAGCAAAAAGCTTTCTCATCAACATCGTTTGGTTGCAGATAACAAGCTACCTGTAATAATTAACATAAATGTGATCCAGAAAATTCATGCACACCAAATGTAAAGGTATTTACAAAAATAAACGATTTGTTGTTTGAACTAAAAATGCACATAATTTTATAATCATTTAACAAAAATGTTCACATTGCAGAATAAATAAAAACGAAAACCCACTGATGATGGCACAGTGGTGCCGAAACATGTTTGGGTACTGAGAAAAACGGTGTTTTGCATAACTGGCGGACCTCACATCCAAAAATTTTATTCCAGTATAGTTGGAGAGTCTCTATAATTGTGTGTAGGCGGAATACAAAGTGGGAATAGGAATTTGGACTGAGGGGGAGGCTTTGTAGGGTACTCCATATAATTGTGCAAAGCCACTGTTCCAGATCGACGCAGTGGCTAGTGCACCTACCTAGTGTCAGCGAGACCCAGGTTCGAATCCCAGACTTGGTACAACTTTTCACTCATCGGTTCAGTCTGCATATACAGTTCGTAGCAATTTGACAATCCAGAAGGTCTCTGGAACCACATAGATTCATTTGACTGAAGCAGCTACGCCTGGGTTTCACGTGGAATCCTCATTTCACTCGATGTTCACATGCTATTCCAGTACAGTTGGAGATCTTTTGGAATGCAGTTTGAGTTTAGGAAAAATAACAAGTGGGCTGAGGCGTGAATGGGAATTTGGATTGAGGAGGGAGGCGTGCTAAGGTAGTCAGTGCAGTTGTGGAAAGCCACTGTGCCAGGGTGGTTCAGTGGTTAGCACATCTGCCTAGTTATCAGGACACCTGGTTTCGAATCCCAGCGTCGGTACAAATTTTCATTCGTCACTTCACACAGCGTATAGACATCATACAGAGACTTGGAAAGGTCTCTAGTACAATACTGTTTCGTTTGATTTTCAGTACGAGAGTGTTACGGAAAGTCTCCTTGAGCTTAGATGGAAAGATGCGAGGAAGTTTAGAGAACCAGCATTTGCGGCAGACTGCAGAACGATACTTCTGTCTACAAATTCATCTCACGAAAGGATTATTCGAACGATATAAGCTACACTACTGGCCATTAAAATTGCTACACCAAGAAGAAATGCAGATGATAAACGGGTATTCATTGGACAAATATATTATACTAGAACAGACATGTGATTACATTTTCACGCAATTTGGGTGCATAGATCCTGAGAAATCAGAACCCAGAACAACCACCTCTGGCCATAAAAACGGCCTTGATACGCCTGGGCATTGAGGCATACCGAGCTTGCATAGCGTGTACAGGTACAGCTGCCAATGCAGCTTTAACACGATACCACAGTTCATCAAAAGTAGTGACTGGCGTATTGTGACGAACCAGTTGCTCGGCCACCATTGACCAGATGTTTTCAATTGGTGAGGGATATGGAGAATGTGCTGGCCAGGGCAGCAGTCGAACATATTCTGTGTCCAGAAAGGCCCGTACAGGACCTGCAACATGCTGTCGTGCATTATCCTGCTGAAATGTAGGGTTTCGCAGGGATCGAATGAATGGTAGAGTCACGGGTCGTAACACATGTGAAATGTAACGTCCACTGTTCAAAGTGCCGTCAATGCGAACAAGAGGTGTTCGAGACGTGTAACCAATGGCTCCCCATACCATCACGCCGGGTGATACGCCAGTATGGCGATGACGAATACACACTTCCAATGTGCGTTCACCGCGATGTCGCCAAACACGGATGCGACCATCATGATACTGTAAACAGAACCTGGGTTCATCCGAAAAAATGACGTTTTGCCATTCGTGCACCCAGGTTCGTCGTTCAGTGCACCATCGCAGGCGCTCCTGTCTGTACAGCAGCGTCAAGGGTAACCGCATCCTTGGTGTCTGTGCTGATAGTGCATGCTGCTGCAAACGTCGTCGAACTGTTCGTGCAGATGGTTGTTGTTTTGCAAACGTCCCCATCTGTTGACTCAGGGATCGAGACGTGGCTGCACGATCCGTTAGAGCCATGCGGATAAGATGCCTGTCATCTCGACTCCTAGTGATACGAGGCCGTTGGGATCCAGCACGGCGTTCCGTATAACCCTCCTGAACCCCATATTCTGCTAACAGTCATTGGATGTTGACCAACGCGAGCAGGAATGTCGCGAAACGATAAACCGCTATCGCGATAGGCTACAATCCGACCTTTATCGAAGTCGGAAACATGATGGTACGCATTTCTCCTCCTAACACGAGGAATCACAACAACGTCTCACCAGGCAACGCCGGTCAAGTGTCGCTTGTGTATGAGAAATCGGTTGGAGACTTTGCTCATGTCAGCACGTTGTAGGTGTCGCCACTGGCGCCAACCTTGTGTTAAGCAAATCATTTGCATATCACAGCATCTTCTTCCTGTCGGTTAAATTTCGCGTCTGTAGCATGTCATCTTCGTGGTGTAGCAATTTTAATGGCCAGTTGTGTAGATTAGGGTTAGAAAAGAGGCGAATGGAACAAGGAAGGGAGTGAGCAGTTGTAGTAGTAAGTACGCTCCCCCATTCATTGTGCAGCGGCTCGCGATATATGTATATAGATGAAGATGCGCAGGGTCGACAAGTCATGCGGCGGCAGTGTCTATGAACTCGCACAGGTGTCACGGTATGACAGTAACAGCTGCCACTCTTCGTACCGTCGCACGGCGTGGATACGTGATAACGTACTGTAAGAACGGTACTCACGTAAAGTTAAGTCTGCGGGACAGCAGGTGCCACACGTCGCACGCGAAGCCCACGCAGTGCGTCCTCGTCACGGACACTACACTGCTTCCCTCCTGGAAAAGCGACAAAAGTGTGTAAATTCATCACAAATGGTGTCGGCGCCATTGTAATCGGAATCTTCAAACTTTCATGTGTGTATCTGAAAACCCAAAGACTGGGTAGTCTTTAGTCGTCATTTGGTTTTTCTCCTCTGTTTTTAAGATGCTGCAGCTTAAGAGAGTGTTGTACCAGACCTTTATTTATAAAGCATTATCAGTGTTAGCTGGCGTTATTTAATCTCTTTTGCGTTTTTTAAAGTCGACAGGTCCATTCCTCGTTGTTAGCAGAGGTTGTACTCGAGGAAGAAAGTTACATACGATATTGTAGTGCCTGTGTTGTTCAAAAATACAATGTAATGTTCTTAGGATAGGAATGCATGTCTGAAGGCCGGCCGCGGTGGCCGAGCGGTTCTAGGCGCTACAGTCCGGAACAGCGCGACTGCTACAGTCGCAGGTTCGAATCCTGCCTCTGGCATGTATGTGTGTGATGTCCCTAGGTTAGTTAGGTTTAAGTAGTACTAAGTTCTAGGGAACTGATGACCACAGATGTTAAGTCCCATAGTGCTGAGAGCCATAGTGCTCAGCACGTCTGAAGGAACATGTACTTCTGAACAACACAGGCACTGAAACATTGTATTTATCCGCCGGCACTGGGAAGGGGACTTTCGGTTAAAAAGTCTCCCCTGTATGTGAATATACATAATGAATGTACTAGTACATGTTGCAGACACATGGTTGACGACATATGAATGTTTGGGTGTTGGCATGGAGCGTGCTCGGATAGCCTGACAATAAGGCGACCACTCGCGATAACCTGGAAATCCGGCGTCGAGTCTCGGTCCGACGCAAATTTCCTTTGTAGCCATTCCATTATACAGCTAATGGTTATCCACATTCGCAAGGGTGAACACATTTAATATAAGAAAAAAGTTGGTTTCGCCCTTTGCTATTTTCTCCTTTTAAGAACACTCTTTTGCTTTTGCGTCATTTTCTGTCTTTGTAGCTCACTTCTCTTTTGTGAAATGTCACATAAACTTTCCACATAAAAAAAAACCTGTTGGCCTGAAAATATGTAAAGAGGAGTAGAAAACGGCAACCACCAGTAACGAAGCTTTGTAACTAAAACCGTAAAGTATCTTCTGTAAAAATCACTGAAATGGCAGCACGACCGTCCAAGCAAACACACAGGGTAAGCTTGTTTCTGACGAGGCAAGCACTTCACCTCCAACGGCTAAACACGAATAAAAATTATATCTGAACTCGGACCTGTGTCTATCCTGTCACACATCAACCTCTGCGTTTGTGTACGGTCGATGTTTGAAAGTTCGGATCTAAGGACAAAAATTATATCTGAACTCGGACCTGTGTCTATTCTGTCACACATCAACCTCTGCGTTTGTGTACGGTCGATGTTTGAAAGTTCGGATCTAAGGACTACAGAAGCACTTGTCGCTGAAAAGCAGTACCTTGTAACCAACAATAATGATGAGCAGTGTCACAAGCGTCATAAATAAGACATTTCTTGGCAGAAAGCTAAATATTTTCTTGAAATAGTACTTAATTGGTTAGTTCCAAGTTACGTAGATCGTATTGACAATAAACATTAGAGTGTCGAATTTGTCTGTTGAACAAAAGATCGCAGAGACATAATATACAGGATGTCCCATTTACACACTAAGGCAAAAAAAAAAGTCTTATCAAGGAATTATCCGAATGCGACGAAAATCTGTAGATGTGATGCACAGTCTTAGGCATAAAAACTGACCGCTGGCCGGCCGCCACAGAGACTAAGTCCGAGTCGTTCACTTAAGGTGGCCAATAAAACTGACCGCCCCTGACAACTCTAAGTCCGGCCATCTGCAGCTTGAAGTTCTAGTTATCATCTTGCAGCTGAGCATTGGATTTTGCATACTTGAATATCATGAACTACAGTGAAGCATTGTAAAATTGAGTCGCAAGTGGAAAAAGGTGTAATATGTGCAACACAACGTTTACTTTTGGTATAACAGAGAGGTGAATGTAGAGGAGGCAGCTAGAAAGATTTGAACTGTGCGTGGAGTGAGTGCTTTTGGGAAAAATACGCCAGAAAAAGATATTCTCGTTTCAACAAAGATCGTTCACGCATGAATGATTTTCCACATTAAGGAAGTCTTGACTACTGATATATGTGACAGATTACCACTTTACCATCATGCGACATTTGCATTCAACAGGCAAAGTTCAGAAGTCTGGTGTAGGAGTACTGCATGTTTTAATTCGAAACAACAAAAATCAACGGAGTGACTATTATTGAACGTCATCAGGTCGCTCATTGAGCATTCCTATGCAGTATTGTTACTGGTGACGTGTTATGATGCCTTTATCGTTAACTTCCTAAGAAGAAATGAAAGGCTGAGTCCCACCAAAAGACGTAGACTAGAGTAAAGTGTAGTGTGAACATAATATTTTACATCTGATAGCTCCAAAAGTGTATTTTGGGCTACGAATTCTGCCCCAAGGGGTGTGTGCAACACAGCTGGAATTTGTTGTCAACAACTGAGACACCTTTCGGTCGCAGTGTAAGAAAGTCGAGCAACAAAACTACATCACCTGTGCTACTACATGATAACTCACCCTGTTGATTTGAGAAACAAAACTATCCAGGAGATTGATAGGAAAGTCATCTCTCAGGCACTTGTATTGATAGGGAAGTCCTCTCTCAAGCACTTGTCCCTCTCGTCATATATTCGTAAAATTTTACCTTTCCCGCTCTTGATCGATCAACCTTCAAGGCAATTCATTTCTAGACGAAAATACTCTTAAAACTACACTGGTTTAATGACATCGTTAGAACCAGTGGGTTTCTACAGGCGTAGAATTGGCAAACAACTTTAGCATAGTCAGATTGTTGTAGA
The DNA here is from genome assembly GCF_023864345.2 of Schistocerca serialis cubense. NCBI lineage: Eukaryota > Metazoa > Arthropoda > Insecta > Orthoptera > Acrididae > Schistocerca > Schistocerca serialis. The sequence goes on from NC_064639.1 coordinate 308,018,076, forward strand.
TATCGTAAAAGAAAATTCGGCTCCTGATTAATTTCTCTTTGATGATTAATGTTGCGATTAGTAAACTAATGGAAAATGCAATTAAAATATTCCCTGTACTAATACAAATTAAATTCAGCTTACTACAGAAACATCACGACGGCAATCTATCTTAATAAAGCATTATGTGTCTCTAAGACGATAGAGCCTATTTTAACACGAATTAGTAGAATATTACCGACTTTTGACTTCGAAAAGATCTGTAGTTACTTCATTTCCTGTATCATTCGCAAGTATTATGAAAATGTGGAATTTCATAGATAAAATTATGTATTCACAACAACAAAAAATATGTCGTCATAAAACAAAAGTGGCATTATGAAATTGGCAGTACCGTAAGGTTTTCGCTCTGACAGCCTAAGGGTTACTGAAAGTACCAAGACGAATTTTGTTCGAGCGCTGTCTTACGATTCCCTTATTGAGTTTGTATCTGCCTGCTTGTAGCTCTACTACAAAAGAATAAAAAATCTGGCTTTCAGCGAGTATAGAAAGGCGAACGACAGCAGCTTCCACCTAGTAGCCAAGCATATTACATGAGAAATGGTATTTTTCTAAAGTGGGAAGACATCCTTATGTGGTTGAATTGTTGGCAAATATCACTCAGACGTGTGCCGTTGGTCTAAGTGTTTCGGTGTGTTGAATTTGTACCAATGGTTTTTCTACAGGTTTTTTCTCTCACAAATAGAGAGTTGAAGTGTACCTTTAGTATTTTCACGTCATCTTGGTGAATTTTGCTCATAGTATTTTCGAGTGTGTTCCAGAATTTTTCGACATTTTTGGTATTTTTCTTATTTTCGATGTTGGTGGGGCCATGTGCATTGATGAGTGTTTATTTTTTACTGGGGCTCTGAATGAGCATAGTCATAAGTCGATTGTTGATGGGTGTGATTTCTTTGACAAAACTGATGATAGATCTGTGTTAGAGAAATGACATGGCCAAGATTGGTACGCCATTCGCTACCTTTTGTTGTATTTTGATCTGGAAGATGCAATGGTTTCCATAATAGAAGCTTTCATTGTCAGTTAGTCGTGGTTCTTGATGAGCAATGATAAGAATTTTTGTCGGTCGATTTATTATGGTAGATTATTTAGTTTTCGTTATTTGGATCAATGTATCGATTTTTTGTTATAAAGAAAAGGTATTATGTGTGTGAAATCTTATGGGACTTAACTGCTAAGATCATCAGTCCCTAAGCTTACATACTACTTAACCTAAATTATCCTAAGGACAAACACACACAAACCCATGCCCGAGGGAGAACTCGAACCTCCGCCGGGACCAGACGAACAGTTCATGACTGGTGCGACTTCGACCGCTCGGCTAATCCCGCGCGGCGTGTAGTTTACAAATGCATGTTTTCTGCTTCTAGGGAAATTTACAAGAGATCTTCAATATTCTCTGCCGTGATAACCTGGCCTCCCCAGAATCCGAAATACCAACTGCCGCCTGTCGACAGTTTGCACAGTTCATGTTTGCTTGTGTTTCATTGGTTTGGCCTGGGTGATTCCAGGACCGGACAGGACCAGAGGGTGTTGAAGCCTTTGGAAGCAAATATTTTCAGCCGAGCTCATTGAGCTAACAGACGGTGACCAGAGTAGCGGTGGTTTTCACTCAGACATGCGTGGATTTTGAGTTCAACGGATTGAGTAGTCGTTGAGGATTGTGTTAGTATTTGGTTCACCCCAAGTATTTGATTTCCTAGGTACCACCCATATGAGGGAGTGTTTCCCCTATCGGCCCCACGGGATTATTATTATTATTATTATTGTCATTATGTCATCAGTAAATCCGATATGGTGCATCTTCCCACCACTGAAATAGATGTGCATTGTTCGACTCAGTATTTCCATCACATAAATACGGGCTATAATTACGTTACATTGCTGCTAGTGGACATATTTCTCAGTTTTTCTTGGGCAGTTGCTACCTGTTACTCCATCATAGGAATTTATGTGCCCAGCATTGTTGCAATACAGACGTTCAAATTATCCGATTTCTGTAATTTCATTTCGATACCAGATCGTTCTAATCGGATTCAGCCAGTCAGGCTTAATGTGGATATCCGAATACGACTCTCATCATTTGATAGACTGGGTAAACCACATTCTTAATCGGACGGTTGAATCTATATCACTTTTTTATGACAGGGCCTGAATTCTTAAACACTGTGAAAAATAATAATACAATGTGCTTATTACTAATATTTTATTTAACTATAAATATATGAAAAACGATATAACAGTTTATTTACAGGAACAGAGCCCCATCCATCATAGCAGAGCAGTGCGAGATTGGTTTAAGGGCCAAGAGAGGATAAGCTGTTGCCGTTTGTTCCACGATCACCGAACATCAACCAGATAGAGAATATGTGGGCAGAGGTAACAAGGTCATTGCCATGTGGACCTACAAATGCAAGCGACCTTTGGACGAATATAGAAAACGTATGGTGGGAAGTAAACCATCACGCTACACTGTCGACGACTTAATGAAAACAATGGCTCTACGCCTTCGAGAAATCTTATGTAATGATCGTGGGTGGGTTGGTTACTAAAAGTATACTCGTCCACAAAACCCATGTGGACAATTATTTGATAGTCGGTCAAGCTTTGCTTTGTCGCAGCTCTTTAGATACAAGTCCATTTACTTTCAGTCTGCCGGCCGCGGTGGCCGTGCGGTTCTGGCGCTGCAGTCCGGAGCCGCGGGACTGCTACGGTCCCAGGTTCGAATCCTGCCTCGGGCATGGGTGTGTGTGGCGTCCTTAGGTTAGTTAGGTTTAAGTAGTTCTAAGTTCTAGGGGACTTATGACCTGAGATGTTGAGTCCCATAGTGCTCAGAGCCATTTGAACCATTTGAACTTTCAGTCTCTTCCTTACAATTCTTGCAATGCAAGGTAATTGAAAAATCTCATCCACTCGACGCCAACTGAGGAATTGACTGGTGTGTGTGTTGTTCAACACACAGTAGTAGTCACCCTCACTGGAATCAATGACTGTTTGGTTGTGTGTGTGTGTGTGTGTGTGTGTGTGTTTTCGTGTTCACGCACAATCTGAATCAATACTATTAACATTAGAGAGACAACCAACAATAAATATTGCATCAAATATGACTGTGAAGTATTTTAATGCGATGGGAAGTTACAAACCGAATTATTACCCAACCCACGACCTGCATCTTACGTTACGTTAAGTAAGATGTATTAACTCCTTACAAGGGAACCTCCCATCGCACCCCCCTCAGATTTAGTTATAAGTTGGCACAGTGGATAGGCCTTGAAAAACTAAGCACAGATCAATCGAGAAAACAGGAAGAAGCTGTGTGGAACTATGAAAAAATAAGCAAAATATACAAACTGAGTAGTCCATGTGCCAGATAGGAAACATCAAGGATGCTGTAAGCTCAGGAGCGCCGTGGTCCCGTGGTTAGCGTGAGCAGCTGCGGATCAAGAGGTCCTTGATTCAAGTGTTCCCTCGGGTGAAAAGTTTTCTTTCTTTATTTTCGCAAAGTTATGATCTGTCCGTTCATTCATTGACGTCTCTGTTCACTGTAATAAGTTTAGTGTCTGTGTTTTGCGACCGCACCGCAAAACCGTGCGATTAGTCGACGAAAGGACGTGCCTCTCCAATGGGAACCGAAAACATTTGATCGCAAGGTCATAGGTCAACCGATCCCTCCACAGGAAAACACGTCTGATATATTCTATTCGACACTGGTGACGGCATGTGCGTCACATGACACGAATATGTTGTCGACCCACCTAACTTGTGCACTTGGCGAATGGGTAAAAAGATTCTTCTACCTTGCCCGATTTAGGTTTTCTTGTGGATGTGATAATCACTCCCAAAAAAGTGATGAAAACATAAGCGTTTGTCACATAAACTGAAAATAAAAAGTTAAACTTTTCATCCGAGAGAAGACTTGAACCAAGAACCTCTTGTTCCGCAGCTGCTCACGCTAACCACGGGACCACGGCACTCCAGCTCTTGTTCTTTCCTTGTTGTTGCCTATCTTGCGCATGGACTACTCAGTTTGTATATTTTGCTTATTTTTTCATAGTTCCACACAACTTCTTCCTGTTTTATCGATTGATCTGTGTTCAGTTTTTCAAGGCCTATCCACTGTGCCAACTTATAACTAAATCTGAGGGGGGTGCGATGGGGAGGCTCCCTTGTTAGTATCGTTAGCAGAGACAGTGAGCTCTTGTTGTTGAGGAGGCTCGCGACAAGTGCAGCTATTAGTAGTGCCCAATGCCGCCGCGATTTGTTTATGTTGGTAAACAGAAAGAAATCGCCTTGGCTCTGACTGCAGAGAGCGGATATCACTGCCTGCGTGTTCTTATAGTAACTGAGCCGTGATGACCAGCGAAGTGCCTGGAGACGCCCAAACAGCTGTGAGACACCAACCTGACTGTCGCCCGCTGTACGGCCCGAAAACCAGGAGTCATGGGCTGGGGTGCCGTTTCTTTGGTTGTCATCCGCGACACCCTTGCAGCACAGCGGCGTGTCGATGATATTCTATGCACCGTTTTGTAGCCCTCTTTCACCTATCTGCCGCTCACGGTGAGAGTTTCTACTGCTCGTCTTCGTGCTTACCAAACCCTAAGTTGGCCACCGAGGTCGCCGGATCTCTCCCTAACTGAGAACGTTTGTAGCCTTATGGGCAGGGCCCTCCAACAGGGCCCTCAAACCAGACTGGAATTTTGACGACCCAACGCGCCAATTGTACAGAATTAGGCACGATATCCCTGAGGAAGGCATGCAACAACTCAGTCGCTCACATACTCGTACAGTTGGGTCACAGCCCTCGAATACATTATCCCCTCAAAAATTTTGAAAGCTGCTGTGAAAAGTGAGACTGCCTCCTAATTACTGACTTCTGCGCAGCTACCCTTCGTATGTAGAATCCTGTCAAGACATGCTTCAATCTGTGTAGTAAAATACCTGAACTAATAGTCTTTTAAAACAGATGTGACTGAGATACTAACAAATTATAGGACAACAACTTCTTAGTATCTCGTTGGTGTTTTCATCATCTCCACACAAACTTTTACTTTTGAGTGTCACGATGGTTTTTCTTATTTCAAATGTGTATATATGATAAATTTTCATCTCTTTATATCCCCTTCGTCTGATTCTTAGCCGGCCGCGGTGGCGGAGCTGTTCTAGGCGCTTCAGTCCGGATCCACGAGACTGGTATGGTCGCAGGTTCGAATCCTGCCTCGGGCATGGATGTGTGTGATGTCCTTAGGTTAGTTAGGTTAAAGTAATTCTAAGTTCTAGTGGACTGATGACCCCCGATGTTAAGTCCCATAGTGCTCAGAGCCATTTGAACCATCTGATTCTTAAATATAGTTCAAAAATGGCTCTGAGCACTATGGGACTTAACTTCTGAGGTCATCAGTCCCCTAGAACTTAGAACTACTTAAACCTAGCTAATCTAAGGACATCACACACATCCATGCCCGAGGCAGGATCCGAACCTGCGACCGTAGCGGAGGCGCGGTTCCGGGCTGTAGCGCCTAGAACCGCTCGGCCATCACGGCCAGCTCTTAAATATAGTGTTTTGCTTTCAGTTCTTGAACCGATTTGTTACCTACCGATAGACAACGCAATAAGTGTCAATGTTTCCAAGAAAAATTTCCTGATACCCATCGTGGATTGTAACAATAACAAATGTTATGTAGTCCAATAGTGAAGTACAAATATGTGCTTCTATATCGGGGACTTTACAGAATTTACTTATTTCTTTATTTTTGAAGGTACATTAATTTTTTGCGAAAGTGGCAATTTACAGAGTCTTATTTCCCAAAACAGAAGTTTACGTTCTCTCTTAATCATCCAAGAGCAAATGTGGAGATTCAATGAGATGATTAGAACGCACGTGAAGAGAACCGTATGCACACGAGACGAGGGAAACTTGTGAACATTTTACATCATTTTAGCAGACTATCAAATGCCACAGTCATCGCATTATCCAGTCCTTTGCTATGTCTCGTGCATTCTGCTGTTTTTTAGTCGCAGCATCTTCCATATACAGAAATATCAAGCCCTTCTTAACATACCCTGTTTCGAACAAATGTTTGGCTTGTTGCCAAATAACATCTCATTTATGTTTCTTGTGCGTCTGACGGTTATAATTGTCCGTTACGTGGTATTGTTTTCTTCAATGACCGGTGTTTTTGCGGGTTTTAGGTTCGTGAGCCTTCAATCATCGACTGCACAGAAATGCAGAGTTTTATGATGTTTGTGGGAGGAGAACCCCTATCTCCAATTTCTAATCCTGTTTCCTCCCCCCTAAAATCAATCTGCTCGCCAACCTCAGGCAAGTACCAGACTCACACAGAAAATTCGTCACGTTACACAGACATCCAAAAATCATAGAAAACAATCACACACACAAGTAAACACGTGGAGTGAAAGCCAAAAGGCTACAAACTCCCCAACACACATCCCCAAAGAGAGGAAAGTGTCAGATGAGAGTGTGAGCACCCCTCAGTCGCTCGGTGACAGTCGTACTGTGCGGATCGCTTGCGGAGCTGCCGGAGTACGTACGGTACTGCGTCGAGCCATAGGGACTCTCTTGCAGGTTACGTCTCGAGGGTGCGCAAAGCTTTCAAACTTAGGCGTACCAAGGATGCAAGAGCGACCGACTGCGTTTTCGTAAAAATACAGTTTGGCCCTCTGTGAGCGAGGAAGCTTTGGAGACGCCGGAGAGCAGAATTTTCGTTCTATCTCGCCGTTCCGGAATGTCGAACACTAGCGGTGGCATTGGGTCGTGGCGGTGTACCGCTGTTGGCGAAAGGCGCATCTTGTTGTTGCCGCGGTCCGCGCATCCGGCCGTTTCGAGCTTCCCAGCTGCCGCAGAGCCAGACTCTGCCCTCCCCAAGATTAGGGAAATTGTGGGCCGGGAGCTGGAAGCCGCTCGCAGAACCAACGAAAAGGCTCCCGCGGCCGCCGTCCAGACCTCCGCGTCCACCACCGCAGCAATGCAAACGGGAAACCCAACGGTGCCAACCACGGTTATAACTGGCAGTCCTCTGCCAGCAGCCCCCATTTCCACTCTGGACATTTCATCAAATACACAAAATGCTGTAATACAGAAAACGCAAACATCGTCATACATTGTCAGTACTTGTGATCCTACCCCTCCTTTCCGTCTCCGAAGTCCGCTCCTGCTTGCCAGCGCCTTAAATCAACTCCCAGATTACATAAAATCCCTAAATAAAGGCAAGCAGACGTCCCGTCTGCCAACCGAAATCCTTCCCAAACCCATCGCCTCGACCCAACCCTTATCTCGGTCCAAATACCTAAAATCCCCCCCCCCCCCACACACACACACGCACATACACACACAAATCCAATTCCTCTAAACAGCGGCATGTAAGTAAGGAGTGCAAGGACACACATTCGAAGAGCAAGAAGAGGTCCACCACCCCTACCCCAACCACTCCCTCACCCTCTCAGGAGCCTGTGCCACCGACAGTACCTGTTGTCACTCTGGGAGAGAACCAGGAAACCGTCGCCCTGGAAGGAAACTGCGTAACCGAGCAGAATTCGGAATCAATTCGTGTTGGCGAGGGAAACCTTTTACCAGCCGAAGCTTCCGCCGGCCCAGGGAGTAGGACCCATCCTGAACAGGTTTCAGGCGGTGGCTGATAACCCAAACAAAACAACAACACTAACACAAAAACACGAACACGTCATCTCCCTCCGATTACCGCAGAATTTAATCGAAATTACGAGGAACTTACCTACTTGATAAAGGAGGCAATCAAGAAAGAGAATTTCAAGGCAAAATCTTCTGGCGAGGACAAAACAAAAATAACACTGCACACACTGGAAGATTTCAACACAATCAAGACACTTTTCACCAACAAAAACATACCCTATTACATGTTCCCCACAACAAAGACAAGTAACAAAATCATAGTCATCAGGGACCTCCCAAGACGACTGTCCCCACAGGCTATTAAAACAGACCTGACTCTCCAGGGACTCGTCGTTAAGACCATCAAGCAGATAAGCAAAGCAGACAGCAAGTGGCCATTATTCCAGGTCACTCTCCCGAACATCCTACAGAACAAAGAGACATCAAAGTAGTTCTGTCACCACCAAGCCACTGCGCCAGTGATATGTGTCAGGTGCCAGGGTCTAAATCACAATGCTGAACACTGCACCATGGCTGTAAGACGCAAGAAGTGAGCCAAGGCCCATGACACGAGATCCTGTCCCTTGCTACCCACAGACCCACAAATAAGGTGCGTGCTGTGTGGCAAAAACCACACAATGGGTTGCCAAGGTTGTGAGGTCCACAAGAGACACACACAGCAAGAAAAGGGCGCAAAGGTCGCCCCCCACACACAAAAACAAAACACCACCGTCGCCTCTAGACACACAAAGAAACCAAACACGTCAACACACACAGACAAAACTTGGGTAAAACCGAGACCTGCCACTCCAAGAGCAACATACGCTGAAGTGGTTTCTCTTCCAAGAAGCCATGAAAGGGTAGTCCTGTCACCATAACATCAATCACAAATACAAGAGCAATACTATAACAAAACAACGACCAGGTCCCCAACAGAGAAAGCACTAAGGAACTCATAACACATACTGCAACAGAGAGCGCAAACCTCTTCCCAACAACTCCCCAATCTCCCCCCCCCCCCCAGATCAGCTGATAGGCATGATGGTCCAGACCATGAACCTCGTCATGGAGATGATGAAGGAATCCAAGGAGGCCCAGAGGCAAGACACGCAGATCCTTGCTGCCCTTCAAGCAGCAATCCGGCAGTCACTCCCTCTGCGACTTCGCCAGTAGTAGCAAAACCCCATCATGGATAGACCACCAAATATCCACTGCCTGACTATGTGCGCCTTTAACACTGATGGCATTGTTAATCAAGAGGTTGAATTCAGAGAATTCATGAAGGAGTTCTCAATACACAAATATATGATAGAGGAACCCACCTGAAGCCTGGATTCAAAGTGGCAGTTCCCAACTACCATAGTTACCGTGTAGATAGGCCAGCCCAAGGCACAGGAGTGGCCATATACATCAAAAGAGGGATCCCCCACGATCAGGTACACATACTAGCTACCAATGAAATCGGACCCCCCAAATGACGACATCGACAAAGGAGAAATAGCAGCTCTAGGGCAAATTGAAGGCAAATTAGTAAGTGGACCAACTTCAATGCCAAGCATCCATATTGGAACTCTAGAGTAACCTCCAAAGCTGGCACCAAATTTCAGCAACTAGCACTCTTCCAACACTTTGAAACACGGAGTCCAGTTGAGCCCACACACTTTCCTAAAAAAGGAGGTAAACCTGACGTACAAGACATAGCTCTCATTAGGTGAATCACAGGGTTTGTGTCTGTGAGGACAGTCAACTGAATGTCTTCTGACCACAATCCTTTCATCTTCGAGATCGACGTGGGAGAGTGCGTAGCGTTCCCACAGTACCAGGCGTCCTACAAACGCACAGATTGGGAACGATATCGGGAAACTGTCACCTCAGATATCGCTCGCACACCATCACCGACTGCCGAAACTGTAGAGAAAGAGCTACAAGATCTAACAGGTACCATTTTACAGGCAGCGGAAGAGCACCACCCACAAAGGGATGGATCACCCCTGCAGATACAACTCCTGGAAAGCTTTTTAGCTCAAATTCAATACAAAAATGAGTAGCAAAGGAGTCGAAGAACACCATACATCAGGCCGCCAGGAGGCTGCTCAGTAGTCTACAGAGAGAGCTGAAGGCAGCGCTCAATGAGCGCAGAAACCAGTAATTGGAAAACCGCCTCTCAGATCTTAAAATAGACGATCACACACTCTGGTAAGTTACCAGACAATTCACCAAAAGACGTGCTAGGATGCCGCCCCTGCACGGCGAGTGGGGGATGGTCAGCATACATGCTGACAAGGCCAACGCCCTCAAATGTGTGTGAAATCTTATGGGACTTAACTGCTCAGGTCATCAGTCCCTAAGCTTAAACACTACTTAATCTAAATTATCCTAAGGACAAACACACACACCCATGGCTGAGGGAGGACTCAAAGCTCCGCTGGGACCAGCCGGACAGTCCATGGCCAACGCCCTCGCTGATGCTTTTGAGAATCAGTTCCAGGTGGCAGAACCCCAAGATGATGAGCATGAAGATGTAATTCATCGACAACTGGATGTCTTCCACAATCCTGAGGAAGACCCAGAAGACGAACTCGCACTTTTCGCCCCTGAAGACATGGCAAAAGTAATTAGGTTCCTACTGACAAGAAAAAGCGCCACGACGTGACAGTATCACCAACCTGTTACTTAAAAACCTCCCACTCTCGGCCATCACACATCTTGCGAACGTCTTCAATGAGATTACTCATTCCCGTGAGTTCCCATCCTGCTGGAAACACGTGAAAGTGGTCGCGATACACAAGCCAGGGAAAGACCCTCTATTCATACAGCATTACAGGCCAATTAGCCTCTTGCCAACTCTCAGCAAGATCTATGAGCGCCTCTTGCTAATACCTATACAGGAACGTATTACCAGAGAGAAACTTCTGCCGGACTTACAATTCGGATTCCAGCAGAACCACTCTGCCCTACAACAGATCATGAGACTGGTTGAAGCAGCCACAGAGGGCTTCAGCCACAGAGGTTACTGTGGGGTAGTGCTACTAAATGTAGCCAAAGCCTTCGACTCAATAATTCATAATGGGTTACTATACAAGCTACGCACACAAGGGTTCGACAGGAGCATAGTCAAGTTTATATGAAGCTATTTCGTAAATAGAACTTTCTCTGTTAAAGTAAATACTGCCACCCCCACCACCAAAATGTGTTTCCATGCTCAGGTGCCACAGGGATCGGTTCTAGGACCTGTATTGTGTAGTTTGTACACTGTGGACACCCTCACAGCCCCCTGGTGCTCACTGCACACTGCACAATATGTAGATAACACAGCTTTCTACACATGTAATGCAACCAAGGACCTGGTTACCCATAGGATGCAAAGGGTTTGGATGAAATGGAAACTTGGGCCTGTTGCTAGCATGTCACCAGGAATTCTGTGAATACACAGGCTACACTGATGACCCGGAGTCTCAGGAGTCATGGACCTCTCAACGCCCCCACCTACCCCTCCACCTATATGGAACCCAACTCCCCTGGCGCAGAACCGCTAAGTACCGTGGCGTGACCTTAGACTGTCGTCTTACGTGGAAGCCCCACATAGATGAGGTCTACAGGAAGGTCTGAGCCAGAATGTCCATTCTCTACCCGATCCTGAACTCAACCAGCTCCCTTCCCTGCTCCATAGGGGTAAATGTGTACCGGGCATTTATAAGGCCAATTATGGAATATGCCTGGCCTGCTTGGGGATATGCGGCCAAACAGTATCTGAACAAACTCCAAAGGCTGCAGAACTGCGCCTTCAGGAGGCTTCTCCATCTACCTTTTGGATTTCCATTAGGAGATCTGCATGCCAGTGCTGAAATCCCCTTCCTTAGAGAGCGTTTCCATGATCTGGCAATGGCTTTCTATGAGAACTCTTCCAGATCTGGAAACGATCTCATCCACTCTCTAGATCGGTATGACATGTCCCTCTACAAGCATAAACGCCCGATGACGATCATCGACGATTAAGTCGAAAGAAAAATCCCAGTCCCCAAATCTTAATTCCATTCCTTCACCCCTAAAAATCAATTATCTCGCCAGCCTTAGGCAAGTAACACACACACACAGAACATTCATCACAATACACAGACATCCCAAAATCCTAGAAAAAAGTCGCACACACAAGTAAACAGGCGGAGTAAAAGCCAAAAGACTACACACTGTACCACACACTTCTCCAAAGAGGGGAAAGTACAAGATGAGACAGAGAGAGAGCATCCCTAAACACATTTCCTTCCACAAAGAGAGTAGAAGTGTTTTGCTTTCACAGAAAGGAAAGTGTCATGTGCAAGGAACGACCCAAACCCATACCTGAGATGCCAGAGTGTGAACGTCTTGTTTGCGACACTAGGCGTGCAGGAGATCGGCGCTTAATGGAAATTTTCCTGCCAGTGCCCCGTCCCTGCTCCTAGCCTTCGAATCCCGTCAATTTGGCGAAGTCTGCTCAGAGGAACTGAGTGACTGAGGCGGCCACGGCTGCCAAATCCGAACGTTGTGAAGTTGCTATGCACCATCTCAGAACGGGAGGTCACCTGTACTGCTTCACAGGGGATGAGGATCTCATCATGGTGAATTCCAAGTACACAGCACGCAGTGACACCTGCACACTGACCACCGCCTCCACTCAGCCTCCGACTGCTGCCTGTGGGGTGACAGGCAACGAACCAGCCCCACCGGCCGCCACCGCAACCGATGCGGCAGCAGGAGCGACACGGGCCGCAGCCATGATCAATTCGTGTGGGACAGCCGACCGGCCGCGATCGCCACCGATGCCACAGGAGCAGCCACAGGTGGGATGAACCCGCCCATTCCCGGTAAGGACATGGAGGTGCTCCAAGTCTCGCGGAAGTGCAGTGCTGCAGCTGTAGAGGAACCCTCCGCTACCCAGCCCAGAAGGTCGAAGCAGCAAAAGAAGAGGACGAAGAGAAGAGATGGAGCACGCCCGCATCAACCCGATGAAGATGGCTTCATCACTTCCGACCGGAAGAACACTGCCAGAGCTGTTGGACTCTAGAAAATGGGACCGATTGGTGTGGAGACTATGAAACAGTACGGTGACATGCCAGAGGCAGCTGAAGAGGACAGGACGACGTTGCCCCAGCTGAAGAAACCGTCTCGGCCACCAGCGATCACCGTCCAATAGTCAGGAGGCTACACGCACTTTCATGAGAAGATACGCTCCATCGCCAAACCCTGCAGTGTTCGCAGTGGAGGCTCTGACCTGTACAAAGTCCAATCGGAGTATATTGTTGACTATCACAAGCTCATGGAGCTTGTGGAAGAAGAGAGATGGCATTGTTCCACACAAAATGGCGAGAGGCAGAAGCAGCTGAAGGTGGTCTTCCGCCACATTCCAATGAAGACAGAACCGGAGTTCCTGAAGCAGAAGCTCGCTGCTGAGGGCTTCCCAGTCCGCTCTGCAGGCCTGATGAAGTCGCATAGGACACACAGAAGCATGCCCCTGTTCCTGGTTGTGCTGGCAGACAACATCGAAACTCCAAAAATTTTCGAGGTGGGAAGAGTTGCGGACTTTTCGGCGAAGGTTGAGCCCCTTCATGCAAAAGGTATGGGAGCCCAGTGCTACTCCTGCCAAGGCATGGAGCACGTGGCACGTTATTTCCACAAGTCAGCCCGCTGCACGAAGTGTGCCGGACCGCACCAGACCAGGGAGCGCTGCAAGAAGAAGGAAGACCGGCCGACTTGCTGCAACTGTGGCGAGTGAAATGCTGCAAGCTACAGGGGCTGCAATGCCTTCCGGCGCAAGTCAGCCGCCAGACGTGTCCGGCCAGGACGCAGCTTTGCAGACGCCTCGAGGAGGAAAGCACCAGCCGCGAACAACACGTCTGCGCCGCCAGCTGCCCGACAGGCCGCATTAGAGGGATGCGGACGTCAGACGGAGCATCGCGCCACCTCGCATCGAGCAGAGCACACGCAGCAGACAGCGACGAATAACGTCACAGCCGCCGGAACGCACGCTAGCGAACTCGGTAAGCTCCTCCTAGCACTGAGCCAGCTTATACGCCAAATTCCATCACTCGTCGATGTAGAAACTGCGGCCCTCCAGACCAAAGCCGTCAAAATCCAGGGACACCATGGATAATGCCCACATCTATGGTTTGGCCACATGCACGTTCAATGCGAATCGACTGCGTCCCCAGCAAGGCGGATTTCACCAGTTCCTACGGGAAGAGTATGTTGACATCCATCTGGTGGAGGAAATAATTTCTCAAACCTGGGGTGAACGTGCGAGCAGCGAGCTACTACTACTACCACCAAGACGACAGAGCCACCCACAAGGGTTGTTGTTGTTGTGGTCTTCAGTCCTGAGACTGGTTTGATGCAGCTCTCCATGCTACCCTATCCTGTGCAAGCTTCTTCATCTCTCAGTACTTACTGCAACCCACATCCTTCTGACTCTGCTTAGTGTATTCATCTCTTGGTCTGCCTCTACGATTTTTACCCTCCACGCTGCCCTCCAATGCTAAATTTGTGATCCCTTGATGCCTCAGAACATGTCCTACTAACTGGTCCCTTCTTTTTGTCAAGTTGTGCCACATACTCCTCTTCTCCCCAATCCTATTCAATACTTCATCATTAGTTATGTGATCTACCCATCTAACCTTCAGCATTCATCTGCAGCACCACATTTCGAAAGCTTCTATTCTCTTCTTGTTCAAACTATTTATCGTCCATGTTTCACTTCCATACATGGCTACACTCCATACAAATACTTTCAAAAACGACTTCCTGACACCTAAATCTATACTCGATGTTAACAAATTTCTCTTCTTCAGAAACGCTTTCCTTGCCATTGCCAGTCTACATTTTATATCTTCTCTACTTCGACCATCATCAGTTATTTTGCTCCCCAAATAGCAAAACTCCTTTACTACTTTAAGTGTCTCATTTCCTAATCTAATTCCCTCAGCATCACCCGACTTAATTCGACCACATTCCATTATCCTCGTTTTGCTTTTGTTGATGTTGTTGCCCCAGGGGCTTCAGCTAGAAGTACGCAGGTGGCGACCGCGGGGACCCGAGCTGAGTCTGACATTGCTTCCACTTACTTGTGTCAGACTCCTTCTCTCTCCTTCCCTGTCGGCCTCCCTTGGCCAACTCTTGCTTTTTCGACCCCAACGGTATTAGGTTTCGAGGCCCGAGGGCGTCTTCCCAATTTTCTTATTCCTTTCTATAACCCAACTCCTGAGGGGAGCCCACCCCTTAAGAAAAGCCAGCAGTCCCGTGAGCTGTGAGGGTAACACCGCAGGTTGGACGGGAGGCCAGCACCCTCTTTCCGTAAAAAATTAAACATGCTTTCAAGACTACAAGTAAGCCTCGGAACATTACTGACAAAAATAGACGACGTCAATGGCAAAGAAACGGTATACGATTTGGAACGTGGAATGTAAGGAGTCTGTACAAGACAGGAGCTGCAATCAGTGTGGTCAAGGAAATTCAGAGGTACGAACTAGACCTAGTTGCACGGCAAGAAATCCGGTGGGACGATGCTGGGAGCATTGATGTTGAAAACTGTACAATTCTGTATAGAGCCTATGAACGAGGTCATCTGTTAGGCACTGGTTTCTGCGTCAGTAAGACGTTGGCCACTAATGTTTCAGAGTTCGTTTCAGTCAACCCAAGAATATCTGTTCTAACACTGGAAGTAAAGCATATTAAGGCGGCTTTTGTGAACTGTCATGCTCCCACGGAGGAGAGCGAATGTGAAGTGAAAGACGAGTTCTATGCACAGCTAGAGGCAGTGATGGACGCTATACCAAATGGACACCTGAGGATCATCCTTGGTGATATGAATGCCATGGGTGGGAAAGAACAAATATTCCAAGACACAACAGGTAGGCACAGTCTACACAACCTAAGCAATGACAATGGAGTTAGGTTCATCAGCTTCGCTACATCATTAGGGTTGTTCATCTCCAGCACAAACGTCCAGCGGAAAAACATACATAAAGGAACCTGGCTATCACCAGATGGGAGAACTGTAAATCAAATAGACTATGTTGCCGTTGATCTCAGAGCCAAGAGATGGGTGTTAGACGTTAAGACAGCGCGGGGTGCCGAAGGTGGGAGTGATCATTTCCTGGTCAGAGGCCATTTAAACATACAGTGTAAAGGAAGAACGGGGCCTAAGTTAAAAAGAGTGGAAAGGTACCATGTGGAGAAACTAATAGATGAGGCAACGAAGACCAGATACCAGTTGCAACTTAGTAACCGCTTTGAAGCACTCAGCGAAGTGGACGCGAATCAGGACCTCGAACTTATGTGGGGAAACATCCAGAGCTCAGTTAGGGATACAGCAAAGGAAACACTCATGGGAAACCCAGTGGGCAAGAAGATCCGGTTTGGAAAGGAATGTGCAGATGCCCTGGAAAGGAGAAAGGAAGCCAGGAACAAATGGCTGAAGGGGACAAATCTGACACAGGCCAAAGCACAATTTGAGGAGGTCCGAAAGACTACACAAGCAATTCTGAGAAGAGCAAAGAGGAAATACATAAGGAATATCATCACTGAAGCAGAAACAGACTTCAGAGGACAAAAGACGAGGGAAATGTTTCTGAGGGTGAAGTACCTCTGCAAAGATCACCAGGCCAAGAAATTTGTCAAAGATTCCCGTGATAAGATCCTGACGAACGATAGGGACATAGCTGAGAGATGGAAAGAGTACTTTCGACAGCTGCTAAATTGTGATGAACCTGAACTGCAGTTTGATTTCCAGTACCCAATTACAGCCGATGCAGACTATCCCCCATGAGATAAAAACCAGAATCAGACACCTTAAACAGAATAAGAGTCCAGGTCAAGATGGAATACAGACTGAAATGACTCTGGCAGGAGGAGAGAAACTTGCAGAAAAAATACACCGACTGATACAGGCAATATGGACCAAAGAAGAACTACCACGAGAATGGAAAACAGCTCTGATTTGTCCAACACATAAGAAGGGCGACAAACTGAAATGTGACAACTATCGAGGAATCGCCCTGCTTAACGTCTGCTATAAGATCCTGTCCAATTACCTCATACATAGAATTCAGCCAGAGGCAGAATCGGTGATTGGGGAGTACCAGGGAGGTTTCCGGTCAGGACGGTCAACAGTAGATCACATCTTCAGTCTCCGGCAGCTCACTGAGAAACTGGGTGAATATGGTAAAGATTTGCATATTTTATTCGTTGCACATGCAAAGGTGAAGATGGGAAATCGCGTATCTGAGGAATTTGAAATTGTGACAGGACTCAGGCAAGGAGATGGGTTGTCCCCTATCCTGTTCAACTTTGCCCTCGAGAAGATCATACGCGAGACCTTCCAAGAGAACGAAGGGATTGAAATCGAAGGAAAGAGACTGGCATACTTAGCCTATGCAGACGACATCTGTTTACTCTCTAGGTCGGAAGAGGAGTTGGAGCAAATGACCAAAGCACTAAAGGAGGCTGCCAGCAAATTTGGGCTAAACATAAACGAAGCTAAGACAGAGTACCTCGTTATGACGCGTGGTCATTGTCAGACTGCTGATCATCTACAATCACTGCAGGTTGGGGACCATTCCTACAAGAGAGTGCAAGAATTCAAATACCTAGGGGCACTTTTCACTGAGAACTCGACATGTGAAGCAGAGATCAATGCCAGAATACAAGCAGGAAACCGATCTTACCACAGCCTAGCACAACTGCTTCGGTCCAAATCTCTCTCCAGACAGTTCAAGATTCGACTGTACAAAACCCTGATACAGCCTGTTGTTCTATATGGCTGTGAGACATGGAGTATCCGGAAACAGGACTTCCATAAGCTCCTTGTCTTTGAGAGAAAAGTGCTTCGGAAGAGCTTCGGTCCAGTTCTGGATGCAGATACAGGGGAATGGAGGATCAGATACAACCAAGAGCTTGAGGAACTATAGCAGCAGCCCAACATAGCAGGAGCTGTCAAAGCCAAACGAATGCAGTGGGCCAGCCATGTGGCCCGGATGGAGGATCACAGATTGCCTCGGAAGCTTCTGGATTTCACACCTACAGGAAAGAGACCGCCAAGGAGACCCAAGAAGCGTTGGAGGGATGGACTCCATGAAGATTTCAAACAAATCTCAATAGATGTGGACGAATGGCGGATAACAGCAATGGACAGAATACAGTGGAGGAGGAAACTTGTAGATGCGTGCGGTACACTGGGCCTGATCACGTAGTAGTAGTAGTAGTAGTAGTGATGTTCATCTTATATCCTCCTTTCAAGACACTGTCCATTCCGTTCAACTGCTCTTCCAAGTCCTTTGCTGTCTCTGATAGAATTACAATGTCATCGGCGAACCTCAAAGTTTTTATTTCTTCTCCATGGATTTTAATACCTACTCCGAATTTTTCTTTTGTTTCCTTTACTGCTTGCTCAATATACAGATTGAATAACATCGGGGAGAGGCTATAACCTTGTCTCACTCCCTTCCCAACCACTGCCTCCCTTTCATGCCCCTCGACTCTTATAACTGCCATCTGGTTTCTGTACAAATTGTAAATAGCCTTTCGCTCCCTGTATTTTACCCCTGCCACCCACAAGGGTAGCACTGCCATTTACGTCAAGAGCTCGCTACGTCATCATCGAGTCTATCTGCTGGAGCTCGCCATGTTGGAGGCCACAGGTGTGGCTGTCAATACCACTGCCAGGAAGATTCTCTTCATGTCGGAACATCGGCACCCCGATAGACCGACACACGAGGCAGATTTCAGTTCTCTGCTGTCGCTTGAGGGACGACTTTTCATTGTGGGAGATTTCAATGAGAAAAAATCTGTGTGGAACACTCGCCTCACCAACGCCAGTGGACGTCGGCTCTCCCGCGTTGTTCATCGAAACGGTGCAGTCTGCCTGTGGCCGTTTGACCCCACACACTTCCCCGCCCGAGGATGTGATCGACTTTGCACTACTGAAGGACATCGGACAATTCACGTACGCCGAGATGCGGAACATCCTATCATCCGACGATCTTCCTGTCATCTATGAGATGGGCGTGATGGGCGCCTCCCTTCCAGATCAGTGCCCAAGTTACAGAAACTTGTATTGTGACCGTTTCCAAGCGGAAATACTAAAGTGTCTGCCGGCCGGGCTGGCCGAGTGGTTCTAGGCGCTACAGTCTGGAACTGCGCGACCGATATGGTCGCAGGTTCGAATCCTGCCTCGGGCATGGATGTGTGTGATGTCCTTAGGTTGCTTAGTTTTAAGTAGTTCTAAGTTCTAGGGGACTGATGACCTTAGAAGTTAAGTCCCATAGCGCTCAGAGCCATTTGAAGGCGCGGCTAACCCCGAAGTAACTCGGGCTGAGTCTGCTCTAGCTTTCCTCAACCGAAGGATACTGTGAGCAGCAAACTCAGCCAACCCTAGACGACCGCATCGACCAACGAGACTTCATCTATATCTACATCTATATCATGCTCCGCAATCCACCTAATGGTGTGTCGCAGAAGGTACTTTCTGTACCACTAGCTGATCCCTCCAACCCTGTTCCACTCGCGAATAGTGCTTGGGAAGATTGATTGTCGGTAAGCCTCTGCACTGACTCGCGGTAATTACCGCCACACATCCTGGCAGCTATCACCGGGAAGAATCGACTGTTCCGTGAATGGCAATTCAGCCGCCAACGCCACACCAAACGTTGCGTCGACGACATGTGGCGGGAGATAAAGGCAGCAGTCGAGAAACATAAGAACAGAGGGTGGGCAGACTTAATGTCCACATTCAACCAAGACGACGCCAGCGCTTGGAGAATCGTGAAGAACCTCCTGCGGCGCCGACAGCCCGTACCATCACTACAAGTCGGCAACGAATACTTCAGTGAGCCAGATGCAAAAGCCAGCATGTTGGCTGACACATTCGCCACAAACTTCACACCAGTGGTCGACGTCGTGGACGACGCATACAGCCAACGGGTCGAGCGAGCAACTCCCGATCTTCCTAGCAGCTAGGAATGAAGAAGACGTAATCGAGCCGATTGCAGAGGAATAAGTTGCGTTGCAACTTCGTTCCCTGAACACCAGAAAAGCAGGAGACAGCGACAGAATAAACAACCAACTGCTGAAGAATCTCCCACCAGGAGCACACCAGCATTTAGCTGACGTGTTCAACGAGATACTCCGCACAGGCAGCTACCTGGCAGCATGGAAGTACGATAAAGTTGTGGCCATACCGAACACCGGAAAAGACTCACCCCAGATCACCAGCTACCGACCCATCAGCTTGCTCCATTCCCTCTTGAAAGATTTCAAGAAGCTGTACGTGAAAATGCTTAACATGTTACCCAAGATGCTGTTATTCCAGGCGAGCAGTTTGGTTTTCGTAGCGGTCATTCTACCTCTCACCAGCTTCTGAGACTGGGAGAGCCTGTGATGAGAGCGCTGGAAACAAGAAAGTACCTTGGGCTTGTGTTCTTCGACATGCCCAAAGCGTTAGATTGCGTCTGGCAGGACAGCATCGTGTACAAACTCCTTGTACTCAGGATATCAACATCACACAGTCCTCCACAGGTCCTACCTAGTGGCGTGAATGCTCCACTTCAGAGCAGACTATGGTACGTCTACAGACTGACCGATACGTGATGGGGTGCCACAGGGGTCGGTGTTCGGCCCCTTGCTGAACTCACTGTACACTGCCGAAATACCCCGGATGGCGAGCTTCAAATTGGCTCTCTACGCCCGATGACACAGAGCTGCAAGCCCGCAGCTTCGTCTCCAACTCGGGTAAGTCGCCCTGGGTACGTGGTCAACGAAATGGCGGATGAAATTCAACGCAGCAAAGAGCCAAGCAGTGACCGCCACCCGAAGAATGCTGAAGCCAGATCTCCCGTCCGTCGAAATCCTGGGAGCACTGATCCCATGGAGCAAGACGGCGAAGTATCTAGGTGTTACCCAAGACCAAAGACTCTCCTGGGCGCCTCATATCCGAGACGTCAGAAGCAAAGCCATAGAGCGCCTTCGCGCTCTTTACCGGCTGCTGAACACGCAGTCGACACTGCCGCCGCAACACGGCATCACGCTGTACCTAATACTGGTCCGACCAGTGTTAGAATATGCAGCTGTGGTGTGGGGAAATACCGCAGATTCGCTCATCGCAACGCTGCAAAGGATCCAGAATCGAGCTCGGAAGACCGCTCTACATCTTCCGAGGAAATTTCCACTCGCCTGCTGCACTATGACAGCCATTCCGCTCCTGAAGGACAGATTCAGGATCATTGCGAGATCCTTCTACGAGAAGGCAGGACTATCCTGTAACCGGCTCCTCCGTGACCCGGGCCACCAACCACACCACAGGCCAACAACATGTTGGCCTGACCTTCTGCGAAGAATAATCATCACCACATCACCCAAGGAAAATTCGTATAGGTAAGGTTCTTTTATTTTCTTCCCCACAGGAACAGCTCTTTTATGTTTGCACTGCCCAACATGGCGAGCAAGCAAAGCTCGCCAATGGAGTGACAGCGACAGTATGCCGACACTTCGCGTTGAAGATGGTGGGTACGAAAGTCATCGAAACGTTGCGACAAGACAACGCCACCAATCGGCCGATCACCGGAGAATATTTCATCATTAGTCTGCCTTTTTATCAACTCTTGTCCATATACCAAATTTATCACTTGTTTTGAACAAAATGACGTACGTAAAAATACCTTATGTCTCTTTAATTAATTGTGAGATCATTTTCGGTAAACCAGTGATTGATGGTCTTCTTTTCAAGATCTAATTTACATTTTCTTATGAAGTAAATAAATAAGTAACCCATTAAGCAATATACTTATACAACAACAGTAATAAAGTAATTTCTTCTGTCTGAAAGCAAGCAAGAGCCCTATTAAAATGGAGAAAAAAGATAATATAAAAAAGTGGGATATCATCGCATAATTTGTAAAGCCTCTTGCATTAATAGCAGTTTCAGAATACTTCAAAAACACAGGCAGTTGTCATTACAGTCATAAACGTAATCAACCTTGTGTAAGACATATAAAAGTATAATGGCATCTTTCTCAGTTGTAAGATAACCAACAGTTAACTGTTTTAAAATTTCCTGGCAGATTCGAACAGTGTGTTTCCACACCCACCTTATTCACCTGTTCTTGCGCCCTCATATTTTCGACTTTTCCGCTTTCTATCGCAGAACCTTCAAGGAACTTCCTTTCCGGATGAAAATGCGCTCCGAGCATGGCTCGATGAGTTCTTTGTCTCAAAACCACGTGATTTCTACAGTCGCAGAATCTAAAAGTTACCCTAGTGTTGGCATACTTTTGTAAATAGTGAAGACTATACAGCGTGATTTTTCCCATCATGTTCAACAACACACAAACACTAGAGACTGATCGATGAGAGGTTACGGAACGAAAAAGATCTAATGAACTCATGTCCGGAAATACATGATTTCCATGCTAGAGACCATTTATTTAGTCATACGTTGTTGTAGAGATTACAGTCTAATACGCGCTGTACCACGCAGCCACAGTTACAATATGTGTTGAAAATGGTTTCCACGTGCCTCAACGCATGCGTGTAGGCGCCGTAGCATGTTCTGTCGCACATGTTCACGTCGGCCATGCTGCATCCGAACAGTGTCAAAGGCAGCTTGAGTATGCTGCTCCATTGTCTACACATCTGGAATGGCCGCTGCGTACAGATACTTTTGAGATGGCGCCATAACCAGAAAACGCACGGGTTGAGGCCCGGTGAACGAGCAGGCCATGCAACTGGACCCCCTCGTCCGATCCATTGGCCAGGGAAGACACGATTGTGATGCGTCCGGATGTTAACGGCGAAGTAGGCTGGAGCACCATCATGTAGCAGACACATAACCTTCCGAATCATCAATGGCGCGTCTTTCAGCAGGGGAGGCAAAGTCACCCGCAAGAAACTACGATAGTTCGGCCTGCTGGGCGAAATGGAAGGAGGACTGTTCCCAAAATACCGTCGCCAATTAACCCGGCCCAAACATTCCTACTGCACCGATGCTGATGATTCGCTATCTCCATACCACCGGGGGTTCTGGGTACTGTTCCACAGGTGACTTATGGAAGTCACCACTCCGCGTGAAGGTGGTCTCATCTGTCAATAGGATGGATGACACAAATCCCAGAATCGTGGTTGTCTGGTGAAGAAATCAGTGACAAAACTGCTCCCGATGTGAAAAGTCTGTCGCGTGTCAGCCCTGCACACGCTGTAAGTGGTAAGGGTAGTAAAAATTGTCATGCAGAATGTTCCACACGGTCGTCTGGCTTACTCTGTAGTGGCGGGCCAACTGCCCGGTACTGACACGGCGGTCGCCTTCTGCTGTGTTAATCACATTTTCCTCCAAGTGAGGTGTCCGAACATTTCTGGTACGTCCTTCATGACTGCCTGTTTCCTGAAACAGCCCTGTCTCAGACAAACGGCGAAACTCTGTTGCAAACATTGAATGCTGTGGTTGTTATCGACGGCGACAGGTCTCCTGACACAACCTTGCTGCCCGTCGCCCGTTGTAATTTGCCTTTCCATAAGTAAACACCATGTCGGCGAGCTCTCGATTCGAATACGGATCCATTGTGTACAACGCATAAGTTCATTAAATCTTTTACGTTCCGTATCCTCTCATCGATCAATCCATAGAGTGGAAAAAATCATCCTGTATTTTTGACTACTAAAGTCTCTGTTATATGTTTCAATCTCCCAAGAAGTTTTAAATCGGCGTACATTCCGCTGCACAGTGAGGATCGATTCTGGAAATTAAGTCCCTTGTTTCCTTTAACTACTAAACTGCGCACGTTTACTCTTGTGCATTTCACTATTCCTCGATTGTTTTCATTTGCTGCAAGAAATGACACTAACCAGAGCCACTCCCGTCTTTATCTCATATCCCATGAGATCATTACGCCGTTGTCTGACGCCTTGCGTGCTGCAGTGGAGGCCAGCGATAGACTGCCACGTGAAAAACTTCTGCACGACCAGTGGATATCCTTTGGCCACGCGGTAGACTTCCAGAACGTCCACGGCTCCCCCTGCTGACGGCACAGCGACAAAGAAATTGGTGTCGAACTCGATGTGGACGTTCTGGAGGACGGCTCCCGCCTCGCTGCGTCTGAGGAACAGCAGCCACACGAACTCTGACTGCCGTGTGTCTAGAAGCACCTGTTTATAAGAACAAACAAACAGCCTCTAATAACTCGTAAGTACCGAGAAAAAGTATAGTATGAATATCAAGAGCTCAGAACCTGAAATAAACAAAGAGGAAAAGTTGGAAAGTGGAAGGAATATACACTACTGGCCTTTAAAATTGCTACACCAAGAAGAAATGCAGATGATAAACGGGTATTCATTGTACAAATATATTATATTAGAACTGACAAGTGATTACATTTTCACGCAATTTGGGTGCATAGAAATCAGTACCCAGAACAACCACCTCAGGCCCTAATATCGGACTTGATACGTCTGGGCATTGAGTCAAACATAGCTTGGATGGCGTGTACAGGTACAGCTGCCCATGCAGCTTCAACACGATACCACAGTTCATCAAGAGTAGTGACTAGCGTATTGTGACGAGCCAGTTGCTCAGCCACCATTGACCAGACGTTTCCAATTGGTGAGAGATCTGGATAATGTGCTGGCCGGGGCAGCAGTCGAACAACTTTTCTGTATCCAGAAAGGCCCGTACAGTACCTGCGACATGCGGTCGTGCATCATCCTTCTGGAATGTAGGGTTTCGCAGGGATCGAATGAAGGGTAGAGCCACGGGTCGTAACACATCTGAAATGTAACGTCCACCGTCAAAGTGCCGTCAATGGGAACAAGAGGCGACGGAGACGTGTGACCAATCGCACCCCATACCATCACGCCTGGTAATATGCCACTATAGCGATGACGAATACACGCTTTCAATGTGCGTTCACCGCGATGTCACCAAACACGGATGCGATCATCATGACGCTGTAAACAGAACCTGGATTCATCCGAAAAAATTACGTTTTGCCATTCGTGCACCCAGGTTCGTCGTCGAGCACACCATCGCAGACGCTCCTGTCTGTGATGCCGCGTCAAGGGTAACCGCGCCCATGGTCTCCGAGCTGTCAGTCCATGATGCTACAAACGTCGTCGAACTGTTCGTGCAGATGGTTGTTGTCTTGCAAACGTCCCCATCTGTTGACTCAGGGATCGAGACGTGGCTGCACGATCCGTTACAGCCATCCGACCTTTATCAAAGTGGGAAACGTGATGGTATGCATTTCTCCTCCATACACGAGGCATCACAACAACGTTTCACCAGGCAACGCCAGTCAACAGCTGTTTGTGTGTGAGATATCGGTTGGAAACTTTCCTCATGTCAGCATTTTGTAGGTGTCGCCACCAGCGCCAGCCTTGTGTGAATGCTCTGGAAAGCTAATCATTTGCATATCATAGCATCTTCTTCCTGTCGGTAAAATTTCGCGCCTCTAGCACGTCATCTTCGTGGTGTAGAAATTTTAATGACCAGTAGGGTACAATGAAGTGACAAAAGTAAAGGGATAGCGATATTTACATATACAGATGGCGGTAGTATAGCGTACACATGGTATAAGCGGGCAGTGCATTGGCGAATCTGTCATTTGCACTAAGGCGATCATGTGAAAAGGTTTCCACCGTTACTATCCCCGCACGTCGGGAATTAAAATACTTTGAACGTTAAATGGTAGTTGGAGTTAGACGTATGGGACATTCCATTTCGGAAATCTTTACGGAATTTTATATTCCGAGATTCATAGCGTAAGGGGTGTGCCGAGAATATCAAATTTCAGGCATTACCTCTCACCACGGGCAACACGGTAGCCGGTGGCCTTCACTTAACAATCGAGTTCAGTGACGTTTGCGTAGGGTTATCAATGCTAACAGACAAGCAATACAGCATGGAAGTCACTGTGGGACGTACGATGAACGTATCAGTCAGGACTGTGCGTCGACATTTGGTGTTAGTCTGTAATCCCCCCCTTACTAGTCGACCTATCCTGCTTGCGATATAAAATATGACCGTGGATCGCGTGTGTACCTAATGGAATTTTTCTCATTGGATAAGGCTATCTTTCCCGAAGAAGTAATACCGATAAGTAGGAGGAAAGTGTACAACCGATCTTTCTGATAGAAAAGTCTACCAAAAATGAAAAAGTAATTAAACCGAACAGGGCTACAATTTGGAAAAATGAAAGTTATTTTGTGCATTCAGTCACGAACAACACTGAACAGAAAATGGTTACCACTGATCATGAATCCAAAAGATACACTAATGAACGAAAAGGAAATAATTACGGTCGCCAGCCTACTAGGGCGATTACCATCCAAAATCCTGTACAAGATGACGGGGAAGAAAAACATTTATTATAAAACACTGACGTGACAACTGAAGGTTGTCACGTTTTTTGACACCAATTTTAAGTGAGTATTTAATGATAAAGAAAACTGAGAAGTCACTTTTACGTTAAGTTTGTCATTAAATTTTGAAAAAGGCAGTCGAGTAATGATTTGAAAATATCCACTTAAACTGTATGTTAGTATTGAACTTCGTTACGTGAACAGTGACTTTCAGAGACCTCGACATAATGTCATCAAAGAAATTTAGAGAAAGGCAAGCACTTTTTACTTTGCAGCTACTTAATTTTCAAATTTGGTTCTCATATTATTGTCTGAACAACTGAGCCTTTTTTACTGACTTGAACTTCGTAAATACTAGAATACGTACCAAACCAAACAGCCATGTGCTCCAAGCTATATGTAAAATACATAAAACTTCCGCACTCTTAATTTGTGCATTTTCTTTAGATTTGGATTTTTTCCAGTGATAGACTCTCAAACTTCGGTTAGCGTATAAGGAAATAAGGGAACAAGCACCCTGCTTGGTAAAAACGTCTGGGGGCAATGAGGACACAATCGCCCTGAATTTAACTTATTATTATTTAAATAAAGTTCATTAATCAAATCACATTCAGTTGTGCTGCTGTGTTAGCCGATAATACTTTCTACCAATGAACAGTCTTACTTCAGTGCTGTGCGTGCGACAAAACTCGGAGCCGGCGACGAATCTGTGTTGCTGGAACTGCTGCTGTTGTTGAAGGCGGTAGCATCTTGTGGAGCCACGGCTAATTACAGGAATGGGCAATCGTAATTAATACAGCCTCTTCCGCCCGTCCACTGTCCTTCCTCCTGCTACTAGTCATCTGGCCGGCGCGCATGCATGATGCCGCCATAATGGTACTCTAGCGTTAACACCACACTTCTGCACACTACAAGCGCTGGAACCCGTCTTCCTCTCTCTCCGCGCGCTCTGCGCAACAACCCCTACCCAAAGATTTTACAACGCACAAGCACTGCTATTATCCTTGCTAGTCGATGCAAATAACAATTCCTTTGGCTTTTTCCCAGAGCTTGTAAGTTTCACAGTAAAACACAGATAAATACAATAAAATGTCAACAGACTTCTATCTAAATGTACACATACAGTGAAGAAAAGTCCTTGCTCATTAAAAGAAAGCATTTAAATTACAAATATTTACATACAAGTAAAAAAAAAATATGTATCGGTAGCAGGTGCCATGCATCCTGCATTTTCGGTGTTACAAGTGGGCTATGGCAGCAGACAACCGACGTGAGTGCCTTTGCTAACAACACGACATCGTCTGCAGCGCCTCTCCTGGTGTCCTAACCATATCAGTTGTACCCTAAGCGACTGTAAAACACTGGCCTGACCAGATGAGTCCCGATTTCAGCTGCTAAGAGCTGATGGTAGGGTTCGAGCGTAGTGCAGACCCCACGAGGCCATGGACCCAAATTGTCAGCAAGGCGTTGTGAAAGCTGGTGGTGGCTCCGCAATAGAGTGACTGTGTTTACATGAAATGGACTGGATCCTCTGAACTGAACCGATCATTGACTGCAAATGGTTGTGTTCGGCTACTTGGCGACCTTTTGCAGCCATTCATGGACTTCACGTTCCCAGACAAAAATGGAATTTTTATGAATGACAATGCGCCCTGTCAGGGCGCCACAGTTGTTCGCGGTAGGTTTGAAGAACATTCTGGACAGTTCGAGCGAATGCTTTGACCAATCAGATCGCTCTACCTCAGTCCCATTGAACATTTATGAGGCACAATCAGGAGGTCATTTCGTGCACAAAATACTGCACCGGCAACACTTTCGCAATTATGGACGGCTATACAGGTAGGGGACTTCCAACGACTTGTTGAGTCCATGCAACCTCGAGCTGCTGCACTATGCCGTGCTATCTCATGACTTTTGTCACTTCACGGTTCCTTACTCAACAAGGACGACAGGCTACAAATTTAAGAATATCTCAGCAGTCAGCATCAAATATTCGGGGATGAGGACGAAGATGTGGAGAACAAATGGAAAAAAATTCAAAGGCATCGTTCGATGTGCCCCAGACAAGTATGTTCCGAGTAAAGTTTTAAGGGATAAGAAATGTGCACCAAGGTTTAATAGCCGTGTTACAAAAGCGCTACGTAAAGAAAGAGCACTTCATCTCAGATTCAAGAGAAGTAAAAACCTAGATGACAAACAAAAGCTGAACGAAGCGAAAATGAGCGTAAGGAGAGCAATGAGAGAAGCAGTCAATGATTTTGAAAGTAAGACGTTGTCAATCGATCTGAGTAAAAACACGAGGAGATTTTGGTCGTATGTAAAAGCAGTACGTGGGTCAAAATCATCTATTCATTCTCTCAGCGACCACACAGGCACCGCAACGGAAGATAGCACAGAGCTGGCCGAAACACTGAATTCGGTTTTCCGAAGTTATTTCACTCCTGAAGATCGTAACACTGTCCCTCCTTTCAATCGTCGTGCGAACGTCGAAATGGCAGATATTCAGAGAAGCGATCGCGGAACTGAAAAGCAGCTACAATCGCTTATTAGTGGAAAGGCTTCAGGAGGAGATGAGATACCTATAAGATTCATTAAACAAACAATTCTGTTGGAAGAACATCCGCTACTGAGCGTTATACTAGAGGTTGAAAATACCGCTTCAGTTGTAAATCTCTTTTATTATGACGTCAGGTTTCGGGCTCTCATTAGCCCATCCTCAGGTGTCGCAACTGTGCTGTGGCCCCCGAGCGCCGCTGTGGACGTGTACTAGGCGCGGTGTGCTACCTGTGAGCCCATGGCTCAAATAAATGAATGGCTCAAATAAAAGAAATTTACAACTGAAGCGGTATTTTCAACCTCTAGACTCTATAAAGATTATGCGAAAGAACTTACTCCTCTTCTAGCAGTAATTTATCGTTGATCGCTTGAGCAACGAAAGCTACCTAACGACTGGAAAAAAGTTCAAGCCATTCCCGTTTTTAAGAAAGGCCGTAAGACAGATCCACACAATTATAGACCTATACCGGTACGTCAATCTGTTGTAGAATTATAGAATATGTTTTTTGCTAAAGAATTATGACGTTCTTGGAAAATGAACAGCTCCTCTATAAAAATCAACATGGTTTCCGCAAACAGAGATCCTGCGAAACTCAGCTCGCTCTGTTCCCCCATGAGATCCACAGCGCAGTGGACAACGGCGCTCAGGTTGATGTCGTGTTCCTTGATTTCAGTAAGGCGTTTGATACCGTCCCGTATTGCCGTTTAATGAAAAAACTATGAGCTTGCGGTTCATCGGAGCAGACTTGCAACCGGAGTCAAGACTTTCTTGCAGATAGACCTCAACACGTCGCTCTTAACGGAATTAAATCAACAGATGTAAAGGTAATATCCGTTGTACCACATGGAAGTGTGATAGGACCGTTGCTGTTTACTATATATACCGGGTGATCAAAAAGTCAGTATAAATTTGAAAACTTAATAAACCACGGAATTATGTAGAGAGAGAGGTAAAAATTGACACACGTGCTTGGAATGACATGGGGTTTTATTAGAACCAAAAAAGAAAAAAAAAAAGAAAAAAAAGTATTGCTAGACGCGTGAAAGATCTCTTGCGCGCGTCGTTTGGTGATGATCGTGTGCTTAGCTGCCACTTTCGTCATGCTTGGCCTCCCAGGTCCCCAGACCTCAGACCGTGCGGTTATTGGCTTTGGGGTTACCTGAGCAGAAGTCGCAAGTGTATCGTGATCAACCGACATCTCTAGGGATGCTGAAAGACAACATCCGACGCCAATGCCTCACCATAACTCCGGACATGCTTTACAGTGCTGTTCACAACATTATTCCTCGACTACAGCTATTGTTGAGGAATGAAGGTGGACATATTGAGCACTTCCTGCAAACAACATCATGTTTGCTTCGTCTTACTTTGTTTTGCTAATTATTGCTATTCTGATCAGATGAAGCGCCATCTGTCGGACGTTTTTTTAACTTTTGTATTTTTTTGGCTCTAATAAAATCCCTGACTTTTTTACGACCCGGTATAAATGATCTAGTAGAAGGCGTCGGATGCTCTTTAAGGCTATTCACAGACGATGCAGTTGTTTATACCAAAGTAGCAACGCCAGAAGAAGAATTTGTAGAATGACCTGCAGAGAATCGGTGAATGGTGCAGACTCTGGCAGTTGACTCTGAATGTAAATAAATGTAACATATAACGCGTACATAGGAAAAGAAATCCACTACTGTACAGCTACACTATTGATGACAAACAGCTGGAGACAGCGTCTGCCATAAAATATCTAGGCGTAACTATCCAGAGCGACCTGATGTGGAATGACCATATAAAATAGATAGTGGGAAAAGCAGACACCAGAGTCAGACTCATCGGGAGAATCTTAGGGAAATGCAACTCATCCACGAAAGAAGTGTCTCATAAGGAGCTTGTTCGTCCGATTCTTCAGTATTGTCCATCTATCTGAGATCCCTATAAGGCAGAACTGATAAAGGAGATATAGAAGATCCAACGAGAGCGGCGCGTTTCGTAACGGGGTCGTTTAACTGGCGAGAGAACGTTGCGGAGATGCTAAACAAACTCCACTGGCAGACGTTACAAGAGAGGCGTTGTGCATCACAGAGAGATTTACTATTGAAATTTCGGGAGAGCACTTTTCAGGAGGCCAAGCACTTCGTTCCGTTAAGGATAAACGTCCATCTCTGTCTGCAAGTGGTGTATACAAGTTTCCGTGTACGAGTGGTAAGGTCTACATTGGAACTACATAGAGGAGTGTGAATACACGATTCAAGGACCATAAAAGTCTTTGCCGACTAGGGAAACCAGACAAATCAGCCGTGGCGGAACATACTCTGCAGTCAAGTGATCACGTAGTGAAATTTCCAGAAACTGAAGTTTTATGTACTATGACGAACTATTATCCACAGCTGTATAGAGAAGCCATCGAAATATATAAACATGGGCATAATTTTAACAGAAAAGAAGAAGCCATGAAACTCATCGATCTATGGACAGTGGCGCTACAGAATCGATGAGAAGTTTTTATCCTTTGACGTACTATGATCGATAGTTATATTTTATCTTTGACAAGGTTTATCTCTGCTATCACGTGAAATCCAGACCACGCCCACTTTCCACGGTATTTAGGCCGCTCTTCGACGTCCGACTCATCAGTCAGCAAGACTCATCACAACCAGGAGCACCTCCGAAGATGTCCAACGCAGCCTTCGAAGAAACGTCAGGGATAGAAGAGTTCCATGGACCACGGCCATACAACCCGGAAGAATTCTCAGCAGCTGAAACATCCGGTCGTGAAAGCCTTCATTGTATGATTTTCAGGAGGAGTCAGACAACCTATTACTTCCCCCCACATGCATCTCGTGAATTGACCACGAGCAGAAAATTCGAGAAATTAGAGCCAATATAGAGGCTTACGGACAATCATTCTTCCCACGCACTATACGCGAGTGGAACGGGGGAAGGATCAGATAATGATACCAAAAATACCCTCCGCCACACACCATTAGGTGGCTTGCGGAGTATGATGTAGATGTAGGAGAGATATACAGCCGGCCGCAGTGGCCGAGCGGTTCTAGGCGCTTCAGTCTGGAACCGTGCGACCGCTACGGTCGCAGGTTCGAATCCTGCCTCGGGCATGGATGTGTGTGACGTCCTTAGGTTAGTTAGGTTTAAGTAGTTCTAAGTTCTAGGGGACTGATGACCTCCGATGTTAAGTCCCATAGTGCTCAGAGCCATTTGAACCATTTGAAGAGATATACAACGGATATTAACTTGATGGCAACATTACAGAAAAGGAAGTAGACGAAAATGAGATGGGAGACATGATACTGCGAGAAGAACTTGGAAGAGAACAGAAGATCTAATCCAAATAAGGCCCCTCTACTAAACGACACTTTCTAAAAATTTCTAATATCATTGGGAGAAATAGCCATGACTAAACTATCCCACCCAGTGTGCAAGATACATGGAGCAGGCGAAATACCCTCAGATTTCAAGAAGAATGTAATAATTTCAATTCCAAAGAAGGCAGGGGATGACAGGTATGGAATTGCCAGTCTGTCAGTTTAGTAAATCATGATCACAAAATTCTGATTCGATTTATTTACAGAAGAATGAAGGCAACGGTTAAAGCCGATCTCGGAGAAAATGAGTTGTGTTGGAGAATAGGCAGGGTGAACAGCAATCTGTTCGAAGTTGAGCGACTGTAGGAGGATGCAAGATGATTTTAAAAAATTTCTAGTAGGTGTGACGAGTGGCAGCTTGCTCTAAATGTAGAAAAATGTAAGCTGATGCAGGTGAGTAAGAAAAACAATCCTATAATATTCGAAAAGAGCAATAGTAGTGTAGTGCTTGATACAAATAGTAATGCAGTGATGGTACAACCACGTCGATTAAATATCTAGGCGTAACGTTTCAAAGCGACATGAAGTGGAAGGAGAACGTGAAGACAGTAGTGGGGAAGGCGAATGGTGGACTTGAATTTATTACACTACTGGCCATTAAAATTGCTACACCACAAAGATGACGTGCTACAGACGCGAAATTTAACCAACAGGAAGAAGATGCTGTGATATGCAAATGATTAGCTTTTCCGAACATTCACACAAGGTTGGCGCCGGTGGCGACACCTACGACGTGCTGACATGAGGAAAGTTTCCAACCGATTTCTCATACACAAACAGCAGTTGACCGGCGTTGCCTGGTGAAACGTCGTTGTGATGCCTCGTGTAAGGAGGAGAAATGCGTACCATCACGTTTCCGACTTTGATGAAAGTCGGATTGTAGCCTATCGCGATTGCGGTTCATCGTATCGCGACATCGCTGCTCGCGTTGGTCGAGATCCAATGACTGTTAACAGAATATGGAATCGGTGGGCTCAGGAGGGTAATACGGAACGCCGTGCTGGATCCCAACGGCCTCGTATCGCCAGCAGTCGAGATGACAGGCATCTTATCCTCATGGCTGTAACGGATCGTGCAGCCACGTCTCGATCCCTGAGTCAACAGATGGGGACGCTTGCAAGACAACAACCATCTGCACGAACAGTTCGACGACGTTTGCAGCAGCATGGACTATCAGCTCGGACACCATGGCTGCTGTTACCCTTGCCGCTGCATCACAGACAGCAGCGCCTGCGATGGTGTACTCAACGACGAACCTGGGTGCACCAATGGCAAAACGTCATTTTTTCAGATGAATCCAGGTTCTGTTTACAGTATGATGATGGTCGCATCCGTGCTTGGCGACATCGCGGTGAACGCACATTGGAATCGTATATTCGTCATCGGCATACTGGCGTATCACCAATCGTGAAGGTATGGGGTGCCATTGGTTACACGCCTCGGTCACCTCTTGTTCGCATAGAAGCATTTTGAACAGTGGACTTTACATTTCAGATGTCTTAGGACCGGTGGCTCTACCCTTCATTCGATCCCTGAGAAACCCTACGTTTCAACAGGATAATGCACGAACGTATGTTGCAGGTCCTGTACGGATCTTTCTGGATACAGAAAATGTTCGACTGCTGCCCTGGCCAGCACATTCTCCAGATCTCTCACCAACTGAAAACGTCTGGTCAATGGTGGCCGAACAACTGGCTCGTCACAATACAACAGTAACTACTCTTGATAAACTGTGGTATCGTGTTGAAGCTGCTTGGGCAGCTGTACCTTTACACACCATCCAAGCTCTGTTTGACTCAAGCGCCCAGGGATATCAAGGCCGTTATTACGGCCAGAGGTGGTTGTTCTGGGTACTGATTTCTCAGGATGTATGCACCCAAATTGCGTGATAATGTAATCACCTGTCAGTTCTAGTATAATATATTTGTCCAATGAATACCCATTCATCATCTGCATTTCTTCTTCGTGTAGCAATTTCAATGGCCACTAGTGTAGAAATTCTTTCAATCCATAAATGGCATACAGCAAACTAGTCCTTAACAGTATTAGTTAAAAACAGTCTTGGTTGCAATTTTATTTTTTTTATTTTTCAACTACTCGTTTCGCCTTATTTAGGTATCTTCAGGTTGATCTTAATTTGGTATTTTTTAGGATCGTTCTAAGAAATACCAAATTAAGATCAACCTGAAGATGCCTAAATAAGGCGAAATGCGTAGTTGAAAAATAAAAAAAACTGAAATTGCAACCAAGACTGTTTTTAACCAATATTGAATTTATTGGTATAATTTTCGGAAACTGCCTTTCTTCTGTAAAGGACGCCAAGTGTGTAATACTACGGCAATCCATTCGTGAGTACTGCTCGAGTGTTTGGAATTCGCACCAGGACGGATTAAAGGAAGACACCGAAGCAGTTCAGAAGTGGGCTGCCAGATTTGTTGTTGGTAGGTTCGAACAACACGCGGTTGTTACAGAGATGCTTTGTGAACTCTAATGAGAATCCCTGGAGGAAAGATGACGTTCTTTTCGCTAAACACTATTGGGGAAATTAAAAGAATGAGCATTTGAAGTTGACTGCGGAAGAATTCTACTGCCACCAACGCACTTTACTCATAAGGATCACGAAGATAAGAGAAGTTATGGCTCGTACAGAGGCATAATTAAAGTCGTTGTTTCTCACTCTATTTGTTAGTGGAATAAAAGAGAAAAGTCTAGTAACGTTGTGTAAGGACCCTCTGTGATGCACTGTACGGTTCCTTGAGGAGTATGTATGTAGATTAAGATGTGTGCGTAGATGCCGACGAAATGTAGAAACACGCTAGGCAGTACTCACAATACTACTCATCTTATAAGATATGTTAAGGAAAGGCAAATCTACGTTTATAGCATTAGTAGATTTAGAGAAAGCATTTCACAGTGGTCACTGGAATACACTCTTTGAAATTCTAAAGATAGCAGTGTTGAAATACGGGGCCAAAAGATTACTTAAAACTTTTGCAAAATGCCGACTGCAGTTATAAGCGTCGAAAGAAATGAAGGGGAAGCAGTAACCGAGAACGGAACGAACCGGGAGGGTTTGTAACCTATCTCCGATGGTATTCAGTATGTTGATTGAACAAGCAGTAAAGGAAACCAAATAGAAATTCGGAGAAGGAATTAAAGTTCAGATAGAAGAAATAAAAACTTTGGGATATTTGTAATTCTGTCAGAGACAACAAAGGACTTGGAAGAACAGTTTAACGGAATGGATAGTGCCTTGAAAAGACGACATAACACGAACACCAACAAAAACAAAACAAGGGCAACAGAATGTAACCGAATTAAATCTGGCGATGTTGAGGAAACTGGATTAGGAAATGAGACGCAAAAAGTATTAGGTAATTTTTTCATTTGCGTGATAAAATAACTGATGATAGATGAAGTAGAGAAGCTATAAAACATAGAATGACAATGGCAGGAAAAGCGTCTCTGAAGAAGAGAAATTTGTTATATATAATATAAATTTAAGTGTTTGGAATTTTTTTCTGAAGGCATTTATCTGGAGTGTAGTCTTGAACAGAAGTGAAGCGTGGATGATAAGCAGTTGAGACCAGATGAGACTAGTAACTTTTAAAACATGATGTTACAGAATTCTGAAAATTAGATGAGTGGTTAGATCAACAAATAAGGAGGTACTGAATCTAACTGTGGAGAAGATAAATTTATGGTACAGTTTGACTAAATGAAGGGCTCGGTTAATAGGACACATGCTGAGCCTTCAGTGAATCGTCAATATGGTAATGGGTTGAAGTGGAGGGGGGAGGTTGAAAAGGGAAACCAAGGGTTGAATACAGTAAACTGGTTCATAAGCACGTACGATGCAGTAGTTTTTTTGGCAATGGACAGTTAGGTGATTAGTGCAGTGCCTTATGAGACTGAACAATCTCACCTCCAAAAACCATAAACCTAGTGCAGCCCGTGACTGATTAGCAGGTTTGGAACATTGACTGACGTATAATAAAGTTCAGTCGAGAACAAGATACGTTTTTCCTTTACTATATTTTTCGATTTCTCACTTTGGGAGCGGGCTCTCATAGGACAATAACCACTCTTCAGTAAAAAATCTTTGCGATTTTGTAATACGTAAATTTTGAAAATACAGACAAGGTTACATATTTGTACTTAAACTATTCAGGGGGCGCATGTTATGGTTTACAGTAAGACAGTATAATGAATTTTAGAAGACTTAATAAGCAGGTCATTCGTTCAATAGCTACAAACATGCAGGGCTGATTATCTTGATGTTGTTACGAAATTATGGTTGTGTTAGTGTATACAGACAACCCTCTTCTCGGAGATGAAAAGAGGATGGGGCCGTGCAGGATGGGGTCGTGAAGGAGCCATAGGAGGAACATAAGGATTACAGAGGAGAATGATAGAGGATGAGAGGGGAAGCGGGAGTAACCAAAAGATTTGTAGGGATACAGCTATGAGGGGACATTCATAATTGTGCGTAGTAAGAAGGGTTTGTTCCTTGACGGATTTCACGAATAGAAAAAAAGCAAATGGTTGGAGTTCAGATGGGAGAGGGTAGACAAGACAAAGACATGCAGGTAAGGTGGGTACCTCAATTGGAGATTAGTGTAGGATATGGGTCGCTAAGTTTTGATTTTACTGTTTACGCATGTATTTCGAATCTGCTTTAGGAAGAGACAACGTGTAACTTGTTGATAGGGTATACAGAGTGAGATGTTAAAGCCAGACGGGTGTGGAAGGAGAGCCAGAGTGCGTCTCTATCGAAGATTTGAAGAGATTTGAAAATTTTGCGAAGGTTTAATACAATGAGTACTCGCACCATTGACAAGCTGTTGGTGGAATGATGTTTGATGTCCTGGATATTAATATCCACTGTCAGCTCAGTTTGTTGTAATGTCATCACACGAGTCCAGCTATGACTGGTATCCTTGCTCGGTGTGTATATCGAGCCAGCAACCAGCTCAAATAATCAAACTCACACATGCTCTCTGTTCCTGGCAATTAGTTCCAGCCCACAGCTCGCAAGCAGTAGATCCAAGGTGTAGCATATTTGGCTACTAATCGAAACGTCCTTGGATCCAGATTCTATTTCAGCAGCCGCTGAGATTCTGAATAAAAAAAGTCAGGAATGGAGGCCGAAGACTTCCAGTGTAAGGAGTCAACCTCATTTTTCCAGCAACCTAGCCAGAAAGAGCGGAGAAGTAGGTAGTGGTTGAGGATACACTCTTGCCCTTTGGGAGGAAAACTGTCCGTAAAAAGCATGAGAATCGGCAAGGATCAATAGTATGAGTACATAAAAGGTAATAGTAATTACGTCATTAAATACTAATAACATGAACCCACGGGGATTGTGGCCCATACTCCTATATCACAGAATTCAGAAGGATAGTATTTTTTTTGTATGGGTGTGATAGGAGACAGATGATACAATAACATCTATTTGTGGTGTAGTTGGTGAGCAGCTCATTTTCTAAGTTGTGTTCATTACTTTGTTTGGTGATAGTGAGACCAAGATAATTAATTAGTATATGTTGGGTTGTCTACTTGGGATAACTACGTATTGTCTCCATATAAAGGTTACTATGTCACCCACATATCATAAAAGTGTAAGTCACTGTTACTGAACTGCAATTTATTTTCCAAATGCATAAGAAAATGTGATATTTGTTGCCAGGTTTTCTGGTGTCTGTTGCCAAAAAAATGAACAGTTCCTATACTTTATACAACTGAATATGAAATAATTAGTATTTAACATTAACGCCACCAACTCATTGTACGCACTAATAAACAGATTATTTTTTAAGATGTACTTAATAACTGCTTTTGAGTACACTCATGGAATTTTGCAAATGCAGTCAATTATCCCTTATGTAACTCTTTGCTTAATGGAGCAGGATTCTTCATACTTGTGTTGGCTAGCCAGTACACCATTTAGAAAGTTGAAATTACAATGGGACTAATAACCATGTCATACTTGTGACTACAAGGATTTCAGGTTCACTGTCACATAAATCATATGTAAAGTATTGTTGAGAGAAAGGAATTTCGGATGTTAACATCAGTGGCAACAAGGGCATTGAAATCTATGCATGTTCTTGGTTTGGACGAGGAGGGTACAGGAATTGGTCGTTTACTCTCGAATCAGACTTATCAACATTTGCCTTAAGCATATCAGGAAACTGTTGAAACCCTCAATCTACAGTGTTGAAAGGCTCAACCCCAGTCTTCGCCTGCGTGGACCTAGTGTTTTAACTAATATACCACCTCGTTTCGTTCATTGTTCCGTTTGTAGGACCGCTATTGATCACATGCACAACTGTTGGTAGCACACACACAACTCACTCATGCACAACGACTACATGCGGTGAAAATGAGGTGCATGATTGTATGAATCCGTCCAGCATCACTAACTCCAATGTGCAAAACTCACACAGAAAGATATGGTTTGCTTTTTGAGACTCATATGAAGGACGAGAAGCTAATCTTATCATGTCTGCAGTGTCCGGCGAAATCTGAACCCTCTAAATTGTCGCAGGCATGTCTTCGCAGTCACGTGTTCGCAGTAGTCGATTAGTGCCGAGTCTCAGGTTCATAGGGTCATCCTGACCTACTGCTCAGCTGTGTGATCACAGCCGAAAAAAAAGCTTCAAATCGACTAACTTCATTTTTCTGTGAGTATAAATTAGGATTACTCGGTACATATTGGCTGCGACCAACAGCCAGATTCAATAGCGAATGTTCCAGTATGAAGGTTTCAAGTCAAGTAACAGGGCACATAAAACTCACGGAACACCTGGCTCGATAGATTGGCGGAGCATTCTTATTTGTGATCATCATTGTTAAAGAGGTCGATTCCACTTCCATTGCTTGGGAGTGGGAAGGAAACTTTCATAGGTATTATATCTAAAATAATTGATGCCAGTAACAGGCTTTGGAGTTTATGATTCTAGTGTTGCTTTTTCAGGCATTTTTGTCTAATAGGTACATTTTACGGAAATCGTTGAGTTACTAGAAGCGAAGAAATGCTTCTCTGGCTTACCTTCAGAGTCGATGCCTGAGACAACAGCTCCGCGTCCTGAATAATTAAAAGAGGTAACCCGTGGCACTTGTAAACAGGAGGGTCATGAAACGACGCAGAAAGAAACCCCACCCCTTGGTGGCATCCCAACTCCTTATGCAGGGCCACAAGAGTTCTTGAACTACGAAGCCATTCTGGAATTACAAAATATAACACATCTATTATCTATTTTGTATAGCACTACCGTAACACATACTGCGTAGCAAATAAATAATATGTCCCGTGAAGATAGTGAGACAGAGGCAATAAAATAATCCAAATCACTTGTCATATGAAACTCCTAAATTTTTTCGATAACGCTTATTCTAACATTCAAGAGCGTTATCTGTCCGGGAAGACAGAACTAAAAAGCAGAAATTTTTCCGTATTTTTGAATGGATCACGGTCTCTTATACTTAGAGCTTTCTTGGGCGATAACAAATACCCAACTTCTTTGAAGCGGATACGTTACACCAGCTCATCTGAAAGTAAAATTACAACGTAGCTAATTAAATAAATACACGAAGGAAGCTCACTTCGTTCTCCTCCTTCTGTACACTAAAACTACTGTTGGGAGAAAAATCAGCACTAACTACATATTTAGGCAACTATGAAGTTCACTCATACTCTCCTTTTTCGATTACAATATAGGAAGTATAAGTGACAAGCTTCTAATATACAGTTACATAAGAATAATGATTATAGGGTTGTAAGATAATTATTCAGCACTGTAAACGAGCTGAAGTTGTTGAAGACTGTTTGTCAAAACTATGTATAAATTACATAGTTCAATTTACATAAATTGAATTGGAAATTTGGAAATTTGTGGTAAGGTCTTATGGGATCAAACTGCAGAGGTCATCGGTCCCTAAGCTTACGCACTACTTAATCTAACTTAAACTAACTTACGCTAAGGTCAACACACACACCCATGCCCGAGGGAGGACTCGAACCTCCGACGGGGGGAGCCACCCAGACCGTGACAAGACGCCTCAGACCACGCGGCTACAAAAATTGACGCTGCAGATATAGTATACTAGGAAATAACATTTCATGGATGATACCTATGTTGTAAGTGATGTCATAACAACGGTCAGGTATAACTTGTATATAGTCTAAAGGGTGCCTTTATGAATTTGTAGGCGGAATCATCAGAAGAACTTATATAGTTATAAGCAAGCGATTATTGCTACATCGTCCCTTTAGAGAAAAAAGAAACCTAATATTTCAGGCTAAATTTTTGTCTTAAAATAAAAGCAGCTTGTATTAGACTAACAAGAAAGATATCAACAGCATAAACAGCTGCTCTAATGTAACTGAATATACATTGGTGCTTGCGTTTGTGGACCACTGTAATAACAATTAGGATCGTTTTTCTTTCATAAAACATGAAAAGTTGTTTAAGTCCTTGGTCTCGAAACATATATTTGTATTATGCCTTCGGAGTCTGTCGCGGCGGCATTACTAAATAAAATCTTCTCGGGGTCAAGCCACGTCCATTCGAATAAAATTCTTGAGCTTTCGATGGCTGACTCCGCCATCGTCGTCAGGAGAAAAACTAGTGCCTGCCGGGCATGGATTATTTTTTCCTTCATTGTCATTTCATTCCCCAGCCCCATATAGGCAGTGGAGGGCTGGCAGCGGCACAGTTCACTGCTCTTCAGCCGAATGATACATTTAATAAAAAGATTAAAATGATACATGTAA
Source organism: Schistocerca serialis cubense (assembly GCF_023864345.2). Lineage (NCBI taxonomy): Eukaryota > Metazoa > Arthropoda > Insecta > Orthoptera > Acrididae > Schistocerca > Schistocerca serialis. Next base: position 308,058,842 of record NC_064639.1, read on the forward strand.
CAGGCGATAAAAAGGGGGACATAAGAACATAATAAGGGGAGACAGTAGGGGTTAAAATATACATATACACGGAGATGTCCATTGTGGGACAGTTAATAAAGTCCACCTAAAGATAAGAAAACACAGTTGGCAATGCATTGCACTGAAGTCACGTACATAAGTTAAAGGTTGGCCACTGTAAAACCACTGTACGAGACGGAGCACGCACGACAAAGAGTAAAAACTGCCGGGAGAGCCGGAGATGGCACCATCTCCCGCTTACATACACTACAGGCCATTAAAATTGCTACACCAAGAAGAAATACAGATGATAAACGGGTATTCATTGGACAAATATATTATACTAGAACTGACATGTAATTACATTTTCACGCAATTTGGGTGCATAGATCCTGAGAAATCAGTACCCAGAACAACCACCTCTGGCTGTAATAACGGCCTTGATACGCCTGGGCATTGAGTCAAACAGAACTTGGATGGCATGTACAGGTACAGCTGCCCATGCAGCTTCAACACGATACCACAGTTCATCAAGAGTAGTGAGTGGCGTATTGTGACGAGCCAGTTGCTCGGACACCATTGACCAGACGTTTTCGATTGGTGAGAGATGTGGAGAATGTGCTGGACAGGGCAGCAGTCGAACATTTGCTGTATCCAGAAAGGTCCGTACAGGATCTGCAACATGCGGTCGTGCATTATCCTGCTGAAATGTAGGGTTTCGCAGGGATTGAATGAAGGGTAGAGCCACGGGTCGTAACACATCTGAAATGTAGCGACCACTGTTCAAAGTGCCGTCAATGCGAACAAGAGGTGACCGAGACGTGTAACCAATGGCACCCCATACCATCACGCCGAGTGATACGCCAGTATGGCGATGACGAATACACGCTTCCAATGTGCGATCACCGCGATGTCGCCAAACACGGATGCGGTCATCATGATTCTGTAATAAGAACCTGGATCTATCCGAAAAAGTGACGTTTTGCCATTTGTGCACCCAGGTTCGTCGTTGAGTACACCATCGCAGGCGCTCCTGTCTCCGATACAGCGTCAAGGGCAACCGCAGTCATGGTCTCTGAGCTGATAGTCCATGCTGCTGCAAATGTCGTCGAACTGTTCGTGTAGATGGTTGTTGTCTTACAAACGTCCCCATCTGTTGACTCAGGAATCGAGTCGTGGCTGCACGATCCGCTCCAGCCATTTGGATAAGATGCCTGTCATCTCGACTGCTTGTGATACGAGGCCGTTGGGATCCAGCACGGCGTTCCGTATTACCCCCCAGAACCCACCGATTCCATATTCTGCTAACAGTCATTGGATCTCGACCAACGCGAGCAGCAATGTCACGATAAACCGCAATCGCGATGGGCTACAATCCTACCTTCATCAAAGTCGGAAACGTGATGGTATGCGTTTCCCTTCCTTAGACGAGGTATCACAACAACGTTTCGCCAGGCAACGCCGGTAAACTGCTGTTTGTGTATGAGAAATCGGTTGGAAACTTTCCTCATGTCAGCACTTTGTAGGTGTCACCACCGGCGCCAACCTTGTGTGAATGTTCTGAAAAGCTAATCATTTGCATATCACAGCATCTTCTTCCAGTCGGTTAAATTTCGCGTTCTGTAGCACGTCATCTTCGTGGTGTAGCAATTTTAATGGCCAGTAGTGTACCTACGATTACGGCCGTTGGCACCAGTCAGAGAGGGCCGAAATGACCAGTGCGCGGAAGGTGAGTTGAGGCACAGAATACAGTTTGAGAACACGAGAGTCTTGGCTAATGCGTCAACATACTGGGACTCCATTATAAAAGAGGCGTCTGAGATTAGAATGAACAGCAACAATTTCAACATGAGACCAGGGTTACACACTGAGTAGGGCTTGGGGGGCGGGCTCTGGATGGCGAATGGAAGTAACGACGGATGCTTAATGCTTGTAGGGAGGCGGACGTGGCAGTTTCCAGTTTCAAACGTGGCGCCAGCCCCTCGCGCAACCTGACGTCACTCGGTCCCACGGCGGGCCGGAGCTGCTATGAGCTGCTCAACTCACCTACCGCGCACGCGCCGTTTCGGCCCCCTCTGTTTGATGCCAGCGGCCATAATCGTAGGTATGTAAGTGGGTAGTTCAAATGGTTCAAATGGCTCTGAGCACTATGGGACTTAACTTCTGAGGTCATCAGTCCCCTAGAACATAGAACTGCTTAAATCTAACTAACCTAAAGACGTCACGCACACTCATGCCCAAGGCAGGATTCGAACCTGCGACAGTAGGGGTCGCGCGGTTCCGCCCACTCCTGCCGGCAAGTGAGAGGTAGTGCTCGCCCCTCCAGTCAGCAGTTTTATTCCTGAAGATGATGGCGGAAATAGCCATCGAAAGCTCAAGAATTTTATTCGAATTGTAATGGCTTCAAAACCGAGAAAATTTAATTTTTGTATTTAAACAACATTCGAATTTAGCTTCAAGACATTCACGACACCATAGCGTTTTGTAAACCATACTTATTGGTATATTTGGCCCTATTTTCTAGACGAGAATCAAATAATCAATATTCACTTTTTATCTTGCACGGTTTGAATATTCCTAATCTGACATCTCTCATTTCCTTCTCTGTTGCCCACAGACGTTTTCCAGAACTGCAGCTACATTAATTTCTAATATCCGCAGTCGGTAATTTAGATGGAAAAAAAAGAGACGACAGTTATGTGTACTGTAATGCATTCAGAGCAACATCGACACTACTCCGTTATACACACTTAACACACACACACACACACACACACACACACCCAAGCGCGCGCGTGCATGCGCGTTCCCTCGCGCTCGTGCTGGGTAGTCATATACTCAAAAAGTATTTGCACAACATTTTTCTAACAACAGTACAGAATTTGCAGTGACGCTATTTTTAAACACAGTCAGCCAGTAAGCCTGATTTTCAAAGTACTTGTTCCATCTCCGCCCAAGCTTCCCAGTCAATTAAGCTGACTGTTACTGTTGACCCCTTTTTAAAAACTGGTCCTTGTGTGATCCATAAATCTGCGAATGTGACTTTTTCTGCAGAGGGTTGAGTCTTGAAGTTCTTTTCAGTTAGAGATCCGGTGTTTTCCATTCCGTGTTCCGGTATTTGCGCTCTGGTTCAATGTAATGAATCATCTCCAGTGATGATTCGTTTGGAAACATTTCAGCGGCATTAGCATGATAGTCCAGTAGCTCGTGACAGATTCTCGTAGGATTCCACTTGCGCTTTTCCCCGTCATATGCAGAACCATGATTATTGTGCATCTGGATTGTCACTTCATCGACAGTCAGTCTTCTTTAATTCAGAGTAAGGACACAGACTTACTTACATCATTAGTGGATATAATTGGACATCTTGTCTTCTCCTCGTTCTTCAGCCACTTTTGAATTGTTTAGTTCACTGGTAAACACGCTGCTGTGGTAAAAGATTGCCCCTGTATTGCGCTGAAAGTCTTCTGTGGATAGCAGCTCTTGGTACACCGGACCAGAACGTTCTTCTTCAACTGCGCAGACGGTGACCGGCGCAGTCATTTAGCCGCATACTTCGAGAGAGAGCAAAGCGAACTGGTGTGACAAAGCTGAAACATACAGCGATACGCCGGCCGGTGTGGCCAAGCGGTTCTAGGCGCTACAGTCTGGAACCGTGTGACCGCTACGGTCACAGGTTAGAATCCTGCCTCGGGCGTGGATGTGTGTGATGTCCTTAGGTTAGTTAGGTTTAAGTAATTCTAAGTTCAAGGGGACTGATGACCTCAGATGTTAACTCCCAAAGTGCGCAGATCCATTTGAACCATTTGAACCATACAGCGATACAAGAAAAGGGTGCTATCTTGAGGATGGAGAACACACTAAGCTGTTCTGAACGTCTAAAGGTGATTGAAACGGAAGTTCAGATGCTTATTGACCTACCCTCGTATTTGTCACGAACGCATCGCCCAGAAACAAAATAAAAATAGCTGCAATACCCCGTTTCCGAATACGGTTTTGGGAATCTTCTCTTACATGTAAAGCATATGCTGGAAATGGAAATTCACTCCCAAAAATTCCCTCCTGGAGCGCTGCCTGCTGCACTAATAGCTCGATTGGCATTTGCTTGACAAGAAATTGCCCTAAGTTGGACCGTATTTCAAAAAGTGGATAAAAAACTTCAAAAAAAGTTATCAAGGAGACACGCAGATACAGTGTAGTACATTTCGAACAAGTTACTGCCTTCATTCTTTTATAAAAGACAGTTGCTACCTCAAATTTATCGTCTTGATTCTCGAACATTCCATGGTTTTCTTACCCAAATTTTTTCTTTCCAGCCGGCCGGAGTGGCCGTGCGGTTCTAGGCGCTACAGTCTGGAACCGAGCGACCGCTACGGTCGCAGGTTCGAATCCTGCCTCGGGCATGGATGTGTGTGGTGTCCTTAGGTTAGTTAGGTTTAATTACTTCTAAGTTCTAGGCGACTGATGACCTCAGAAGTTAAGTCGCATAGTGCTCAGAGCCATTTTTTTCTTTCATTCGGCTTTGTAAACGTCCAGAACATTTTCTTTTGTGAAGGGATGCGATTTTTCTGCTTCTCAATCTCTTTCAAAGGATGTTCATTGGATTTTCTTTCCATCCACCTGATCTTCGTTGTTGTTGTTGTCTTTTCTCTTCAGACCAGAAAACTGATCTGATGCAGCAGGACTTAGCAGGCCAATAATTCTGTGATATCCACGTCTCTCACCACCTGCTTTCTTTATATTTGGAATTATTACTTTCTTTTTGAAGTATGACGATATTTCGGGTGTATCATACATCTTGTACACCAAGTGGAATAGTTTTGCCATGATGAGAGAATGTAGTCTGCTCTGAGGGGGGGGGGGGGGGAGGGGCTAATTTCGACAGCCTTGTCAAAAAGCGCATATCCATCTTGTATAAGCACTTTCTGCCTGTCTTCAATAGTGTTCAGATTTTACAAATATACAGGAGCAATCTCCTGGTGAATGCATCGACAAACTGCTTTTACTTTTCTGAACTTGTTCACTGATAGTTTACTTCTCTCCTTGAATGCTCGTTTTGTTGTTGCAATTTTTTCCTAGTCTCCGTGTTGGATCTGTTGTCTTGCATTATTAAGGTGCTTAAATAACAAACTTCATCAACTATTCTATTTTAACAGCACTACTAAAAGGGTAGCATGAAATGAACTGTTCATTGGCGGTTCAAAAATTTACTACTCTATTTCTTTCAGTTTTGATACTATACGATACTTTCATGATTGATTTGGTTACTGTCATTGTATTAATTTTATGTTCATATTTTTATCAAAATTTTTGTAAATTTAGGATAAACATTTGCATATATTTCTCACTAAATTACGTGTGATTGGATGTACTTCATGTTAGATTGATCTATAGTGATGAGATCCTCAAAGGCCTAGAAAATGTCATAAAACAAGAAAAAAATCCTTGTTTACAAAATAATGGAGACATAGTACCTAAATCAAATGGTCCTCATGAAAGCGGAATAATTTTACAAAATTTAAACATATTTTCATTTGAATGGCAGTAATAAACTTCTCACATAACATCTAAATGAGAAATGCACTGGTTTGTATTTAATTTTTAGGCTATTACAGCCACGTATCTTTAAAAAGAAAACTATATTACAATGCTTCCTTACAATGATATTATTACTGCACTGAAGATGTAAATGTGTCAGATATTACGAAATACTCGCATTATTTGATATTATTAGTAATATACACGCATCAGTCGGTTATACTGTGGAAATATTTGGCTAACAATAAATCCTTTTGTGCTCCTCTTACACTGAACTTTATTAGTAGTTAAAAGTTTTATGGCTGCTGCCGAGATTGTGAGTAATGGACAAGTTTCTGAATAAAAGCATAAATGACTTCAAATCTTAGTGAAGATTATTCTTACTTCTAGTACTGAGTCCATAAAGTGAGTTTTGATTTGAAAAAGAAATACGTTATTACAAAAAGTACAATTTCAGTCTTCAGACCGCTTTCATTTATTTGCAAACAATCGGTTTCGGGCAAACTGCCCATCTTCAAAATTGTTACACAAAATTAAGTGGCAGTTGATTCAAAATTATGTTTACAAAGATTCAGATGACTATTCAGAAACGTATCACTCGCTACAGTTACAAAGTAACCTGTCAGTTACGGAACTGGAAGTTCACTGTCATAATTAAAAACACTCTAGCCTGCTAAGATTTTACGTTATAGTTTCCAAGAAACCTAACTGGTGCAAAGCTTGTAGCGCTGAAAATGCGCTATATTAGCGGAAAGTTGACTGACATACAGAAAATGTTCCTCAGCATGTCAACATGAATAATGTATTTAAAAAAAATTGAAAAGAAATTTAAAACCGTTTGTAGGAAATATTGTATTTCCTCCCCTCCTCCTCCTCCTCCTCCCCCCCTCCCCCCTGCTGCTGTTGCTTGGCAGAGCGTCCTATGCCATCGCCAATAAATCTATAAAATTTCTCTGTAGATTTCGTAAAAATTCCTATGCGTGAAATCACTTTGCTCATGAAGCAGTTTTTCTGGGTTTTTCATTTCATGGGCGTAAATTTACAGTTCTCCAGCACATTTAAATGTAAACTTTTCGGAGCTGTGAAGCATCTCCCTTTGTTCACTTATTGCGCTAACGTCGTATTTACTACCTTCCACATTCGCTCCAAATGTTGTTGAATTATTGTGAACAAAGTGTTATTTGTATCAGACTTCAAAATGTCGCCTAATCTGTCCTATACAGGGTGAGACAGCTAAGACAGGCCACCATAAATATATCCAGAACGAGAAGAATATATCAAGGTGTGGTTTTCGCCAAATTATAGCGGGCAATATGGCGAATTTTCTGACAATCACAAGTAATTTTTATGATTTATTGTCGCTTAATCATGACGCTAATTTTGTGTTTTTCTAATAGAACTAAAAAATTTTTCCTGTGACATTTGAAAGATTCTTCTGAGAGAACTTGAATGACATAACATGTATGGGACATGATCAAACAGTATCAACATAACAGCGCCTCAAACCGCTGCCCCACCGTCAGGAGCAGAGATTCCACAAATTTCTGCCCTAATGTACTAAATGTAGGCAAACACGTCACTGAGGTGTGGTTCTGATGTTTACCTGTGCGCATCAGTCTATGTTGTGCTGCTGCAGCAATCAGATAACTTGCTCGTAAAGCTAATGAGACCGTCAAAGTGTATACGACAGTCGATAAAGTGAATATCGTGTATGACGAAAGTCGTCAAACTACTAGAGCATCGGTGCGGTTATTTGCTGGAGAGTATTCAGATCGTGCCAGGCACTCTCGATCTGTCTTTGTAAACATTTTAAAAAAGTTCTAGAAACTGGATGCGTGGAAAATAAAGTAAACCAAGGAAAAAGAATAGTAACTGCTGAAAGAAATGAAACTAACATCTTAGCATCAGTAAAACACAATGCGAATGTCACTAAGAGGTATCTATGAAGTACGAGAAGGGTAAAAAAAACGAATGTTCTGCAAACAGCACATTCCATCGAATTTAACAGTCTTCACATTTCGCTGCATCTACAGCTTCATGGCAATGACTTACAAAATCGGTTAAAGTTCTCTGAATGTTATCAACGAAAAGTGCAAGTTGAAGCGGCGTATCTAATCAAAGTTTTGCTTAATGAAAAAGCATCGTTTACAAACCATGCGTTATCTTAGCAATATCACCAAATCGCGAACTGAAAATTTACACTGGCTCAAAGAAGTGGACAAAAAAAACGATCTTAATATATCAACGTGTGGTGCGTGTTTTTCAAGACACTCATCAATGGTCCCTGTTTTATTGATGGGAATCTAGATACACTCATGTATCTCGAATTCGTAAGATATGCTGGTGCTGCAGTTATTGGAAGACATCCCAAAGCACATAAAGCAATCAGTGTGGTACGAAAGCGACGGATGTCCCTCCCCTTTTGCACATGGAATAACAAACACTCTTAAGAGAACTTTTGGAGAGCACTGCAACTGTCGTTCAGGAAACGCAAAATAATCGGCATGCTCACCAAACCTACCACTTCTATACTTTTATCTTTGGTGAAAATTAAAACAAGATGTCTACTAGAAAACGTCGACGATTCCAAAAGCATTAAATGCTTTATAACACGGGCCTGTCCTGCCATTAACTCAACTTGAATTTCAGTGTGCAAAATGTTTTCACCAAAATCACTTCATAGCGTATTAATGCTGAAAGAGAACATTTTGAACGCTTGCTATGATGGTCGTGAAAAATGACACACGAGCTACACCTGAGCTACATGCTTGCACACATTCCGTATAATAGGGCAGATGTTTGTGGAACCTGTTCTCCTGATGGCGGGGAAAGTGGTTCGCGGTGCGGTTATCTCGATGCTATTTGATCAAGTCCGATACATCTTATGTCGTTGAAGCCCACTTACAAGCTTCTTGCAAATTCCATAGGAAACGTGCACAGTTCTGTTAGAAGAAAACAAAGTAATTCAACAACTATAAACGATAAAATACTTCAGGAAATTCGCCACATTGTCCTCCATAGCTTGGAGGAAACCATTCTTGTCATATTTACTCATTTCGGATATATCTGGAATATCCCACCACCCCCAACTCCCCTACCACCTCACCCCATGAACCATGGACCTTGCCATCGGTGGAGTGGCTTGCATGCCTCAGCGGTTGCAGGTGCAACCACAACGGAGGGGTATCTGTTGGGAGGCCAGACAAACGTGTGGTTCCCGAAGAGGGGCAGCAGCCTTTTCAGTAGTTGCAGGTGTTGTGTCTAGACAAGACAGCCTAGACACAATGAGAGGAAGCCGAAAGGCACGCGCTTAAACTCACGCAGGCTGGCGTGAGGTCTGAAACAGGATACGTAATGAATGCTATAAAGAAAAGTACGTAGCTTCTGGAATACTTAACTTTAATCCACAATTGTAGAACATCGCTCTTGATGATACATGTTATAACCACAATACATATAGCAAAGGATTATGGCGCCTTGCTAGGTCGTAGCAATTGTAGCTGAAGGCTATGCTAACTATCGTCTCGGCAGATGAGAGCGTAGTTGTCAGTGTACCATTGCTAAGAACGTCGGCTGTACAACTGGGGCGAGTGCTAATACGTCTCTTTAGACCTGCCGTGTGGTGGCGCTCGGTCTGCTATCACTGACAGTGGCGACACGCGGGTCCACGTATACTAACGGACCGTGGCCGATTTAAAGGCTACCACCTAGCAAGTGTGGTGTCTGGCGGTGACACCACAGCAGGGGCAACAGTCTGGATGATTGACTGACCTGACCTTGTAACATCAACCATTATGGCCCTGCTGTATTGGTACTGAGAATGTCTGAAAGCAAGGGGAAGCTATAGTCATAATTTCTTCCCTGGCCATGCCGGTTTACTGCGTGGTTGAATGATGATAGCGTTCTCTTGGGTAAAATACTCTGCATGTAAAATGGTCCTTCATTCAGGTCTCTGCCAGAGACTACTGAGGGTGTCGTCATCAGGAGAACAGAAGAAACAAAACTGTCGTTCTACGAATCGGAGCATGGAATGTTAGAGCCCTTAATCGGACAGGTAGTTTAGAAAATATAGAAACGGAAATGCATAGATTGAGGTAAGATATATCGGGAACCAGTGAAGTTCGGTGGCAGGAGAAACAGGAATTCTGCTCAGTTGAATATAGGTTTATAGAGACAAAGTTACATAGGGGTAATGCACCAGTGAATTAAATAATAAATAAGAAAATAGGAATACTATGGACTGAGGGAAAAGAATGAAAGAGGAAGCCGCCTGGTAGAATTTTGCAACAGAGTACGATTTAATCATCGCTAACACTTGGTTGCAGAAACATGATAGAAGGCTGTATCTGTGGATGAGACTTGGAGACAACGGAAGGTTTCAGACTGATTATACACTGAAGTGCCATCGAAACGGCTATAGGCATGCGTATTCATATACAGAGATACGTAAACAGGAAGAATACAGCGCTGCAGTCGGCAACGCCTATATAAGACAAGTGTCTGGTGCAGTTGTTAGATCGGTTACTGCTGCTACAGTGGCAAGTTATCAAGTTTAAGTGAGTTTGAACGTAGTGTTATAGTCGTCGCACGAGCGATGGGACACAGCACCTTCGAGGTAGCGATGAAGTGGGGATTTTCCCGTACGACCATTTCATGAGTGTACCATGAATATCAGGAATCCGGTAAAACATCAAATCTCCGATATCGCTGCGGCCGGAAAAAGATCCCGCAAGAACGGGACCAACGACGACTGAAGCAAATCGTTCAACGTGACAGAAGTACAACCCTTCCGTAAAATGCTGCAGATTTCAATGCTGTGCCATCAAGAAGTGTCAGTGTGCGAACCGTTCAACGAAACATCATCGATATGGGCTTTCGGAGCAAAAGGCCCTCTCGTGTATCCTTGCTGGCTGCACGACACAAAGCTTTACGCCTCGCCTGGGCTCGACAACATCGACATTGGACTGTTGTTGAGTGGAAACATGTTGCCTGGTCGCACGAGCCCTCGTTTCAAATTGTATCTATCAGATGGACGGGTAAAGGTATGGAGACAATCTCATGAATCCATGGAGCCTGCATGTCAGCAGGGGACTGTTCAAGCTGGTGGAGGATCTGTAATGGTGTGGGGTGTGTGCAGTTGGAATGATATGGGACCCCTGATGCGTCTAGATACGACTCTGACAGGTGACACGTACGTAAGCATCCTGTCTGAGCACCTACATCCATCCATGTCCATTGTGCATTCCGAAGGACTTGGGCAATTCCAGCAGGGCAATGCGACACTCCACACATCCAGAATGGCTACAGAGTGGCTCCAGGAACATCAGTTTAAACACTTCCGCTGGCCGCCAAACTCCCCAGACATGAACATAATTGAGCATATCTGGGATGCCTTGCAACATGCTGTTCAGAAGAGATCTCCTCCTTCTCGTATTCTTACGGATTTATGGACAGCCGTGCAGGATTCATGGTGTCAGTTCCCTCCAGCACTACTTCAGACATTAGTCGAGTCCATTGCTATGTCGTGTTGTGGCAATTCTGCGCCTTCGCGGGGTGAGGGGGGGGCCGGGTGGGTCGGGGGGGGGGGGGGGGGGGGGGCTACACGATATATTGGCTCTTCAATGTCTAACAGTAAGACAGAGATTTGAGAAGCAGATTTTAAACTGTAAAACATTTCCAGGGACAGATGTGGACTCTGACAAGTCAGAAGAACTTGAAGGCAATATTATACAAATGGAAGAGAACATAGATGAAGATGAGATGGGAGATATGATACTGTGAGAAGAATCTGACAGAATACTGAAAGATCTAAGTCGAAACAAGGCCCCTGGATAGCCTTCGGAGAGTCAGCCTTGACAAAATTCTTCTATTGGTGTGTAAGATGTATAAGACAAGCGAAATACCCTCAGACTTCAAGAAGAATGTAATAATTCCAATTCCGAATACGGCAGGTGCTGACAGGTGTGAATATTACCGAACTATCAGTTCAATAAGCCATTGTTACAAAATTTTAGCACGAATTCTGTACTGAAGAGTGGAAAAACTGGTAGAAGCCATTTTTGAGAAATATAGGACAAGTGAGCAGTATCGACCCAACAATATATCGTTGAAGATAGGTTAAGGAAAGGCAAACCTCCGTTTATAACATTTGTAGACTTAGATAAAACTTTTGACAATGTTGACTACAACGCTCTCTTTGAAATTCTGAAGGTAGCAGGGATAAAATACAAGGATCGAAAGTCTATTTGCAACTTATACAGAATCCAGAAGGCAGTTGTAAGAGTCGAGGGACTTGAAAGAGGAGCACTGGTTGAGAACGGAATGAGACAGGGTTGTAGCCTAGCCCCGACGTTCTTCAATCTGTATATTGAGCAAGCAGTAAAGGAAACCAAAGGAAAATTTGGAGAAGGAATTAAAGTTCAGGGAGAAGAAGGAGGATATAAGGTTAACACCAATAAAAGCACAACAAGGTTAACAGAATGTTGTCGAACTAAATCAGATGATGCTGGGGAATAAGATTAGGCAGCGAGACATTTAAAATAGTAGACCAGTTTTGCCATTTGGACAGTAAAATAACTAATGATGGCCTAAGACTGGCAATGGCAAAGAAAGTGTTTCTGAAGAAGAGAAATTTATTAACATAGAGTATAGATTTAAGTGTTAGAAAGTCTTTTCTGAAGGTGTTTGTCTGGAGTGTAGCCATGTATGAAAGTGAAACATGGACGATAAACAGTTTAGACAAGAAGAGAATAGGAGTTTTCGAAATGTAGTGCTACAGAATAATCCTGAAGATTAGATAGGTAGATCACGTAACTAATGAGGAGGTACTGTACAGAATCGGGGAAACACGAAATTTGTAGTACAACTTAACGAAAATAAGGTATCGGTAGGTGGAACGTACTCTGAGACATCAAGGGATCACCAGTTTAGTATTGGAGGAAAGTGGAGGGGGGGGGGGGGGAACATTACAGAGGAAGGCCAATAGATGATTACAGTAAGGATGTAGGTTGCAGTAATTATTCGAAGATGAAGAGGTTTGCACAGGATAGAGTAGCATGGATGACTACATCAAACAGTGTTTGGGCTGATGACCACAACAACAACGTAATTTTTTTTGCCATGCCTTTAAACTTTTCTGTTACATTATTCCTTTGATTGCAGAAGTTCATCCGCACTAGAGGAAAATAATGAAATTCCATAAGCAAATAGGAGACGATTCTGGTATATTCCGCTACCCCACATTCCTTCTTTGTTTTTAAGATTAAGGATCTGTAAACTTTCGCTGCAGCTGCTCTTACAGTTGTAAATTTCACAGTTTCCTTGTGTATCAAATGTTGTACTGAACTTGACATGACTCAGAAGTTCGCTTAGGTTCTAAATAATATTTTATTAGCACAATTACTTCCAGGGACTACTGCAGAATCATTGGTGTGTCTGATCAGTAACATCTGAAGATGGAGCAATACTCTGAGAAACTCGTAATGCTAATAAAATATCATTCACAACTGAAACAGATTTCCTAATCTTATCAATGTGGTCCTCAGTTGAGATTGTTCACCAAATCATTTATTGTTATACTGAACTTCTGATTCCAGAAAGGAACATTTCATTGTGTGTCGCAGGGAATGGGGAGGATGGAATGAACCTCTATATATTAAAAAAAAAAAAAACAACCCTCAATCTCAAGATGTGATGCGTGCTGATGTGATGCATGGCTGTTCAGGTGGAACAGTCGTTAGCGGGCAACCTCTGGTGAACCTGCCGCACCTAGGCTTACCTAGGCACGTGGGGCTCTGTGTAGGTGGACTTCTAGTTCCCTAGCTGCTCTTGGGACCGAGTTGGATCCTTCGAAATCTTCTTTGCCTCCTCTTAGCGGAAAGGGTGGGCCGCTGGTAGGTACTAACACCCAATCCAACAAGAGGGCTCGTGTAGCCAGTCCTGATTCAGTCAGTAGTTCGGAATGCATGCTGCTTCACAGAATGTGTTTCTTATAGTAAAAAGAAAAGAGGGGAGTTTTGACAAAGTTTCACCATTTTATATCCAGAAAGGCTTAGAAGGCATTGCTGGCACCTTGTATTCTGTTAAGATCTTGCAAAATGGGACCTTGTTAGTTGAAACATCTAGCTTCCAACAAGTGAAAAACCTTCAGAAAGCACAATGCCTTGGGGAGTTTTCCATAGATACTGAATTTCACAACACCTTGAACTACAGCAAAGGTGTTACTTGCAGGGATCTCGTTGCCATTCCCCAAGAAGAACTGAAAGCTGAATGGTACCAGGAAAGGTATTGTCGACGTGCAACACGTCATGAAACGGGTGGATGGCGCTCTCGTGAAGTCAGACTCGTTTATCCTTATTTTTAACGGCACCAAACTACTGGAGAATGTGAAGGCAGGTTTCCTACGTCTCGGTGTACGGCCTTATTACACAAATCCAGTGCGGTGTTTTAAAAGCCAGCACTTTGGGCACACTACTCTGGCTGTCGAGGGGAAGCCACTTGAGGTAAAGCCGCCCATGAGGGACTTTGTTACTCCTCTCCTCCCAAGTGTGTCAACTGCTCTGGGGATCGCCCTGTGTGGAGGAAGGACTGCAAAGTTTTCCTTGCGGAGCGGAAGATCCAGGAGTTAAAACCACAAAGCGCATCCTGTATGGTGAAGCCCATGCAGCCACCCACGTTTGCTGCCTTCTTTTCTTCCGTTCTGAAACAGCCGGTCCTCAAAACTGATGTCGCTACACAAACGGAGGTTGCTGCTGTCAGCACTACACCTCCGTGTGTCCCTGCACTTGTGCTGCTGCAGTCGTGTCTAAGCCTAACCCTCCCCCGAGAACTTCAGAAAAAGCTGTAGTTGCTGACATTGTGGAGCTGCCTGCCTCTCCAAAGGTTCCATCTGGTACGCTGTCAAATGCTGCCACACCCTCAACCGCAGTTGTGGCTGCAAAGTCCACCCAGGGAAAAATTCCAAGACAAAACGTCCAACACCGGTGGAATCGGGCAGAAAACAGCCAGAAGATGTCGACATCGGACCTCTCTCACATCTCAGTCTCTCAGTAGATTTTTCTTCTATGGAGCTTGATGTCGGACTGCGGCAACCATCTCGCTCCAAACATGAGCCTCCACCCATTGTGGGCTTCCCTCCCCGTCAGAAAGTCAGGATGAAAGTACTACCCCCCTGATAGATGGCTCCCATTATACAGTGGAACATGAATGGATTCAGTACGCACATGGAGAAACCGAAACTGCTAGCACAGCAACGCCCTCTGTGCTTGTGTTTGCAGAAAACACATTTCAAAGCATCTAATGCCCCTGCACTATGGGGCTATACCCTATATCGCAAGGATGACCTGACTGGGGAAAGAGCCAAAGGAGGAATTGCTGTGTTTGTCAATAATGTGCACCACTCCTCCTCTCTTCCTCTGGATACCGACGTGCAAGAAGTTGCGGTTGAAATTTCTGCATGTCAGCGGCTTACAGGTTATTCTCTTTATTTACCTCCACTGGATGCAGTAGACTCTGAGGCTCTCACACATCTTATCATGCAACTCCCCCCACCATTTCTCCTCGTGGGAGACTTCAATGCCCACCATGTCTTGTGGGGTTCAACGTCTACTTGCCATCAGGGTCGAGTTTTGGAGAGCCTCCTGACATATCGAAAGCTGTGCCTCCTAAACGCTGGTACTCCGACTCATTTCTGTGGTGCTATTGAATCATTCGCAGCCATTGACCTATCTCTCTGCCCACCAGCCCTCGCCAACTCTACTCACTGGGAGGTAATTGACGACCTTCATTCCAGCGACCACTTCTCGATCCGCCTTTAGCTAATCGATGGTGTGCTGCTGGAACAGAAGCCACCAACGTGGATGATTGGCAGGGCTAACTGGACGCTGTTCGGCCAGTTGGCTGTGTTTGAACACTGTGACAGCATCTAGGAATGGGTGGATCACATCACGCATGTGATCCATCACGCTGGTGATCTATCCATACCAACATCTATCGGCCGTCTTCACAGGCAACCTGCCCCTTAGTGGACAGAAGAGTGCCATTTAGCCATCTGGGACAGTTGTGCGGCTCTTCGACAGCTTAAACCCCGCCAGACAGTGGACAATCTCTCAACCTTTCGAATCGCGAGAGTCAAGGTTCGTCGTGTCATTAAAGAGAGCAAAAACCGGTCATGGCATGAGTTCCTGAACTCCATCAGTCGTTCCACTTGTTCCTCAAAAGTATGGGAAGCCATCTGGAGGATTTCTGGTAAACACAGACGTTTCCCGATAGCTGCAGTGTTGAACCAGAAGTGCCTCCAAACAACACCTAGAAACATTGCTCAGACGCTGGCCAAGCATTTTGCACAAACTACTGCCAATGTAAGTCAGGATCCAGGGTTTCGTCACTACAGTGCGACTGTCGAGAGGGAAAATTTGGACTTTAGGTCGAACACTTCTGAGACCTACAACTCCCCTTTCTCGATGTGGGAGCTCGAATCGGCACTGACTGAGATTTCTGACACAGCACCCGGACACGACCACAGCCGGTACTGCATGCTTCGATATCTGCCAGCGTCGTCAAAGGAAATCCTCCCCAAATGTTTTAATCTAATATGGCAGATAGGTGTCTTCCCCAACTCGTGGAGGGAGGCAATTCTAATCCCTCTCCTCAAATCAGGAAAGGACCACACATGTCCCAGTAGTTATCGGAGTATCGCCTTGACGAGCTGTGTAGGAAAGACCTGGGAATGGATGGTTAACCGTCGTCTGGTCTGGCTTTTAGAGACCAGGCAACTCCTTAACCGCTCTCAGTGTGGATTCCGAAAGTTTCGGTCCACAGTCGACACCCTGACCCTCCTAGAAGCGGCTATTCAGCGGGCTTTCCTCCGTCAGCATCACTGTATCGGCATATTCTTTGATATCAGTAAGGCGTACGATACTACTTGGAGACACAGTATTCTCGCACAACTGCATCAATGGGGCTCTCGTGGCCACTTCCCCATTTTCATTCGGTCTTTCCTGTCTCAGCGGTTTTTTCGGACCCGAGTTGGTCACACACTGTCTGGTCGATTTGAGCAGGACAATGGTGTCCCCCAGGGCAGTGTTTTACGTGTTACCCTCTTTGCCCTAGCCATCAACAGTATAACATCTACGGTAAGGAGTACAGTACAGTGCTCCTTATTTGTGGACGACTTCACTGTTTTCTGTTCCTCTTCCACTGTTGCAACCATGATCCATCAGTTGCAACTTACAGTGTGGCGGTTAGAGGAGTGAGCTGCAAAGACGGGTTTTCAGTTTTCTGCTGATTAGTGTGTGTGTGTTCATTGTAATCGTTCTCATCGTCCTTTTAATTTGCCTGCCTTGCATATAGGGGACACTGTCGTACATTTTAGAGACACAATGCGGTTTCTGGGCCTCATTTTTAACTCCAGATTGTCATGGTTGCCACACCTGCGAGACTTGAAAGCCAGAACCATGAAGGCGCTGAACATCCTCTTAGGGAGCGGACAGGGCGCATCTTCTCCAGTTTTATCGGGCTTTTGTGCGTTCGCGGCTGGACTACAGGTGCACAGTGTATGGGTCAGCGAGGCCCTATTATTTGCGGATCCTTGACGCCGTCCATCATGCGGGGATTCAACTGGCCACAGGCGCTTATCAGACTAGTCCCATACCCAGCCTCTGTGCTGAGGCAGGAGAACCACCACATACCATCTGGCGGCAGCTCCTGTTGGTGAGCCAGGCTTGTAAGTTTCTTGCAGCTCCAACCTCACCCGCTCATCATATTGTTGCTCGTCCGCCTCTAGAGCGCCTTTTTTCCAACCGTCCACGAGCCACGATTCCGTTAGGGATCCGTGTGCAACGTGCGCTGGAGTTCGTTGATGTGGAGCCCGTACAGCCCCAAATCGAGGGTTTTACCCACCTGCCATCTTGGTTACTGGAGAGGCCCAGAGTAATTTCAGATTTGGTGCATTACAAGAGAGATTGCACTCCTGCCACCGTTTCTAATGCAACATTTTCTGCCATTTTATCCGAGCACCAAGACTATGTAGCTGTTTTTACGGATGGGTGGAACCAGGAGGATTCTGTTGGTTGCTCTGTTGTTTTTCAGATCGTGTCCTCAAGGTCCGACTGCCTCAAGCATTTACTGTCTTTGATGCAGAACTGTCTGCGATCTTTCGGGCACTGGAGAAGATGAGATGCTCTTCCCATCCTAAATTTCTTGTCTGTCCCGATTCACTAAGTGCCCTTCACTCATTGCAACATTTGTATCCAGCAGAGAAAATAGTCCAGAACATTTAGGATGCCCTCCTCCAACTACAGTGACTGGGGAAGAAGGTGGCTTTCTGCTGAGTTCCAGGTCACGTCGGCATTGCTAGGAACGAAAGGACAGATATCGCAGCCAAGGAGGCTTATCTCTATCCGCACGTCTTTCAGTGTGCCATCCTCCTGCAGGCACTCACCTCGCTGTTGAGCTCACGAGTCATGCGTCAGTGGGAGAATGAGTGGTTGGAAATGACTGACAGTAAGCTCCATTTAGTTAAGCCCACACTGCGAGTGTAGTGTACTTCTTTCTAGCCCCATAGACGGGACGAGGTTCTCCTCACTCGTCTTCGGATAGGCCACAGTCCTCTGACGTGTGGCTTCCTGCTCCGGCGAGAGGACCCTTCAATGTGTGGTGCTTGTGGCGTCCAGGTCACTGTGCGCCACGCTTTATTGGACTGCGTTTTATTTTATGACCAGCGGGCTGCAGCTGACTTGCCGGCAGATATGCCATCTCTTTTACGAAATACTCAAACGATTGTGTTTAAAGTTTGAAAGTTCTGTGACTTGTCCAATGTTTTTACCAAGATTTTAGGGAGAGAGTCTTAATTTGTTCACAGGATGACTGGCTCGCCCACATTTTACGTAAGTGGCCAGTCAGTACAATTTCCTGTGGTATCCTTGATGCTCCTTCCTCGTTTTCCTTACGTATCATTTTCTTATACAGCATTTTTCAGCTTTTCCCCCTTTCTTTGCGTGTATGCTTCCATTTTACTAAATTTGTCCTCATTCGTTTCTTTTAATGCGTGTCAGGACGCTGATGACCTCGACGTTGAGCGCCCGTAAACCCCAACACACACACACACACACACACACACACACACACACACACTCCTAATCTTATCAATATGGTCCTCAGTTGTGATTGTTCACCAAATCATACATTTTTATGTTGAACTTCTGATTCCAGAAAGGAACATTTCATAGCCAACTTGAAAAAAAAACTGATTAGCCTGTCTTGTTCTGGATCGAACAGAAGAAAAAGACTGTTAAAGTTTGTGTCCTAGCTCAGCGAGTACTTAATCGGAAACAGAATTAAAGCTAGTAATTAGTCCAAAAGGTGCTTCTTAGGAGATGCAGTACTTTCCAGTTGTAGCATAAGTGGGGCATGAGCTAGTATGGGATTGACTCTTAAGATAAATTACTCTGTGATTCTGAAAACTATATACTTGTTAAAATAAGTATAATTATGATTACCTTACAACATTTGGGCTTCTGCCTTAAAGGCATGCAACCTGAGCATGTGACCATGCAAGGTCATGGGACACTTTAAGCAAGAGTCTAGTATCACCAGCAGCAAGCATGTGCAGGATGTGTTTAGTATGTGTATGCTATGACCTACAGTGTTTCGACTGAGAACGTATGTACAGGTAGAACACTATCAGAAATATTAGTGTGGTTATTACCTGCTTTGCAGTCACAGTGCGTTATGTAGACACAGGAAAAGTGCAATTCTTGTTTAAGTGAAGCTGCTACACCAGCAACTGTTTCAGCAGTAAATGTCTTGGAAATACACCTGTTGTTCATCGTGAATGCTACCAAGAACAGCACTGTAATGTTATGTGACACCATTCTTTTTGCGAAAGTTGTTATAAATTCCCTTGCATCTAGGCTACAATGAATTCACTATAGACAGCGGAAGTTTTGGTGTGACATTGACTGGATGGAGTTATTTTACCTAATTTAATCTCTAATGAACACAGGCATCTTATTGAGATCAATGCTCATATAATCAAGTGTGCATCTTCTAAAAATTGAGTACACAACTGCCTTCCATAATAATTACGTAATAGCCTAAAGAGAGTTCTTTCTTAAAAATTATCTCTGGGATCTGTTTACACTACCGTTAATAGGTCTAAAATATAATGTTCTACTCAGCAGTATGCTGTTTCAAATCTGTATATCAACGACAATGACTGATTGTGATAGGAAATAACAGTTTCAAGTTACCAATTATATTAACATTCAAAGGCATGTATTTTTCATCCGCTGGAAACCTAACAAATACCGCTACTAATGGAAATCAATACTGATGAAGCTTGTAAATCGTTATCTTTTGTACCTTCTCTGTCCCCTCCATTGTGGTTCTAATATCCGACCAATAATGCAAAATGTCACACAGCCTGTTCAGTCTGATTTCCTTTTTCCGCTTGTAATCAGTAAGTGTTCTCGACTTCATAATAACTCGTAGAAGGTCATGTTTACAAAAGATCACATTGGAAGTGTATGATATAAATTATTCTCGTTAGGTAGAAAAATGAATTTTATGATTACTGAGGGATTTCAAAAAGAAACTAACCCTTCAATGCATTCGCTCACACACACGCACACGCGCGCGTGCACACACACACACACACACATCCACGCGCGCGCGCTAATTGAGATGCCAACATATTTTCACTTACTAATTCAATAACTTTCCGATATATTGTCTGAATGATACTGATGCGGTTTTAGGAGACAAAATATCGAAATTTTATATTTATCAAGTTATCTGTATACAAAAAGCTTGAGCTTCGTTTGAAACAGTTTATAAATTTGAAACAGTAATATGTTTTTATTTTTATTTTTTGTTTGAGAAGACTGTCATTGATGACTTGCATAAAAAAAATTATCAGGAAACTTCTTCAACTTCTGCAAAACAATTTAATGTTTTTGCTGCCTTTAAATTCAAGAAATCTCCTTCTCGTATTCAGTCTGCAGTATTATTTGAAACATCTCTTCACATTAGCGTGTGCAAGCCTCTTTAGTTCTGCATAACTGCTGCGACCTACATCAATTTGAACCTGTTTAGCGTAGTTGACTCTTGAAAACCCTCTACAATTTTTACAATCATTTTTTACCTCCATTATCAAACTAACATGTCCTTGATGCTTCAGGGCGTGTCATACCAATCGATCCCTTCTTGTTGTCAAATTCTACCACTGATTTCCTTTCTTCCCAATTCCATGAAGGACTTCTTCATTAGTTATTCGATCTACCTGACCAGTGCAAGACTACACTCCAGACAAATATTTTCAGAAGTGATTTATAACACTTTAATTTATATTCGACACAAACAAATTTCACTTCTGTATAAATTATTTCTTTGCTATTGCCAATTAGAACTAGAATTTCGGAAAGCTTTGAAAGACTTAAGATCAAATAAGGCAGAAGGAATACACAATATTCAATCAGAATTTCTAAGATCAATGGGGGAAGTAGCAACAAAACGACTATTCACGTTGGTGTGCAGAAGGTATGAAACTGGCGTATACCATCAGATTTTCGGGAAAAAATCATCCATAAAAGGAGGTCAGACACGATATTAGTAGGTATCCCAGAACTATTGTTACCTTAGTGTATGTTCCACTGTTTGACGTAACACTACAGTGTTGTTTCTGTAATTTGATCAGCTAATGTTGTATTCAGTTATCATATGTGTCAAGCTTAATTGCATTCAAGATAAATAAATAATAGTGAGTAAAAGGATTTTTTTAAATCTGAAACATATACTGATATACCATGAATTTCTGTAGTCTAACTGCATCCAAGCCAGAAGACAAGGAATCATTAACTATCAAACCTGAAATCACGTGTGAAAGCACAATTGTGCAAATTACACAGAAGAAGACGTCAAGTACATTAGAGAAATTAGGATCAGTTGTAGGTTTTGTTACAGCAATTGCTAAAGAGCAAACCCCTCATGAGTGAAGAAAACCAAATAACAGAAAAAATTATGACAAGGTTAAGTTTGTAGTGATTTATGTTCTCACAGTTGAGTAAAGCCACTTCGTTAATGAGCAGATTTTAATTAATGAAACCACTGAAAAACTATCTGGCCAAACTGATAACATTATGGATGAGGCAGAGAAGCACACTGGTGGGAAACTTGCTTTGCAAGTTTCCATTATGTGAAATGAAATGCCCAACTGAACCATGTGTTAACACAAAGAAATGAACAAACATTTTTTCAAATGTTGTCATGATCAGAATAAACAAATCACAGCAAAGTTGGTATAGCGTTCCAGAGATATCTGAGAGAATGGTGTATTTCAGAAGTTGTGAGGAAACAGTGAAGTATCTTTGATATTGATCATGATGACCATCTTGGGTATCCTAGTAAAGAAATGAAATCAGTGCGCCAAGAGATAAAGGAATTAACATGTAACCTGAGCCATCATGTTGAGCATTGGTGGCAACCTTAGTAGAAATAAATAAGCAAACTTGGGACAACTCATCTACCACATTCTGTGTGAGTGATACCATGTTTTCCTGTGTATATCATGGAGGAAAAAGTGCTACAACACCGGTAGTTCACAACATTTTCACTGAGATTACGTGAAATTCAGTCTGTTGTGAACATAAAATTTCTTCGTGGAGTCATTCCTAATAACTGGAGTGACATACAAGAAATTAAGTTAGTAACAGGGTACATGCAGGGAAATTCCACAATGTAAGCCACCAATGCATTCAAGAAGTACTCAGCTTGCAATTAGTTTGGAAAAGTATTTTTGACCAAGTACTGGTCAAAAGTCACCAGAGTAGGTTATGTAGAGAATTGTCTAGTCCTGCCACATACAAAAGTAAGCAAGATATTCTGTGTGCTTACTTCAAAACATATTTAAATAAAATATGGTATTGGGATCAGGAGAGGGCACATGCTAATCTGTTAAAAATATTGAAGAGAAAAATCCCGATAAGCATTAGGGAAAAATGTCACCGTTCCTGATCATGACAGGGACGAACTTTTATCCACAATAAATACTAGAGGAAGATAGGTGTAGTGTCGATAAAAATTCTTGTTGAATCAAATGACAACAATATTGAGTGTATGAATAAACAAAATGCACGACACTCGTGCAAAACTTCGTGAGAGTGACAGGCACCAACAATGTATGGAAACAGATGTAGTCTGTGCAAAATAATTCTAATACTGATGAACAGAACTCATGAAGCTTGAAAAATGGAGAATGGGAAAACAAACTGAACAGACATTATTGCCCTGGGCATGGTAATACCGATTGTGATCAGAAAAATGGTTTGAATGAACCCACCGATCGCAAAATACAGGAAAAGTTATTCCAAACAGACAAGTTAGACTCAATGTGCTGGTCAAAGGGAATGCGATGGGTGCAGATTTATGTGTCCCCATGCGCTACATGTGGAACGAATTGTAATCTATCCTCTAAAGTTGTCTAAAGTTACAACTGAATGAGAAGTAATCGGATATAGTCATTCAGATTGAAAAAACTGATACAGCTACAGATAGTGATTCCAGGGTTAAGATCTGTACCCAAACACTGGAAAGTTGCACAAGTCACATGAACATTCGAGAAAAGCAGTAGGAGTAATCCACTAAATAACAGGCCCATATCATTAACGACAACATGCAGCAGAATTTTAGAATATATATTGTGTTCGAACATTACGAATTACCTCAGGGAGAACAATCTACTGACACATAGATGTTCTGTTTCCTGGGCTTTGCGTGAGCCAACACTTGTACCATTCCTTGCCAGATCTTCTCTGCCTCTGGTTGTGGTAGATGATGAACCGAAGTCTCCACTGATACCATAGTGCGATTGCATAGTTCATCCCTTTAGCCAGAATTTGTGTACCTGCATCGCTCAAGGTGTGGCTGGAGAGGTTCACCATTGTTCATCGCGCGTCCAGAATCGGTCCTTCATTCGTTGTTATCCGTTGTAATTTGAATGGCGTATTGCCTTTTCTCGACGTGGAAGTTTACTGTAGCCTGAGGGGAAGCTATGACACAGAGTTATAGAAAGCCCATCAACACGGACAGGTACCTGCATGCATCCCTCCGCCGTCATCCTACGCAAAAGAAATCGGCCCTTCAAACTTTAACTAAGAGAGCCTACAGGATCAGCGATGAACACAATCTTAAAGAACTACAGAACCTCAGGTCCATTTTTGGAGTCAATGGGTATGACATGAGGATGATACATAAAACTGTGGCACCAAAGGAAGAGGGCAATAGGGAAATGCAGAACGAAACACAGAACACCGTCCTGCTACCGTATGTACGAGGGGTTACTGTAAGTCTGGGCAGAATTCTCCGTTGGGCAAGTATTAAGCCGATCTTTCTTAGCAACAACAAAATAAAAGACGTTCTGGGCTCGATGGAAGATACAATTGACGAGTTTCATGCCGCCAGAGTTTAGGAATTCGGGTGCGAATGTGGACTGGTGTATGTAGGTGAGATTGGGTTTAAAATAAGCACAAGGTTATCTGAACACGAGAGGTACATCTGTCTCAAACAATACAACAAATAAACGGTGGCAGAACACTAGGAACAGTATAGGATGAAGATCGAACTTCGAGAAGCCCGCATCCTGGAGAACGGCCGTTTAGTCGGAGGAGGAAGATTTTTTTTTTTTTTTTTTTTTTTTCTCAGCAGTCTACTGACTGGTTTGATGCGGCCCGCCACGAATTCCTTTCCTGTGCTAACCCCTTCATCTCAGAGTAGCACTTGCAACCTACCTCCTCAATTATTTGCTTGACGTATTCCAATCTCTGTCTTCCTCTACAGTTTTTGCCCTCTACAGCTCCCTCTAGTACCATGGAAGTCATTCCCTCATGTCTTAGCAGATGTCCTATCATCCTGTCCCTTCTCCTTATCTGTGTTTTCCACATATTCCTTTCCTCTCCGATTCTGCGTAGAACCTCCTCATTCCTTACCTTATCAGTCCACCTAATTTTCAACATTCGTCTATAGCACCACATCTCAAATGCTTCGATTCTCTTCTGTTCCAGTTTTCCCACAGTCCATGTTTCACTACCATATAATGCTGTACTCCAGACGTACATCCTCAGAAATTTCTTTCTCAAATTAAGGCCGGTATTTGGTATTAGTAGACTTCTCTTGGCCAGAAATGCTTTTTTTGCCATAGCGAGTCTGCTTTTGATGTCCTCCTTGCTCTGTCCGTCATTGGTTATTTTACTGCCTAGGTAGCAGAATTCCTTAACTTCATTGACTTCGTGACCATCAATCCTCTTCTTCACTTTCACTCAGGATAGCAATGTCATCAGCGAATCGTATCACTGATATCCTTTCACCTTGTATTTTAATTCCACTCCTGAACCTTTCATTTATTTCCATCATTGCTTCCTCGATGTACAGATTGAAGAGTAGGGGCGAAAGGCTACAGCCTTGTCTTGCACCCTTCTTAATACGAGCACTTCGTTCTTGATCGTTCACTCTTATTATTCCCTCTTGGTTGTTGTACATATTGTATATGACCCGTCTCTCCCTATAGCTTACCCCTACTTTTTTCAGAATCTCGAACAGCTTGCACCATTTTATATTGTCGAACGCTTTTTCCAGGTCGACAAATCCTATGAAAGTGTCTTGATTTTTCTTTAGCCTTGCTTCCATTATTAGCCGTATTGTCAGAATTGCCTATCTCGTCCCTTTACATTTCCTAAAGCCAAACTGATCTTCACCTAGCGCATTCTCAATTTTCTTTTCCATTCTTCTGTATTCTTGTAAGCAGCTTCGATGCATGAGCTGTTAAGCTGATTGTGCGATAATTCTCGCACTTGTCAGCTCTTGCCGTCTTCGGAATTGTGTGGATGATGCTTTTCCGAAAGTCAGATGGTATGTCGCCAGACTCATATATTCTACACACCAACGTGAATAGTCGTTTTGTTGCCACTTCCCCCAATGATTTTAGAAATTCTGATGGAATGTTATCTATCCCTTCTGCCTTATTTGACCGTAAGTCCTCCAAAGCTCTTTTAAATTCCGATTCTAATACTGGATCCCCTATCTCTTCTAAATCGACTCCTGTTTCTTCTTCTATCACATCAGACAAATCTTCACCCTCATAGAGGCTTTCAATGTATACTTTCCACCTATCTGCTCTCTCCTCTGCATTTAACAGTGGAATTCTCGTTGCATTCTTAATGTTACCACCGTTGCTTTTAATGTCACCAAAGGTTGTTTTGACTTTCCTGTATGCTGAGTCTGTCCTTTTTCGATGTCTTCACATTTTTCCTGCAGCCATTTCGTCTTAGCTTCCCTGCAATTCCTATTTATTTCATTCCTCAGCGACACTTATTTCTGTACCCTGATTTTCCCGGAACATGTTTGTACTTCCTCCTTTCATCAATCAACTGAAGTATTTCTTCTGTTACCCATGGTTTCTTCGCAGCTACCTTCTTTGTACCTATGTTTCCCTTCCCAACTTCTGTGATGGCCCTTTTTAGAGATGTCCATTCCTCTTCAACTGTACTGCCTAATGCGCTATTCCTTATTGCTGTATCTATAGCGTTAGAGAACTTCAAACGTATCTCGTCATTCCTTAGTACTTCCGTATCCCACTTCTTTGCGTATTGATTCTTCCTGACTTATGTCTTGAACTTCAGCCTACTCTTCATCACTACTATATTGTGATTTGAGTCTATATCTGCTCCTGGGTACACCTTACAATCCAGTATCTGATTTCGGAATCTCTGTCTGACCATGATGTAATCTAATTGAAATCTTCCCGTATCTCCCGGCCTTTTCCAAGTATACCTCCTCCTCTTGTGGTTCTTGAACAGGGTATTCGCTATTACTAGCTGAAACTTGTTACAGAACTCAATTAGTCTTTCTCCTCTTTCATTCCTTGTCCCAAGCCCATATTCTCCTGTAACCCTTTCTTCTACTCCTTCCCCTACAACTGCATTCCAGTCGCCCATGACTATTAGATTTTCGTCCCCTTTACATACTGCATTACCCTTTCAATATCCTCATACACTTTCTCTATCTGTTCATCTTCAGCTCGCGACGTCGGCATGTATGCCTGAACTATCGTTGTCGGTGTTGGTCTGCTGTCGATTCTGATTAGAACAACCCGGTCACTGAACTGTTCACAGTAACACACCCTCTGCCCTATCTTCCTATTCATAATGAATCCTACACCTGTTATACCATTTTCTGCTGCTGTTGATATTACCCGATACTCATCTGACCAGAAATCCTTGTCTTCCTTCCACTTCACTTCACTGACCCCTACTATATCTAGATTGAGCCTTTGCATTTCCCTTTTCAGATTTTCTAGTTTCCCTACCACGTTCAAGCTTCTGACATTCCACGCCCCGACTCGTAGAACGTTATCCTTTCGTTGATAATTCAATCTTTTTCTCATGGTAACCTCCCCCTTGGCATTCCCCTCCCAGAGATCCGAATGGAGGACTATTCCGGAATCTTTTGCCAATGGAGAGATCATCATGACACTTCTTCAATTACAGGCCACATGTCCTGTGGATACACGTTACGTGTCTTTAATGCAGTGGTTTCCATTGCCTTCTGCATCCTCATGTCGTTGATCATTGCTGATTCTTCCGCCTTTAGGGGCAATTTCCCACCCCTAGGACAAGAGAGTGCCCTGAACCTCTATCCGCTCCTCCGCCCACTTTGACAAGACCGTTGGCTGAATGAGGAAGATTAGAGAGGCTATAGAAATAGCCAAGCGACCCAACAACATGAACAGAGAAGACGGGTACGAACTTCCAGCGTCTTGGCTGCCAGCAGAGACAACTTTGCGGAAGGACAGCTCTCACAAAGCCACAGGCGCGCAGTAGGCCACAACGGCGGAGGGTATACAGAGCGCTGACCGCCCTAGTGCATACTAGGCAGTTAGGGAACAATGCTACGCTGCAGTCGCCGCTCAGTTTTCCATCCTCCGATTTCCACCAATGGCAAGCAATAAAGGAAACTCCAATGGAAAGCACCTATTTCCGCCATTGACAACACTCAATGCAAAGACCAATAAAAGAACACCTGATACCCTTCCTCCTCACCCTCATATCCAAGTCCGCATCTCGTGGTCGTGCGGTAGCGCTCTCGTTTCCCACGCCCGGGTTCCCGGGTTCGATTCCCGGCGGGGTCAGGGATTTTCTCTGCCTCGTGATGGCTGGGTGTTGTGTGCTGTCCTTAGGTTAGTTAGGTTTAAGTAGTTGTAAGTTCTAGGGGACTGATGACCATAGATGTTAAGTCCCATAGTGCTCAGAGCCATTTGAACCTCATATCGAATGACAGCACTCCTCCATAGTATATAAGCAACTAAACAAGTACTCACTCAGCAGCTAGCAGTGCACCCTCAGGAAGGTGTCTTGCAACAGACACCGAAATGTGGAATTTTATAGTTGACAATGCGCCCTCAAACCCAGAAGAATTTTATTGATGCAGAAGCCTACGTTTACATTCTCCTGCTGAAGCTTCTCTGGAAGTTAAATATTTCTTTGGATGTCACTAATAAATAATAGAAACTATTAGAATGATCTGAGGGCATAGAACCAAATTAGAAGGAAATAAGCATGTATCAAACTTCTTCAAAGTTCTTACAGATGCCTCCTTCACTGTTTATTTTTAAGAATAGAAACTGCTAATATGCATAATTATTTGTAACCTAGTAGAGTGGAAACATTCGCAGATGAAATCTCATAAGTCGTGTTTATTCACTGAGAGCTATTACAACTACCCGCACTGTATGAACACAGCAGTTTCAGTAACTAGTCACAGGGATGGAGGATTTTTAAACTGATCTTATAATGTATCTTCTTCCATAATCAGTTCATTTAGGACCATTTACATTTGGTTTGAAGAAGATAGTAAAAATTTCAGTGAATGAACAGAAGATCATATAGAGACAAATGCTGATTTTAAGGGCCGAGTTATCTTTAAATATAATTCTTGTCACTAATTTTTTATCTTTAAATATGTTATCTACCTGTTACAATATATATATGCTATATAAGACATGCAATAACATTTACCAAAAGAGAAAATGACTCATGAGACAGATCTTCCCTGTTTGCTGAATACCATTCATGCTGCATGTGTACCAAATAATACACAAATTTCTGCTGCTGAAGTTATTTGATGTGGACATTCAATCAGCTGACAGCTAACTCCCCATAAGTTGTTAGAAAGCAAATGAATTCACCAGATGGAGTGGAGGGCATTTTTAATTTTTAATTTTTCAATTTATGTCACACTCGTTCATTCACTTGCACCTGTTGAATTCCTGAACTAGTTACTGTAGTTACTTATTTTTGGTATTCTGTGGTATTAAATACTTGGCACCCAAATCAGCAAGGTGCACCCCTTAAGTAACAGTGACCGCAAATGGTACAAAAAGGGTGCTCATCACTTCACTGCCCAGAGACACACATTTTAAGCAGTCATTCTTCCCACATTACGTAGCAAATGGAATAGGAAGAACTCCTAAAGGATGATTCAGACTGAATTTCAAAGGAATGAGACATTAGGTGATGTCACTTTCAAATAAAACAGTATTCATGCTAGCTGGAACATCAAAATGACTTCAATTCGCTTAGCCCAGTAAACACATTGATATTGAGCTTATGACCTACCAGCCATTGTACTTGAAGTCAAAATATAGTATCAGAATCAAGCAACTAGCTGAGATAATATTTATTAATGGCTGAAGCACAGTGTGAAGAAAACGGTTTCTGGAGATGTACTATGAAAGTGAATTTGTAATCAGAAAATGTTTAAAGGGAAACTGCATCAAGTAAATTAATATTGTGCATTGTCACTGCCTGCATTGTCACTGCCACAAGCATCATTCTGCCCAAAACCAACAGTGTTCCTGTTTAAAATGTCCATCAGAAAGTCAAAATTCAAACTATGTCTGACACACAAAAGTCCGGTATTAATATCCCATCAAATGCAAGCCATTGCTACACACAATACTTGCTTTCATATTGCCACTCTAACGCGCCATCTGCGACTGTCTGCCACACTGTTCGACCCGACAACTATTGATACCTCTCTTCCTCCACAGTTCTTACTACACTTCTGCCTATTGCATTCCGTTTCACACAATATATTTAATAAAACTATTTGACAGTCGATCAGAAAAAAAATCAAAGTCTTAAACACAAGGAACTCTTATAGAAAACATCAAAGTAAACATAGTCACACTTCATGTTCTACATTATATAACCACATGAAGAATATTCTACGTCATCAGAAATATATCTATGAAATACAAGGTATTAAAAGAAAGGAAAAAATATATATCTCATAATTAGTCATCACATCACATGAGATTTTCCCAAGAACCTCTCATAATAAAATATGCTTGTCACATGCAAGTCCCATCTATCTAAAACTAGTTATGGTCTTTGATTACGTCAATTTAAATTTTAAAATTACAATTCACAACATATAGCCTCAATAGTCCAATATCTCATGAGAAAGTATGAAATATATCCACTAATAATGAAAGAGTATGTTAAAAAATTCTTATCTGAGAATATCAAAGGTTGAACGATTAAACACGTCACTGGGTTTATGACCCCAAAAAGACTAACATGAAATATACACATTGCTACAAATAGTCAAGCAAAAGAATCAATTGCCATAAATTTACATCCTAAAACCGAAGACATATACAATCAGTTCTTTACCTACATTATATATTACACAACACTTTTCATTACACCTTTGAGTGTCTTTACTACTGCTTCACACTAATGGACCTATATCAGTAAGTCCCATTTATAGCATTTTTTAAATGTATACTTGAATATTCTCAGTCATTAAATTCCTTTACAAATTGTCATTGTATGTGTTTTCTTATAATATGTTGTATCTCTTGGAAGTTATTGGTCTCATCATATGCTGTTAACAACTCAGACTCAATTATCAAATTACTAATTAAATATCTCAGCATATTTCCAAACCTCTCACCCTATCTGTCAGCTTATTTTTTCATTATTCCAAATCACAATATTACAAAATCCCACATGCAGGAACTCCTCTTTAACCATTTTTCCCATTAAGTTATCAATATTGTTATCAAGTTGTTCACCTTGATACTGAGTTCTACCTTCAACTACCCATTGATCAAATTTACCTTCTTGTCTTTCAAAGCAAAATAATATGCTCTACCTCAACTCTTTCCTCCTGGATCCCAAATATTACTCTCAACAACAATTCCCACATTAGTCACATTCATTTTTTTTTGACACTCTAGTATAATATGACTTCAAATCTACTATATCCTTAAGACCAATTTTCTTCTTTGAATTTGGGTAAACTAAACAGAATGCATTTGGGTATGGTATACCTGCTACCTCAAATGGACCTTTATATACATTTTGAAAGCTCATTATTTATATCTTTCGATTTTTCATATGTCTTCACTAAGACTAGATCTCCTACTTTAATATCAACATTATTTTATCATCATGTCCCTTCCTCCTTTCCTCCAACTTCTTTTCTACCAATTCTTTCATTCTTTTCTTTCCTCATCTGAACTTAATTCCTCCCTGTGGGGAAAAGATAATTTCTCCTCAACAGAATCCAAAGATCTCTTTCCCTTCATAATCTCATAAGGAGTAAATCCCGTTACATCATGACTTACAGTATTCATTACATCTTCAATATTTTCCACAATATCTCCCCACAAACTATGGTTCCTGCTACAATTTGTACGGCACAGTCTCCCAATTTCCCTCATACAACATGATGCAGGATTTCCTGTAGGACTGTAAGTTGACATATATATTACTGTCATTCCATCCTTCCACTTCTTACTCATAAACTGTGACCCGTTGTCTGAAAGTATGGCCTTCGGTTTACCAAACTTTAGGAAATAGTCCTTTTCTGGTTTAGTCAAGAGCACTTTGCCATTTGCTTTGCACAAAGGATAGAGTTTTATAAATTTAGAGAATACTTCAAACACTACAAAGATATAAGCAAAACCTCCTTTTGTTTCAGAAAGGACCATAAAAATCCCCTGCAGACAATTTCATTTAGTCATCTGGTTTGACATTTTGCATGGGATGTTTGCACGTCTGATTAGTAACCTTTGCTCTTTGACATTTGTCACACATCATAATATGATTGTTTACTCTCCTCACCCTGTTGTCAAAAATTACATACTCTTTCAATTTTGTATAACTTTGTTGCTCCTGTGGTTCCAAAACTCAAATGAATATAGTCAACCATATTATCTATATACTCACTGGGCCAACACACCTTCCAGTCCTCTGATTAGATTAAATTAGATTAGATTAGGTTAATACTAGTTCCATGGATCATGAATACGATATTTCGTAATGATGTGGAACGAGTCAAATTTTCCAATAATGACATAATTAAGTTAATTTAACAACATACTTAAGTTAATATAACAACTTTTTTATTTTTTTGCGTTTTTTTTAATTTTTTAATTTTTTTATATTTTTTTCTTAATTTATATCTAAAAATTCCTCTATGGAGTAGAAGGAGTTGTCATTCAGAAATTCTTTTAATTTCTTCTTAAATACTTGTTGGTTATCTGCCAGACTTTTGATACTATTTGTTAAGTGACCAAAGACTTTAGTGGCAGTATAATTCACCCCTTTCTGTGCCAAAGTTAGATTTAATCTTGAATAGTGAAGATCATCCTTTCTCTTAGTATTGTAGTTATGCACACTGCTGTTACTTTTGAATTGGGTTTGGTTGTTAGTAACAAATTTCATAAGAGAGTATATATACTGAGAAGCTACTGTGAATATCCCTAGATCCTTAAATAAATGTCTGCAGGAGGATCTTGGGTGGACTCCAGCTATTATTCTGATTACATGCTTTTGTGCAATAAATACTTTATTCCTCAGTGATGAATTACCTCAAAACATGATACCATATGAAAACAATGAGTGAAAATAGGCGTAGTAAGCTAATTTACTAAGATGTTTATCACCAAAATTTGCAATGACCCTTATTGCATAAGTAGCTGAACTCAAACGTTTCAGCAGATCATCAATGTGTTTCTTCCAATTTACTCTCTCATCAATGGACACACCTAAAAATTTGGAATATTCAACCTTAGCTATATGCTTCTGATTAAGGTCTATATTTATTAATGGCGTCATACCATTCACTGTACGGAACTGTATGTACTGTGTCTTATCAAAATTCAGTGAGAGTCCATTTACAGGGAACCACTTGTTTCATCAGCAAAGAGAACTAACTTTGCCTCTTCATGAATATAGAATGGCAAGTCATTAATATGTATTAAGAACAACAAAGGGCCCAAGACTGACCCTTGTGGAACCCCATTCTTGATAGCTCCCCAGTTTGAGGAATGTGCTGATCTTTGCAACTGCTTATTTCAACTTTCTGCACTCGTCCAGTTAGGTACGAATTGAACCATTTGTGCACTGTCCCACTCATGCCACAATATTTGAGCTTGTCTAGCAGAATTTCATGATTTACACAATCAAAAGCCTTTGAGAGATCACAAAATATCCCAATGGGTGGTGTTCGGTTATTCAGATCATTCAAAATTTGATTGGTGAAGGCATATATGGCATTTTCTGTTGAAAAACCTTTCTGGAAACCAAACTGACATTTTGTTATTACTTCATTTTTACAGATATGTGAAGCTACTCTTCAACACATTACTTTCTCAAAAATTTTGGATAAAGCTGTTAGAAGGGAGATTGGACGGTAATTGTTGACATCAGATCTATCCCCCTTTTTATGCAAAGGTATAACAATAGCATATTTCAGTCTGTCAGGGAAAATGCCCTGTTCCAGAGAGCTATTACACAGGTAGCTGAGAATCTGACTTATCTGTTGAGAACAAGCTTTTAGTATTTTGCTGGAAATGCCATCAATTCCATGAGAGTTTTTGCTTTTAACCAAGTTTATTATTTTCCTAATTTCAGAGGGAGAAGTGGGTGAGATTTCAATTGTATCAAACTGCATAGGTATGGCCTCTTCCATTAACAGCCTAGCATCTTCTAATGAACACCTGGATCCTACTATATCCACAACATTTAGAAAATGATTATTAAAAATATTTTCAACTTCTGACTTTTTGTTTGTAAAGTTTTCGTTCAATTTGATGGTAATACTGTCTTCCTGTGCTCTTGGTTGGCTTGTTTCTCTTTTAATAATACTCCAAATTGTTTTAATTTTATTATCAGAGTTGCTGATTTCAGACATGATACACATACTTCTGGATTTTTTAATAACTTTTCTTTACAAAAATGTCATGAAATAAATTATATTTTAAATTGGCATCAGGTTCACGGTACACCTCATCCCAGTCTAACTGCTGTAGGCTTTCCCTGAAATTTGCAATTGTTAAATCGTTGACTGAACGTACTACTTTGGAGGACTGTTTAGTATTGCTGAATGGAGCTATGTCATATATTGTAACTAGCTGTGCACCATGATCAGAAAGACCATTCTCAACAGGCTGAGCATTTATCTGGTTAAACTTATCTTGGTCTATAAAGAAGTTATCTATCAGTGAGCTACTATCCTTTACCACCCGAGTAGGAAAATCAATAACGGGTGTCAAATTGAAAGAACTGAGTAATACTTCAAGCTCATTTTTCCTATTACACTCTTTCAGAGAATCTACATTAAAGTCCCCACAAATAATAATTTGCTTCCCCCTGTCTGACAGATAGCACAACAAGGAGTCCAAATTTTTCAGAAATAGATGAAAATTTCCTGATGGGGACCTATATACAGTTACAATTATAAATGTGCCTTTATTTAATTTAAGCTCACAGGCACATGCTTCTATATGTTTCTCTACACAAAACATTTTTGTTTCTATACTTTTTGCACAATGATAACTTTTGACATATATGGCAACTCCTCCTTTCTCCATATTTTCTCTCATTACATGTGCAGAGAGCTTATATCCACTTACATTTGCCTTATCCATATCAGTAACAATGTGATACTCAGACAGGCATAGTATATCTATTTCATCCTCAACTTCTAAATCTTCTAAACAAACCAGAAGCTCATCTATTTTATTCTTTAAACTCCCAATATTTTGATGAAATATACTTACATTATTTTTAATTATACTTTTAAGAGAACCTTTCCTTATTCTAACATTTGCAGTGCTCTCCTGTCTGAGTTTCTCATTGTGCTTAGGCCTAGTTCCTATACCAGTGGTCACATGGTGTTCAGAGAGGCAGATTATGTCAACTGGGTTGGGTGACTTTAATTCATCAATGCAATTACCTAGGACTGAGATACAACTTGGTGGAGATAAAATTTCTTGTGATTGGAGAAAATTTATAATTGACAGCTGTGATTGGTGATCCAATGTGCTAGAATTGTGCTGTTTAATTTCTTTTCTAAACTTAAGATTTGTTTCAATCCTGACCTCTCGTAGAACTTGACATCTTTCTGTCTTACCTATCCTAAAAAAGGTGCTGCTCCAACACCTGTAACCACTGGTATTTTACCATTCATGGCAGTGCCTCCCCACCTTAAATTTCCTGCTATTACCCCAGCCAGTTTCTCCTTCCCTTTCCTGTTGAGATGTAGGCTGTGCCTGGTATAGTCCCACCTACTGAGGGAATCAACAGGAACCACACCAATATGAGCCCCCACACCCGACCCAAGCAGCCATTCCAACCCTAAATTAACTCTCCCAACAGAAGAGTTCAAATGAGGCCGGCCATGGCGTCTCAGGACAGATACAAATTCAACATTGGTGTGTCTCGATGCCGACGCAATCTTTACCAGGTCACACTCTATACTGTACCCAGGATCTCTGTCGATGCTGTTCCCTGGCCCTCCCACAATAACCACGGTGTCTTCCCTGGTAAATCCTTTACAGAGTGAACCTAAATCCTCTGTCACCTGATCCAGACTAGCACTTGGTTTGAAAAAATTTGTGACCTGGTATTCTGTTCCTAATTCCTCCTGCAGAAGTTGGCCTACACCTCTGGCATGAGACCTGCCTAACAACAAAACTTTCTTCCTTTTCGATGACTTTCCTACATTCTTTTTCAATTTCCTATTGAAAGTTTGTTGTGTCCTGTCTACACCTACCTCTGCTTGAGGCTCATCAGTTTCTAGCTGAAGCAACAGGTCAAACTTATTTTTGACATTCACCACAAAACTGTCAGACTTAGTTCTAGGCCTGTTCCTCCTGTTACCTGTTGCCACTTCCCACCTCTCTTTGCCCTTCTCCCTCCTTAACCTGTCCAGATCTTCCCGAGCCTGATCTAGCTCAGCCTGAAGGGCAGCAATTTTCCCCTCCTGTTCCACTATCTTCCTATCTCTGCTGCAAATCCTACATAACCACTGATGAGCCTGATCCACTTCTCTGACACCCACGCCACTGCAGTCCCCCCCAATGAAAAAAACTACTGCATCCATCACACCAAACCCTGGAACTAACAATTCTACGGCAAGTCAGGCACTTCTCATTCATGGCAAAAATAATACTTTAGCTAGAATAAATCAATTAAATTACCGAAAATCAAAAAAAGACGTTACTAGAATTAAGCCTATTCACAAATGTATATAAGCAAGTTTCTGATTTAAAATTCCGCTGTTTTTCTGAAATCTGTTTTAAAACAATGAAGTTATACGCTATTTACGGTAGTTTACTTATTTGTTACCGAGAAACTAGTTAAATTACCGTGAAACAAGAAACAAACACGTTTACAACATTTAAGCCTAAGCGCGACTTCGCGAAGTTACGATCTTTTCGTGTTTTCCGAAAAAATACGCAAAGAAAAGTCAAACCTTCAACGGCAAGACTAAACGATACACTAATGCACGTATTTAATTTGTTATCGGCGTTAAACTAAATTATATTCCTGTCTAAATCACTTAACTTTCTGGAAATAGTTTCTGGCATCACTTACTCGGCGGCCATCTTCCCTAGATTTTCATTAGTTCGCCTAAATAAAACCCAACCATGCGCCTTGTAATGTTTCACCCATTTATTATTAGTACCTGCCTTACCTAAGGCCCTGTTCATCATTCTCCACATTTCATCATGATTCTGATATCTCCTCATGTACTTACAGGTGCCTTCTATTTTCTTTTCTCCAGGAACTCCCTTTATATAGAACAATTTAACATGTTCCTCACCTACTTCCTGACTTGCTTCTCCATCTTCTCCCAAAGGTAACCTTGACAAAGCGTCTGCTACTTTGTTTTATGTGCCCTAAACTCATTTTATTTCAAATTCAAATTGTTGCATTAACACTGTCCACCTCGTCAGTCGTGTGTGCATCAACATAAATTTCTTAAAAAACATAAGATCTCTGTGATCAGTGTAAATAACAGTTTTATTGCACCATAGGCACTCTCTGAATGTTTTGAATTCTCAAATTATGGCCAGAGCTTCTTTTGCAGTCACACTGTAATTTCTTTCATACCTCCTTAATAATCTACTTGCAAAAGCAATTGTCCTATGATCTTCCTTTTCATCATCCTCAAAATTTTGAAATAATTCAACTCCAGTACCATAACCATTAGAATCAGTTCCCAGATTGAAAGGTCGACTAAGGTCCAGATCCTCTTTCAAGGCCTCTTTAAGATAGTTAAATGCTTCATCACATTCATCCATCTAAACAAAAGGTACTTTAGGACTTAACAATTTGGTTAAACATGGGTTGTTGAACGCTTGTCCAGGCACAAAATTTCTACAAAAATTACACAAATCTAAGAAAGACTTCAACTGCTCCCGAGACTTTGGAGATGGACACTATTTAATGACTTTTATCCTTTCAGGGTCAACCTCAGTACCAGCAGTAGACAAGATTCTACCCAAGAATGTTATTTCTTTTCTTACAAACTCACACTTTAAACCTAATGGTCATGTCCCCTTTCCTCAAAGCTTGAAACACCTCACCCAACAATCTACAATGCTCTTCCCAACAGTGGCAACCAATGGGTCACACTGTTATTTTAGAACTCAACTCCTGTCCCAATACTTGGACAAGGGCCCCAATGAACCGTGACAGACTAATATTTAAACCCAATTCAACCATAGTCTATTGGTAACATTTTCCATTTACCAACAAAGCAGTATATTTTCCATATTCCTTTGCAAGTGGGACTTGTCAGTATCCAGCTGTCAGATCAAGACTGTTTATATAATTCATATTGTAATAGTCCTGCAATATTCCATCCATATTCTCAGGGTGATCAGTCTCTCTACTCAGTATGGTATTCAACACCCTAGCATCTATGACCACTCTCAAAACTGTGTGAAATCTTATGAGACTTAACTGCTAAGGTAATCAGTCCCTATATGAGCGCTCTCACATTACCATCTTTCTTGCCAATAGCTATTATTGGATTATTGTATTCACTTTTACTTCTCTCTATAACACCACACTCTTATCATCCTCTCAATTTCCTTATGTACTGCTTCTCTCAAAGTGAATGGTATAGGGAAAGGTATTCTTGCCAAGGGTTCATGTGGTTTCAGATCTAATTTGCGTTCAAAGTTCTTAACTTTACCTGATTTATCTGAAAACACATCTCTATTCACCCATAGAGCTTCTCTTAGCTCATAATTCTGTTGCTCACTTAACCCTTCTACCTAGTCCATTTGGACCTTCAACTCTTCTATTGTTACTCTTTCATCTTTATTACCACCACTGTCTAGGTTCAGTTCTAAATTCCCAATGTCCATTCCTATTGGCCTCACTCTTATCTTCAATTGTCCTACTAAATTATTATTATCTATCACCATACCCTCAAAATTCATCCTCATTTCTGACCCTCGATTATCAAAACTAATAAAGCCATCTCCACATTTAATTTCTGCTTTCCACTCTATGAACCAATTCATACCCCAGATAATATCCACACTCAGACCAGGCACCACAAAAAAGTTGTGTACCAAATCTATATCTCCTAGTTCCAATTTTAAAATAAATCTGATGCTTAATAACTTTACTCAGTTCAACTGTGGCACCCATTATTTTTAAGCCTAACACATCCATTACCGCATTACCATCTTTTGTACAATTAAAGAATTCTTCAACTACTGCACTAATTTCACTCCCTGTATCCAACAGAGCTTTCTCTTCCCTACCATAGGCTTTTAATTATACAAAAGATTGCTGAGCTTCAATGTCATCAACATCCTCTTCCTCATGCAATAAATCTCTTTCAATATTGCCATGTTCCCAATCTCTACTAAATAATTACACATTTTACACCCTCTCCTGATTCCTTCCAAATCGAACATAAACTCCTCTTCTTCTCGTTACAAGATGTCACTTCCTCTTCTTACTGATGATAAATACATTTACTCTCTCCTCTTCCTCTGTGCCTATCCCATGGTTCATAGAATTTACAGAAGTTTCTGCCTCAATAATTTTAGAAATCAGCCCTTCTCCTTCTATATCATCTCCCTGCAAACTACCACATAAGAGAAATGCATCTCCTTGTACTCCTTCTTCTTTCTCTTCACTACAACTACTCTTCTCCCTTTCTTCTCCCTCACTTTCAACATTTTCAATTTGCATTATGTTACCTTCCTTATCTCCATCTCCCTGTACCCCTTCACATTGTTTAATTCCTTCATACTTAAGAGAAAACATGTCAATGCATGAACCATCTGATTCTACATCATTTCTACCATTAGCTTAGGGCACTTTCTTCCAATCAATGAGTTCTGACTTTCACACCTCTTATCACCATGGTTAGCATTATTCATATTACTCAAAATGTAGATGAAGATGAAATAGAAGATATGATACTGCGTGAAGAATTTGACAGGGCACTGAAAGACCTAAGTCGAAACAAGGCCCCAGGAGTACACAACATTCCATTAGAACTACTGACAGCCTTGGGAGAGCCAGGCCTAACAAAACTCTACCATCTAGTGAGCAAGATGTATGAGACAGGCGGAATACCCTCAGACTTCCAGAAGAATATAATAATTCCAATCACAAAGAAAGCAGGTGTTGACAGATGTGAAAATTACCGAATTATCAGTTTAATAAGCCACGGCTGCAAAATACTAACACGAATTATTTACAGATGAATGGAAAAACTGGTAGAAGCCAACCTTGGGGAAGATCAGTTTGGATTCCGTAGAAATATCGGAACACGTGAGGCAATACTGACCCTACGACTTACCTTAAAGCTAGATTAAGGAAAGGCAAACCTACGTTTCTAGCATTTGTAGACTTAGAGAAAGCTTTTGACAATGTTGACTGGAATACTCTCTTTCAAACTCTGAAGGTGGCAGGGGTAAAATACAGGGAGTAAAAGGCTATTTACAATTTGTACAGAAACCAGATGGCAGTTATAAGAGTCGAGGGACATGAAAGGGAAGCAGTGGTTGGGAAGGGGGTGAGACAGGGTTGTAGCCTGTCCCCAATGTTATTCAATCTGTATTTTGAGTAAACAGTAAAGGAAACAAAAGAAAAATTCGGAGTAGGTATTAAAATCCATGGAAAAGAAATAAAAACTTTGAGGTTCGCCAATGACATTGTAATTCTGTCAGAGACAGCAAAGGACCTGGAAGAGCAGCTGAATGGAATCGACAGTGTCTTGAAAGGAGGATATAATATGAACATCAACAGAAGCAAAACGAGGATAATGGAATGTAGTCGAATTAAATTAGGTGATGCTGCGGGAATTAGATTAGGAAATGAGATGCTTAAAGTAGTAAAGGAGTTTTGCTATTTGGGGAGCAAAATAACTGATGATGGTCCAAGTAGAGAGGATATAAAATATAGACTGGCAATGACAAGGAAATCGTTTCTGAAGAAGAGAAATTTGTTAACATCGAGTATAGATTTAAGTGTCAGGAAGTCGTTTCTGAAAGTATTTGTAGGGAGTGCAGCCATGTATGGAAGTAAAACGTGGACAATAAATAGTTTATACAAGAAGAGAATAGAAACTTTCGATATGTGGTGCTACAGAATAATGCTGAAGATTAGACAGGTAGATCACATAACTAATGAGGAGATATTGAATAGAATTGGGGAGAAGAGAAGTTTCGAATCCTGCCTCGGGCATGGGTGTGTGTGATGTCCTTAGGTTAGTTAGGTTTAAGTAGTTCTAAGTTCTAGGGGACTGATGACCTGAGATGTTGAGTCCCATAGTGCTCAGAGCCATTTGAACCATTTGAAGAGAAGTTTGTGGCACAACTTGACCAGAAGAAGGGATCGGTTGGTAGGACATGTTCTGAGGCATCAAGGGATCACCAGTTTAGTATTGGAGGGCAGCGTGGAAGGAAAAAATCGTAGGGGGAGACCAAGAGAGGAATACACTAAACAGATTCAGAAGGATGTAGGTTGCAGTAGGTACTGGGAGATGAAGAAGCTTGCACATGATAGAATAGCATGGAGAGCTACATCAAACGAGTCTCAGGACTTAAGACCACAACAACAACAACAACAACACTAAACATCTTTCCTCTTCATGACAACTTGCAACATCAGTGGACCCAGACAATCGACCCACCCAAACATGGGCCCTTAGTGTTGCGGGGTACCATTTTGCACATGAGAACTTCCCCATCTACCACGACTTATGTCATTACCTCTAATATCTGATGGACCTCTTCCTCCTCTGCCTCTCACATTTACTTGATTCATTCTGTTACTTTGCTCTCAGTTCTCCTGATACCTCTCAGAATCTCTGTGTTCATTAAATGAACAATTAGTTTGCCATCTATCCACATCCCTCAATCTATTCAGAAAATGTTATATATTGTTGTTATACCATATTAGTCCACACCTCTGATTGAGAGGCAACTTCGCCATTAGCACCTCTATAGTACCCCGGTCACTCCTAGTGCTGCCCATATGTTTCAGTCTATTAATCCATCTTTCACAATATTCTCTCATACTCTCTCTGTTTCTCCTATCATATCACCTGGAGATTTACTATGACTGTGAATTTGTAATCTGAAAATGTTCAAAGAGAAACTGCATCAAGTAAATTAACATTGTATAAACCCCAAGAACCCATTTTACTTCTGGAAACTTCAAAAGCATACCTCTATATGAGAAGTTGCTCAACCTGATTAAAATTCTGATAATAAAATCCTTTGATAGTGAAAACAGTACGTAAAACACTCTGAACTTAATTTCACAAAAAAGCACACAATATGCTGTAATTTTGCTTACCAGTAAAAGTTAAATGCAGAGAAATTTACATCTCAACGTGAATGAATGGAAGTATGACGTTAAGTGACATGTAAACAAAGATCACTTACTTTGACTGATGTTAGATTTAAAGTTCCCTCTAATACATCAACTTGAACCAATGGTGAGTAAGCTATTTCTTAGTAACAAGAAAAACGAGCAATATTAAATTCACAGATTATGTAATGCAGTTCAATTCTAAACCGACGACAATACTGTCTGTTCACGAGTGCATTGTCACTGCCACAAGCATCGTTCTGCAAAAACCAACAGTGTTCCCGTAATACAACGACCGTTTAGAATGTCCATCACAAAGTCAAATTTCAAACCATGTCTGACACACAAAAGTCCGGAATTAATATCCCATCAAATGCACACCATTACTACACACATTACTTGCTTTCATACTGCCTAGCTCACACACTATCTGCGACTGTCTGCCACACTGTTCGACCCGACATCTACTGATACCTCTTTTGCTCCACAGTTCTTACTACACTTCTGCCTATTGCATTCCGTTTCACACGATATACTTAATAAAACTATTTGAAAGACCGTGAGAATCAATCTAAGTCTTAAACACAAGGATCTCGTATAGGAAACAGCAAAGTAAACATAGTCACACTTCATGTTCTACATTATATAACCACATGAAAATATTCATCGTCATCAGAAATATATCTATGAAGTACAAGGTGGTCATGACATCACAACAGATATAATGTACATCAGTGGGCTGAAGCAAACTTTATAACTGATTTCTTTATTAATTTTGTTTCTTAAACTGGAGTGAAACAACATTTCAGAATGTCGACGTATATATATGGTGAACATTAATAAAATCGACAAATTGCAGGGTTGGATACCTGACTAGAAATGGAGGAAAAGAGGCCCTACAAACATGTGTCCAGCAATGCATCATTGCCACAGTAGATCATGCTCACGAATGAAAGTTCCTCTGACAAATTGTCATATGTTCCTTGTGTGTTGCAGGCATTCTGATTGATGCAGCATCCTGCAAGTAGCTGAATGATCCAATATTCATGTTGGGACCAAGCCAAGATGGTGTTTCTGTAGGGCAAGCTGATGGAAACAATCGAGAGGCAGCACAGATATACCAAAAAAAGTATCCTCACAGACAACAACCACATCACACAACATTTCAAGCCCCTTTTGGCTGTTTGTGTGATCATGGGTACCTTGAGACAGATGAATTGAAATTTGGAAATTTGTGATAAGGACTATGGGACCAAACTGCTGAGGTCATCAGTCCCTAGGCTTACACACTAATTAATCTAACTTCAACTAATTTATGCTAAGGACAACACACACACCCATGCCTGAGGGAGGACTCGAACCGTCGGCAGGGGGAGCTGTGTGAACTGTGACAAGATGTCTAAGACCACACAGCTCCCCCACGAGGCAGATGAATGTGCAAGGAGGCAGCAGACAGTGCGTACACTAGATTTGGAGGGTTGGATTCTGCCTGTCAACCATTTTCATCTCCTTCGCTGTACACAACACCATCTTGACTTGTTCCTGGCATAAATACTGGATCATTCTGCTGCATACCGTATGCTGTGTCAATCACGTAGCCTAAGATATGCAAGGAACACACTGCATTTGGTCAGAATTAACTTTGAGTTGTCAGCACTATATACTGTGACAACAATGCATTTCTGGACACATGTTCGTAAGACCTTTTTTCCTTTATTTTCAGTCAGTAATCCGTTCCTGCAGCTTGTCAGTTTTATTAATGTTCACCCTACATATCATCAAACAACATTTGTAGGGGAATTCATAAAGCCTGTTTACCTGATCCATTTCTTTTTTACCTGCATAACAAATAAAATGAAAAACAAATGTATTTTTCTGCTTCAATAGAGGTAATTTGTTCGCTAAAAAAGTCATTTAATGAAAATTACTTCATCACCATACGTTCTTTTTTATAATGCTGTAGGTGTCAGCTCTGTTCAGTTATTTTAAAATTAAACCTTTTTTCACTTTCAGATATCTAGCATTTCTTGAGAAGAAAACTCAATGCAAGAAATATCAAAGTTGTCAGGGGGCACTGGGAACGTTTCATGACAAAGCAGAATGATAAAAATAAAACCTAAGAAGATAAAAAAATCACAAAACCCCCTGCTATAATGCAGGAGCGATTTGTGAGCAGTCTTCTTCGTGGACTGATTGCACTGGTCCAGTATTTTACCAGTTAACTGAAGTCTACCACCCAGTTGATCCACAGGTGAACCTATGTGATCATTCCACTTCATATCCCAAGAATTACCATCTACCATA
The DNA here is from genome assembly GCF_023864345.2 of Schistocerca serialis cubense. NCBI lineage: Eukaryota > Metazoa > Arthropoda > Insecta > Orthoptera > Acrididae > Schistocerca > Schistocerca serialis. The sequence continues at coordinate 308,102,887 of NC_064639.1, forward strand.
CACTTCACTGTAGTTTACACAGTACGGATGTTGATATCCATCGTAATCCCTAAATTATGCTGTCCTGGCTAAATTTTAAAAATAAAGGCAAAAGGGGAAAGAACTTGGAAAGAATGTAACAACCATGGAGGTAAAAACAAGAGGAGTTGTCATGACGTCACAAACTTGAAGCCGACCCAACTGAAGGTCCGCCATGTTAGCTACCACAAAACATTCTCTTCTGGTCGTTTGATTCCATGTAGTCGTGAAGGGTTTTGATAAAAAGCACGGGTGTACTAATCATTCTGATTGTAGTCTAAAGCGTAAACAAAACACTTTTCATTTGTAATTGGACTTATTTAAGCGCTATTTTCTTATATATACTTGAAATTCTGATGCACTATAAAGTTTTACTGTGCGGTTTTATTTCTGTGATTTGACTTTAGATTTCCTATCAATCCAATGCGAAGAGCTCTCTGAGTGAACGCCTGTTACAGTGATTGAATTATAAGTACTTAAAGCTTTACATATTTGTTAAAGCAAAGTTCCCTATCTAAGTCCAGGCTATTTAGATTATTACATTAATCACTGTGCTGTCGTGTTACCCTGTAAATTGCTGTTATGTGCCACTCTGAATATCAATTGGTAGGTACAATTTGAAAACAAAGCAGATGTGTAAACTACAATGGACCTGACAAGCTTAAATTCAGTTCTTTTCCTTTGTAATTTCACGAATCTTTCACTTTGTTAACATGACAGCTGGCTTGTTTATATCATCCCTGCATATATCTACGGGACACCAAAGGAAATAAGGTAAGTTTCTTGCACACTTGAACATTTAAAATTTGCATTTGACTTGAAAAAGCAACGAATACAAATAGGTGCCTCTAAACTATCAATCACTGATTTTGGAGTTCTGGCTTTATCAATTATCGACACAAACACAATGAAAGTGAATAGAAATGGATTGCAAAAGCACGCTTTTCATAGCGCATACTTCTCTTCCAGGTTATTCGAAGTGTATAAACAAAAAGGAATTAAAGTACTGAGGCCAGAAGCTTCATATTTTCGTGTCGTATTACTGTATCGAATACGCATTTAAGAGACCAGAAAAACGTTTGAAGTTGCGTTCCTTAGACTGTGTTGTTCACTAGAACAGTGTAACATTTACTATATAAAAAAAATATCGTGTGCACACGACAGAAATAACGAACAAGAAGCAATCCCCAAGGGGGATCCAAGATGGCGGGAGACCCCGCTCACAGGCTTCAGAAAAACGTACAGCGTATGTCTTTAGCGTCATCTCCCCTTATCATGGAGGTAAGAATTCTTATCTCCATGCCCCTTATTCTACCTCCATGGTAACAACTTCGTCTGTGGATAAAAGGTAAGTACTTGTATAATCTTCTGTCTTCGAAGTAGAGATAACTGCTTTGAATTTAATGTGCCATCTTTGCACGAACCACGTGTTTTTATTTGTAAACAAAACAGAGTATGGGAAGGGTGTGTTGGAGATACAAACTTGGGGAGAAAACGTCGACGTGATCCATTTGACCAGGAAATATGCGTTGTTCCGGAGGTAAATGGCAAGCTGAAGTATAGTGAATTTAATATGAATGCTGTTATCCAAGATTTCTCCGTTTTAATTCTTTCAAACCAACTACACGCTTACGTCGTCTACGCCCGTAACAGACCGCAAAGAGTTTCCACACAGCTGTAAACTAAAACCTACATGATGAAACTGTGTAGTACACAGTGTGTACCGAAATATAAAATGTTGTTTCATGTAATATCTAAGTTACGTTTTGCTACCTTCTTCGTATGTGACCACATGTCAAACTATGCTTTCAAGTATATTGTGCATGTTTCACTCTCTGTTTGTATTTTTAAATAGAGGGTAAATTTTAAACGTTTTCGTATATAAGATTGTGTGGTGTAAAATACAGATACACAAATCAAAGATGGAGCGCATAGGGTGCAATAACAAAGTGATTTGTCGATGATAACAGCTGTAACCAAGAACAAATTATAGGCAGAGATCGTCGAACTTTCAGAAGGCTGTAGTTGTGTCAACGTACTCAAATGACTGGATCTAGCACATCCTGAGTATGGGTGGATCTCTCATGGCTGAGGAAAGGAAATAGAAAGAGAAGCAAGCAAATTTAGTGACTCAATTTGAGTGTTGTAATCTAAATTTTAATATATTTGGGTTCAAAGAACTGTAAAACAGTGGTGTGTGTTAACCAAGAGTGTCAGCGACCAAAAAGCAATAAATTGGTCATATTCATTGAATTATAGTCCTGCGGGTTAGCAACCTCAGTCACACCAAATATTAATTTTGAATGAGTATTTATAATTGTTCCGAAAGAGCCTAACTTTTTTTGGAGAACTGGATATTAGCAGAGTGAGGAAATATAGTGTTGTGTTGTTTTGTGAATTACAAATATGGCTTGGTGTGGGACGTGCAGGGGCATCTTGAGTTGTCTACTGCCGTTTTTGCTTAACTGTAGGCCTACTCTTTAAAATGGCTGTAATTGTTAGCAGGTGTATGAATCACAATTTATTTCCTTACCATCAAAGTCTAAGTAATTTATTGAAATAGCAGAAAATCTTGGATGGAAAACAAACAATATATCTGAGAAGCCTGATTTACAATTTTAAAAAAGTGCTGGGCAATAGATTTAATATTATCTATCACAAATGAGATGCAGGCCTAATGGCTTTAATGTTTTTACTGTAATAATTATTAGCATTCAGCCATAATTTATGTCCTACACACAATTCAACAGCGTATTTTGAGAGAGAATGCTCCCGTCATCTGGTTGTAAAACTTAGCTCATGAGGGTAAAACACTGAAAAATCTACCAGCATAATAGAGTCGTCAACAAAAATAAAATGGAATAAAACACTGAGCCATGTCTTCCTGCAATGCTCTTGGCAGGATAGTTTCTCTGTCAAAGTTACGCTCTCTGTTGCATTCTGGTTGGCTAGTGCCCTCTATTTAGGACGCCTGCAGCGCGCAAGGTGAGACCCGGGGCAGTGGCAGAGGGAAGACAGCATACGGAGCATCGCGAGTAGTCAGTCGGCTCTTGATGTACTGCGATGATGCACGGTGTTGAAATTCTGGCACCTTGGTCTGGCAGCAAGTGGAGCTTGAGCTATTTGTGGTTATAAATTTATCAAGTGAAATTTAACGTCATTGGAGATTGTTTAATGAACAATTGCTGTAATATTAACTGGGATTATCACACTATAATGTTTAACACCTCTTCCTGAATTTGGCGCTACCCAGTGCTTGGCTGTTGGTTTTGGTATTTTCATGAACTGTGTATTAATACTGGGTTTGTGTGTTCTAGGAGCCATTATTGGTGTACGCAGGTCTTCCTCCCTGTTGCTGTCACTTGAGCTCTTGAGCACGGAATTCAGACGCATGGTTGATGTGAACGACAAACATCGAGAATGCTCTGATTTTTGTGTAGATCTTTCAGGCTATCATAACATCATATTTCTGAATGTTTTCCATAATAGTTAATTCATGTATTTATGAGATCTTGCTATTTGGGTATTTTTGAAACGTAATAGCTTTTATAAATCGTTATTTTACATATTCACAAGGCTTAATAATTGACTTAATTTCACAACTACTGAACTCCGGTCTGCAGTTATGTTAAAGTTATATTCATGTAAAGTAATTTTTTATTAGTGTAAAGTTGAGGCCATAAGGCTGTTTTTCTTTTAAAATTTGCAACTTATAAAGCTTAGCCAAAATTTTTGCTGAGGCCTAGAACCAACAAACATTCTGGGATATCCAGAAAACGCTCTTGATGTTGATGCTTGTGAGAGGAAAGACATTATTGATAAATATGTTTATCAGGTACAAAGAAAGGATGAAACACTATCCCATTACGTTAAACAGGTCCGTTGTGCTATCTTAGCCTTGTGTATTGAAATTTCAGAGACTGAAGCAGTCACGAATATTTTGGAAGGTATGCAGTCCGCCCATAAGAGTAGAATTCTCTTTTGCAATACACCACCTTCCTTTGCTGAATTGGACGAACTTTTAACTAAAATTGAAAATGTTCATTATGGTGATGGCAAACAGAGAGAATTGGAAGCAGGCTGTAGTGGGGATAGAGTAATGACATTCAGCATTATTGAGAGGGTTCGATAGCTAAAGGAATATGCTACCGTTGTGGAGAAATGGCATTTTGTTAGAGATTGCCCGATCTGGAAGAGTGGGGGAAGAAGACGCCAGAAAAAAAAGGTCCCGTTAATTTTCTGCAGGAAACTGCAGCAGTGTGTCAAGCTGACAAGGGTTGTTGTGAACTAACATGTTCGCATCATTACAGCATGAGTGCAACTATCGGCTCAATGATAATGCTGTTCTATTGGTTGCCTACATTTTCCTCATCTGTGCAGTCATAATTAATGAAAAGAAATGTGGCGGTATCCAGAATGCACAAGGTAATGAAAACGGACTGAGATTTCTTAATGCTTTATCATAAATTTGCAGTGCGTCTTTGCTGAAGTAGCTATAAGCTGACGACTGTATAGTTAGAAAATGTGGAAAGTATAGGCAGCCAATAGAACAGCATTGTGGTTGAGCCAATAGCTGTGCTTATGTTGTAATGCTATGGACATGTTAGTTCACAAGCATCTCCACAGCTCTGCGTGGGTGTCAACTTGACACTCTTGGAGTTCAGAGCAGATCAGCAGGATGTGGCCTGGTGAAGTATGTGGTGTGAGATGGGATAACTACTGACAGAAGTTGTTGATGTAAGATGAAGACACACTGACCAATTTGTTTTTATTCCATTTTATTCTATGAACATTGCAATAATATTGATAGACTTTTCAGCATTTTAACCTCATTAGCTGTTTTTTTATAAGCTAATGATGAGATTATTGTCTTTTGAAGAATGCTGTTGAGTCGTTTGTAGAAAAAAAAATTTGTGATTGCATGCTACTAATTATTATGGTACTAGGCAATAGACAAATAATAAAGTTTGTGGAGCACCGTTCCAACTCTCGAATCAGCATTCTTTAACACTTTTTCTCCATGATTTAAAGCAAAAAAAAAAAAAAAAAAAAAAAAAAAAAAAAAAAAAAAAAAAAAAAAAAAAAAGGCCAAACATAGAAAGACTCAAAGAGGCAGGAAAGGTATCAGATTTGGAAAACAGATTTATGGAAAAATGGGAAAGAGGTAGTGTTGATGAAAGTGTTAATGACAAATGGAAAAAATGGGAGAAGGACGCACGGACTCTGCCAAAGAAGTACTAGGAATTAGAGTATCCCAAAGTACCAGGAAAGAATGGATAACAGAAAACATGTTGAGAAAGATGGAAGAGCAGAGAAAGTGGAAAAATGTAGAAACTGAAGAAGGCAAACAGAGGTACACGAAACTGACTAATGAATTAAGAAGAGAAACTGAAGAACCAAGGGGAAAATGGATAAAATAGAAATGTGACAAAATAGAGAAAATGGAGGAATAGTAAAAGTGTGAAATGATGTATAGACTGGCTAATGAGATAGTTTTTGAATGTAAAAGAAAGGAATAACATGGAAATAGACAGAGCTGATGGTACTCTAGCAGAAGACCCACAGGAGGTTTAGAACAGATGGCAAGAATATATTGAATGTCTATATAAGTGGGATGAAATATAAAGCGAAATTAAGGTTGAAGAGGAGCAACATGTGCCGGAAGGTGGAAAGGGTTTCACCATCTTGGAAGTAGAAGTAGAAAAGGCCCTGAAGAAGATGGTGAAGAATAGGAAGCCATGTGGAATTGATGATTTGCCAGCAGAACTGTTGAAGAGTCTGGGAAACAAGGCAAGAAAGAGTCCACCTCTGTAATGAGATATACGACAAAGGGGAATAGCCTGAGGACTTCCTTGCAACAGTTTTGATACCAATAGAGAAAAAGAGAAACACCAAAAAATGTGAAGAGCATAGGACCGTCAGTCTAGTTTCTCACGCAGCTAGAGTGTTGCTGAGAGTGTTGAATGAAGGGCTATATGGCAAACTGTACTGTTGACAATGGGATGGACAATTCTCGTGACACTGCATGAGCACTAGCATTATGCAGGGCAGTTGCTGCATGGTCAGTGACAGCAACAACCAACTCATCAATAACTGCCACCAGGACAGGACGCCTTCCTCTCCAGGTGCTGCACCAAGCTCGCCCATCTTTTCAAATTTCGTTATCATCATTTTTAAACCATTTGATGACATTGGGCCTCTACTCAGACCTTTCAGTCAGCGATACTCTCTCAGTTCAACACTGTAATTGCTGCTGTTCACATAAAACAGTGTTGAGAACAACGTCCAGTCTCTCTTCTCGGTAGAAATACTGTTCACTCACTTTACAGCTTGTCAGATGACAGTGTGGATGTCATACCATCAAACAAATGATGTATTAAGCCAGATGTGCACTTGGTTGCCAAAATTGGAACAAATTTTTTTTCCAGTACAAATCGGTTCTGTGTTTATGCACTTAGCATATTTACTAAGTTTTGCTGCCATGTAATAATTACAGTCCCCACTGGACCTCCATGAGTAGCTGCACTTTAATTGGAACTACCCGGTATTTCTGGACTACGGACATGTGTAATCATAAAATAATTTCTCTTTGATGAAGAGGGCATTACCACCGATTTACTGAGTTTTGAGCAGCACTACTGTGACATCAGTGAACTAATGCTCAGTGTCTTTTATTTTATCTGTCAGAAGAACATGACTTTGTTTTAGTGCCTCACTTTTCTTCTATGTTTTTAAAGGCCTCTTGTGCCTCATGTGACATGTTTCTACACAGTTCATCGTTAGCCATATCTCCTGATTCATATACGCTTTTAGGGTTTTTCCCATGCGTTACAGTCTTCAGCGATATGCAACCATGTTACCCATATGTTTTTCCATTATCTGTCCATCTCTGATAAGGCTATTTTCTTGATCTTTCCTTTTCTCTTGGAATCTAGCAATCTACTTCCTTATTCAGTATTCCATCAATTTGCCTGGCAGTGTGTACCAGTCACATCTGTTCCATTTTCATTGAAGTCAACATTGTCTTCCTCTACAGTTTGTTTGCTGATCTATTTGCTTTTCTGGAAATAATGTTGTAATTTTCTTTTTTGTTTCTGTGTTTTGATCTTAAGCTATTTATATTGAAAAGTCATCGTCTCCAGCTACTTCTCCACCCTTCATAGGATCATTTTATACTTCTCATTTTTCATTATGTACAGAATCTCATTATTTTCATTTTTAATAGGTTTTTTCCAATGCATGCTTTGAATTGTACAAAGCTTTACAGAATCCTGCAGTATTTCAAGCATGCAAAACTACAATGAAATTACAAGGAGATTTCTAAAAGTAAGTTACGTATTATTATGGCACGCCAAGTAACTTTTATTGAATGCTGCACTGCGATTCAAAGTGACATAGATAGAAGTCACACAAGATAAAATGGCAACTTTTGCAGAATTGCATTTTCGTCTTGACCGATGGGTGACTCCATCCCTTTGTCCTGAAGGGGTGTCCGCTTTGGTCACATGCTGCTTGCGTAGCTGTGCACTTTGTCTTTCAGTTGTGAGTTACCTGACAACCCTATATTCAATGCTCTCTCAGTAACTCTTCTACAAAGCATGGCATCACAGGCTCCAAGCACCATAGGTCCATCATCGTCAGGTGTGGATGATTGTGTGCAATTTAAGATTTATATTTGAAGACTTAGACAAGGGAGTAAAAACCCCATTAAAATGTCTGCTGGGGAGGGTGGCAGCAGTCACTGGTATTTCCAGTCACTCAATGAAGAGAGAGTGGAAAAAAATAGTGACAGGTGCTTCCAAAGCCTTCTCTGCTGTATGAAAGATGCAGAAGGAGGCGAAGAAAACTTCATATTTAGATAATTTTGACGAAAATGTTGTCAGGAGATTGATACGTAACTTTTCTGCATGACACGGTATGTCTGACATTAAAATCACTTCTTTTGTTAATCAGAGAACATACTTTTACTTGACAAGTTATGCTTCACATATGTCAGTTTTCAGTTGTTTTGTTCCTATCTTGTTTATATGTTCAAATGTTCATCTAATTGACATTGTATAGCATTTACGAGGTGGAGGCCATGAGGTAACAGGAAGCGAATAGTTGAATGTTCTGACATATGGCATGAATGCTGTAAATTTTTGAAGCTAATTGAGTCATTACCATTGCTGTACAGTGCATAAAATAGTATTGCAGCTCAACTGGATTACTTTCTTTTTTTGTATCATGTGGCTGGAACAGAAATTAGTGCCCAATGTGCCTAGTAATTCCATTATTGTGCCCTATAGTAGGGCAAAATATGATAGAAGGAAAACCACCAACAATGAACAACGGGAAAGGAAAGATGACAAATTTCAGGAAAGCAGAGATGACAAATTTGTTAAATTCTGGTAATGTTAAATTTGATAATGTGACATGCCTTAATAAAAATCAAAAAATTCTCACGCATCACCGAGAATCAAACACAATAGAAACGATAAGGGCAAATGTAAAGTGTGTTACTCTTAAGCTCAAGAAAGTATGTAAGCTAGGTAAGGAAAAATTTTAGCTCTGTCACTGAGCTAGAATTGGAGGCAGTTGATAGACATGGAAGGTGTTAAAAAGAAGTATACTGAGCACGAAAAATTACTGGACAAAATAGAACGGGTTATCTGTCTTCACATTAGTTATTCAAATGACACTGGTGACAACAATTTTGACTCGTGCATTCTGACAGTAGCAGGTAAATGGAAGGTCTGTGATCAATATTCTACATTTTCTTTATTTTACATTGTCAGCGTCGCTTATGAGAAGTTATCCACTGTATTTTTCTCTTTTTTGTGTTATGAGAGTTCTTTCCTGCCATGCGTGTTTGGACTTCTATTTTCCTTTGATTGATCCTTCATTTAGGTATTGATTTTTTATTTTCAATATAGTATTGGGTTCAGACCTTTGTATTTGTCGAATTATTGGTCTTAAGACATAAACTGTTAATACAATCATTTGCAGACTCTGTAGCTGTAGCTTGGATGTTCTGTGAGATAGATGTTTGTAAAATAGCTCCAATTGCAGTACTATGCCTCCACTACTGTTGTCCCAGTCCTACCGTGCTGTCTATGCAGCTAGGGGCCAAGTAAGTTTTTACACCTTTGCGTGACACTATTTTGCAGCATAGTCACTGTTGTGGACTGGCAGGACAGCCAATCCACTATGACAGGTAGCCAAAAGGCATGTGTTTAAGCTCACGCAGGATGGCGTGAGGTCTGGAACAGGACAAGGTCTTTATAGTAGCAAAAATAGTACGTAGCTTCTGGAATACTTAACTTCAATCCATAATTGGTGAACATCGGTCTGACGGTACATGCATCACAAGATAGATAGCAATTGATAATGGCGCCTTGCTAGGTCATAGCAAATGACGTAGCTGAAGGCTATGCTAACTATCGTCTCGGCAAATGAGAGCGTAATTTGTCAGTGAACCATCGCTAGCAAAGTCGGCTGTACAACTGGGGCGAGTGCTAGGAAGTCTCTCTAGACCTGCTGTGTGGTGGCGCTCGGTCTGCAGTCACTGATAGTGGCGACACGCGGGTCCGACGTATACTGCCGGACCGCGGCCAATTTAGAGGCTACCACCTAGCAAGTGTGGTGTCTGGCGGTGACACCACAGTCACAAAGTCACTGTTCTACAAATTGTTGAATTCCTCAATGATAGAAATCAATTCCTTGGTCAGGGGGCCATTCAGAAAACATGGTGTGAACATCCTCATAGTTGGAAAATATCTCTCCCCATATGTTCTTTTGCTTGCCAAAAAGATGATAAATGAAAGGTGTAAGATATGGACTGTATGGCGAATCAGCATTGCCCACAGTGGTGTGGCTGTGGTCAAATGTTTGGCACCATTTCAATATAGCCGGACATGACAGTTTGTTTAGTCCACAAACCACCAGAATTTCACTGTGAAGCTGTGTGTAGTTTTGATAATTTTTCCACAACAATTGTACTATCCCACATTCTTCAGCTTTTGAGTACTTTTCCAGTTGCCCTCCCATTTCAGTCCCACACCGCGATGCACTTGTTATCTGTACCACAGTGGAGCTGTCTCTGTAGGAAGCCTATAACATGTACTTTCTTTTGACAATGTGCCACTTTTTGTCTACATCTACATATATACTCTGCAAACCATTGTGAGGTGCATGGCAGAGTGTATGTCCCATTGTACCAGTTATTAGGGTTTCTTACTGTTCCATTCGGGTATGGAGTGTGGGAAGACTGATTGTTTGAATGCATATATATATATATATATATGTGTGTGTGTGTGTGTGTGTGTGTGTGTGTGTGTGTGTGTGTGTAGTAATTAGTCTAATCTTATCCTCATGATCCCTATGTGAGCGATATTTAGGATGGGATGAGAAGTTCCGCCTTATGCAAGACACCTTTTTTCTTTTGTTTCACCCATACATGTTTCAGCACTTTTGTGCTATCATCAGTGGGTCCTATTTTTATTTTTAACTTACATTATATTATTGTCCTCTTGTTTTGGTAGCTGTTATGCTACACAATATACAACATGTCATAGTTTTGAAGTTGTGGTACGTTTTCCTGTTTTGTTGGCGAAGTAAATGGGCTTACTTTTTTGCCTGTGTTCGTGTGGTAATGCAATTTTTCGATTACTCAAAACATAGGCGGAGTTTTTGCTGCCATTACGTGTCGTCGTAAATGGGCTTACTTCTTTGCCTGTGTTCATGTGGTAATGCAGTTTTTCGATTACTCAAAACATAGGCGGAGTTTTCGCTGCCATTACGTGTCGTCGTTTACGACACGTAATGGCAGCGAAAACTCCGCCTATGTTTTGAGTAATCGAAAAACTGCATTACCACACGAACACAGGCAAAGAAGTAAGCCCAGTTACTTCGCCAACAAAACAGGAAAACGTACCACAACTTCAAAACTATGACCTGTTGTATATTGTGTAGCATAACAGCTACCAAAACAAGCGGACAATAATATAATGTAAGTTAAAAATAAAAATAGAACCCACTCATGATAGCACAAAAGTGCTGAAACATGTATGGGTGAAACAAAAGAAAATAGGTGTCTTGCATAAGGCGGAACTTCTCATCCCATTTTCTTAGCAAGCACGGAGACAACAAGAAGAACTGCACCACAAGATGATGATATGTAGGATGGTTGTAGTATATTCCTAGAGTAATTATTTAGAATCGGTTCTTGAAACTTTGTTAATAGGCTTTCTCAGAATGACTTAGTCTGTCTTCAGGAGTCTTCCAGTTCAGTTCCTTCAGTTTCTGTGTGACATCTCTCTCGCATTAAACAAAAATCAAACAATGGAAAATCCAGGATGGAATGTAACAATACCAGAGAAGGAAAGTTGCTACTCACCATATAGCAGAGATGCTGAGTCGCGATAGGCACAACAAAAAGATTCACACAATGATAGCTTTTGCTAATTCACACACACACACACACACACACACACACACACACACACACTGAAACACAGCTTGCACACGCATCTGCAGTCTCAGAGAGCTGAAACCACACTGTGAGCAGCAGCAGCAGTGCATGATGGGAGTGGCGACTGGGTGGGGGTAAGGAGGAGGCTGGGATGAGGAGGGGGAGGGATAGTACGGTGGGAGTGGCAGGCAGTGAAGTGTTGCAGTTTAGACGGAAGGCAGGAGATAAGGTCCAGAGGGGAGAGGGGGTAAGTAGTGGAAAGGAGAGAAATAAAAAGAAATTAAAAGACTGGGTGTGGCAGTGAAATGACACCTGTGTAGTGCTGGAATGGGAACAGGGAAGGGGCTGGATGGGTGAGGACAGTGACTAACGAAGGCTGAGGCCAGGAGGGTTACGGGAATGTAGGATGTATTGCAGGGTAAGTTCCCACTTGTGCAATTCAGAAAAGCTGGTGTTGGTGGGAAGAATCCATATGGCACAGGCTGTGAAGCAGTCATTGAGATCAGTGATATCATGTTTGGTAGCGTGTTCAGCAACAGGGTTGTCCACTTGTTTTTTGGCCACAGTTTGTTGGTGGCCGTTCATTCGGACAGACAGCTTGTTGGTTGTCATGCCTACTTAGAATGCGGCACAGTGGTTGCAGCTTAGCTTGTAAATCACATGACTGGTTTCACAGGTAGCCCTGCCTTTGATGGGATGGGTGATCTTAGTGACTGGACTGGAGTAGGTGGTGGTAGGAGGATGTATGGGACAGGTCTTGCATCTAGGTCTATTACAGGGGTATGAGCCATGAGGTAAGGGATTGGGAGCAGGGGTTGTGTAAGGATGGATGAGTATATTTTGTAGGTTCAGTGGACAGCGGAATACCACATTAGGAGGGGTGGGAAGCATAGTGGGCAGGTCAGTTCTCATTTCAGGGCACGACAAGAGGTAATCGAAACCCTGGCGGAGAATGTAATTCAGTTTCTCCAGTCCTGGATGGTACTGAGTTACTAGGGGAATGCTCCTCTGTGGCCGGACTGTGGGACTTCGGGAGGTGGTGGGAGACTGGAAAGATAAGGCACGGGAGATTTGTTTTTGTGCAAGGATGGGAGGATAATTATGATCAGTGAAGGCTTCAGTGAGACTCTCGGTGTATTTTGAGGGGGACTGCTCGTGACTGCAGATGCGAAGACCATGGATGGCTAGGCTGTACGGAATGGACTTCCTGGTATGGAATGGGTGACAGCTGTCAGAGTGGAGGTATTGCCGGTGGTTAGTAGGTCTGATATGGACGGAGGTACTGATGTAGCCATCTCTGAGGTGAAGGTCAAATTAAACAAAAGTGTGACCATTTGTGCTGCCCTTTCTGTATACATTTAATATCCTCTGTTAGTACTGTCTGGTAAGGGCCCCACACACTTGAGCAATATTCTAGAAATGGTCGCGCTTGTGATTTGTAAGTAGTCTTGTTTGTAGACAGATTGCACTTCCCCAGTATTCTCTCAATAAACCGAAGTCTACCACCTGCCTTATCCGTGATGATCCTACGTGATCATTCCATTTCATATCCCTACAAAGTGGTAGATCCAGATATTTGTATGAATTGGTTGATTGATTCATTAATATTATAGTCACAGGATACTATGTTTTTCGTTTTGTGTAGTGCAAAATTTTACATTTCTAAACATTTTAAAGCAAGTATCCAATCTCTGCACTACTTTGAAATCTTATAGGTATCTGACTGAATATTTATCCAGCTTCTTTCAAATAATGCTTCATTATAGATAACTCTATCATCTGCAAAAAGCCTCATTTTACTATTAATATTATCTACAATATCATCAATATACAACATGAACAGCAAGGGTCCCAACACACCTCCCTGTTGCACACCCAAACTTACTTCTACATCTGATGATGACTCTCCATCCAAAATAACATGCTGCATCCTTCCTACCAAAAAGTCTTCAATCCAGTCACAAATTTCACTTGATACCCCATATGATCATACTTTTGGCAATTAGTATAGGTGTGGTACTGAGTCAAATGCTTTTTGGATATCAAAGAATATCTACCTGATTGCCTTGATCCAAAGCTTTCAGTATGCCGTGTGAGAAAAGTGCAAATGGGGTTTCACATGATTGATGTTTTTGATTTCCGTGTTTGTTAGCATTGAGGAGGTCGGTCTGTTCAAGGTAACTCATTATGTTTGAGATCAGAATATTTTCTAAGATTCTTCAATAAATTGATGTCAAAGAGATTGGATGACAGTTTTGTGGATAACTTCTACCACCCTTCTTCTAGATGAGTGTGACCTGTGCCTTTTTTCAAGAATTGGGCATGGTTTTTCGTTTGAGGGATCTACGCTAGATTATAGTTAGAAGAGGGCTAACTCAGCCACAAATTCAGTATAGAACCTGACAGGTATTCCATTGAGCCCTGGAGCTTTGTTCAATTTTAACAATTTCAGCTGTTTCTCAGTATCACTGACACTAATAGTTACTTCATTCATCTTTTCAGTGGTACAGGGACTAATTGGGTCAATTCTCTTCATTTTCCTTTGTAAAGGAACATTAGAGAATGGAGATAAACATTTCAGCTTGTGCTTGGCTGTCCTGAATTTAAGTTCCTGTCTCATTCACTAGGGAATGGATACTAACTGTGGTGCCTCTAACAGCCTTTAATGTGACCAGAATTTCTTTGGGTTATATGGAAGGCCACATGACAATATTCTGCTGTGGTAGCCATTGAAAGCATCATGCATTGTTCTCTTGACAGGCAAATACATTTCATTCAGCATCTCTGTATCTATAGCACTGTGCTTTGTTCTACAGGATGCATATCTGTCCAGTACCTGGTCAACTATTCTTTCAAACTTGATCCAGAGTTGTTTTACATGCTCCTGCCCTGTGCTCAATGTTTCAGTTCCTCATTGAGATGTGACATTAATGGTTTTTTGTCTAATTTACTGAACATATATGTCTTTCTGCTTGTTTTAGTTGTCCTTTGTATAAGGGTCCTTCCAAAAGTAGTGTCTAATATTTTTTTGTGGTGACTTTGGATGTCCACGCCAGATGTCATTGGTGTAATGCTAATGCTTCAACCTCCCTCTTTCATTTGCAGGTGGTTTCATTGTTCTGGGATAGTTGGCACCAGCAGAGGAGTGTTCCAAAATGGAGTCTGATGCAGATGCACTTAAAAAACAGCAATGTGTGATTGAATTCCTCACTGCTAAAGAAATTGTGCTAATTGAAATCCATTGATGCTTGCTAAAGATGTACGAAGGCATTACAATAATGTGAGCAATGTGAGGTGACAGGTACAGCATGTTCAAGGTAGTGAAAAGAGTGTGCATGACAAGCCATGGCTCAATCAACTCTGCACAGCTGTCATCCCTCACAAGGAAGAGCGTCTTGATCAACTCATCCATGCTGATCGGTGGATAACAACCAGAAAATTGTGTGCAAAGCTGTATCTTGGCTGGAATGCCTTGAAAGAAATGTTGGAACATCTCGGTTATCGCATAGTCTGTGTAAGATGGGTCCCACAGATGCTTAAAGAAGAACAAAAGACTTGTCGAATGGACATTTGCTGAGATCTGCTGGACCAATATGAAGCTGAAGATAACAATTTTTCTGAATAGCATCATCACCAGAGATGAGATGTGGTGTCACCACTTTGAGCCAGAATCCAAAAGGCAGCCCATGGAATGGCGACATGTGAATTTTCCATCAAAGAAGAAATTCAAGACATAGCCACCTGCAGGCAAAGTGATGTGCACAGTATTCTGGGATAACCAGAGTGTGGTTCTTTTGGATGTCCTGGAGGCTGGAGAAACGCAGCATGCTACGAGACGACACTGATTAAACTGAAAGCCTGAATTTCCAGGGTAAGGCCAGAGAAGAAGACTAACTTTCGCTTGCAACACTATAAAGCCAGGCCACACACCAGTTTTGTGACCACACAGCTAATTACAAAATTTGGCTGGACTGTCTTACCACATCTACCGTACAGTCCCGATTTATTGCCTTCAGACTTCCATCTCTTTGGGCCTCTGAAAGATGGACTATGTGGCCAACATTTTCAAGACTCTGATGCTGTTGTCAGAGCTGTAAGGAAGTGGTTAGCCTCAGCTGGTTCAGATTTTTAACAATTGCCGCATGCAGGCACTGGTCATTGTTGGAAAAAGTGCATAATGAATGGTGATGACTATGTGGAAAATGGAAGTCTGTAGCTGAAATATTGCTCTCTTTAGCTGTGCTGGTGGGAATTATGTATCTCCTGTAGTTTCCATGAATAGAAATAGGAGGCATTACTTCCAATATGACCCTTGTACTTTGCTAATTGTACTTTGGTAATCATTATTGGCACAACCGCTTCATGGATCCTGATACCAATTTCGATGTGGATGTTCTGAAAGAGGTCAGGTCTGTTTGCTGCCATTAGATCTGATATATTTCCATCATGAGTGGGGTTCCTAATTATCTGTTCTAGGTAGTTTTCAGAGAAGGACTCAGTAAAGATTCACGGGATGTCTTATCACTCCCACCACTAACAAAACTGTAATTTTCCCAGTTAATTGTTGTATGATTGGAGTCTCCGCCTATGATTACAGTATGAACTTATGTACAAGTGAACTGAAGTTTTCTCTGAAGTTTTAGGTTACATCTGGTGATGAGTCAAGTGGGAAATAAAATGATCCAGTTATCATTTTATGCCCAACCCTGATACTGAGTCTTGCCAAAATAATCTCACATGCTTCTTCTGTTTCTCTACCTCAGTGGATTTGAGTTTCTTGTCTACCTTGTGGGGCAATCGACTTAGCATGGGATGACATGTTCCTACATATCAAGCTCAGAAAGGAAAATACCCTGTCATTATTTCCAGGACGCCCACAGAAAACTGTTGCACCTGACACCTACGTCTTTCTCTTTGTCTTCCTTGGGTGTAATGACTTCCATCCGTTCTTTGTATACTGGTTTTAATGGAGGAATTTGTCTTAGTTCTATAGCAGTCAGTGGTGTAACTTCTCTGCACATATCACATCAGAGCATAACACAAATGTTTTCTTCACTTGATTCAGCACTGTCTGGAATATAGTCGTCAATACTAATCTATGATTCTTTGAACTCTTTCAGTTAAACTTCCTGCAGATATTCTGAGTATTCCATTACTACCTTACAGGACATTTTCAATGTCGGTGTTATGATTTACACTCACCAAAGTACTTGTGAACAGAAAGTTGCAATATTCAGCTGAGAGGCTTGGGTTATGGGTGCATTCAGAATTTTTTTCATGGAGGGGGGCTGGGGTTCTCTCTAAATTCCATATGGTCATAATTTTCACTATTTAATTACAGCCCAAAAAGTTATAGATTTCATCAATATTAAGCAGACAGTCAAATGCAGAATACCTGGTAACACATACTTTAGTAAATATTCATCTGTTGTGGCAGTTTGGAAAAGTGAGTCACTACTCTGTCTGGATCAACTGGAACACTGTGATGCACAGAGTGTGGAGCACAATGACTCACTCTCTTTTGATTTGCACTGTTCCAGTTGTAAATCTTTTAAACTTGAAAATGCTATTGGCAGATGATTCACGGATGGTTCAACTGGTCCTCAGTTTCCTCTGTGAAAGTGGTTTTTATTTTCAGATGGAAGGTTTTTGCTTTACTCCTGGAGCAGGTGAAGGGTAGTTGTGGTTGGGGCTTCTCTTAATGTTTTATCGGTCTGGACCCTTGACCACACTCCCTTGCAAAGACCTCTCTCTATTCCTCTGTTTTCCCAGTTTTTAGATTTGGGCTGCCATATTACACCTTCTTCTGTGTGTGTTTTAACTTCCTCGTTTTATAGTTTGACTGCTCACCACTTTTAGCAGACCCCCTCCCTTCCGTTTGTAACTTTGGAATTGTGGGACTGATGACCTTGCCATCTAGTCCCATCGCCCCCCCCCCCCCCCCCCTCAGTCAATCAATCAAAGTTGAAAATGCCACTGCTGGCATTGCTGTTGGAATAGGGATGGTGACTAGAGTTTGGAGTGGAGCTCTGATATTGTGAAAAATTTAGAAGTGTGTGTCTCTAATGCCACCAAAATGCTCTCTGATATCATACTTGGTTCTTCTTTAAGCCATTTTTGTTTTCAAACAGAAAATTGTTCAGCTACAGGTGAAGCTTCTGGCAACATTCAAAAAATCTGATGGACTCCAGTGTATCTTCTGAACTGAAATTTATCCATTTCCTTTGAATTATGCCCTGAAGGATGTGATTCAATTTTGATTGCTCTGAAATCTTCTGTAGATTTGATTTCTATGTGATGCAAGAAAGGCAAAGCTTTGTTTATCCTGTAACACTTTTCTGGGCTGCTTGCGGCACTATTATCTCAACATTTCATTATGGAGACAGACAATGTTGATGTGAATTTTACTTAGATTTTTTGCACAAATTCAGAGGCCTTTATAAACAGGTCTTTGAATTCTTTATCGCTGATTGTACCATTTCTTGTAAAGCTTTGGGCACACTGCTAATGCACTGCAATGCTGCAACAAGATCACAGTTAACACTGTGAAGCATTTGGCAAAGTGAAAGGGTCAAGCATTCGGCAAAATGAAAGAGTCAAGGAGAAGAATTTTTCCACTTGGACAAGAGAAATAAATAACTGGTTACAATGGGTGTAATTTTTGAGCAGTTTCTTTGTGAGCAACCAATTCTGTTGCAGAGAATGCTGACTAAAGACATTTCTTTAGAGTGTAGAATTGCTTCATTTTGTACATCTACTGAATTTTGCACAATGCCCAAAAGTGTTGAGTGTCTGGTTTCCAGTAATATTGCTTCAGAAAGTCATTATGTTTAGTGGAGCTCCTGAAGAAGTTCCCAGTGGATTGTACTCTCCCTGTGCAATTCCTGACACCGTGCAGGGAACATGAACCAGTAAAGGCTATGTTTAAAGAGCGGGCACTACAATGTACAGGGTGACAATTAGAGAACTATAAGAAATAAAATTGTCATAACTTTTGAGCAGTTTGCATTTGGATGTTCAAACTGTGTGGTTGGTTGCAGGGCATGATGGGAATTAGTATGTGGGGTATGGTTTGGTTTAGTGCCGAAGCCCACTTTCATTTGGATGGGTTCGTCAATAAGCAAAACTGATGCATTTGGGGTACTGAGAATCTGCATTTTGCAATCAAGAAGTCTCTCCACCTTCAACGGGTGACTGTGTAGTGTGCAGTGTCCAGATTTGGAATAATCGGTGTGATATTCCTTGATGACACGGTGACTATCAAACAGTATGTGAGCGTTTTGGAAGTTTATTTTATCCCCATTGTCCAAAGTGACCCTCATTTTGACAAGAGGTGGTTCATGCAAAATGGAGGTCAACCCCGTTGAAGCACAGGAGGTGTTTGATGTCCTGAAGGAGCACTTTGGGGACCGCATTCTGGCTCTGGGGTACCCAGAGGCCACTTGCCTGGGCTTCGATTGGCTGCCATATTCTCCGGATCTAAACACATGCATCTCCTTTTTGTGAGGCTATATTAAAGACATGGTGTGCAGCAATAACCCCAAAACCATTGCTGAGCTGAAAACAGTGATTCAGGAAGTCAGTGGTTCATGAAGAATTTTGCTATTCATCTGTACCACAACATCGCCAATGATGGCAGGCATATTGAACATGTCATAATCTAAATCTGAATTTCTGTAGTGATGTTTACATGTTGAATAAAGTGTGTGCATGACATAGTTTGTAACTAATTTATGTTTATTTTCATGTAGTTCAATAATTTACATTTTGTGTATGAGCATCCATTGAGTGTTTTTTTCTGATGAAAAGCGTATATGCCACTGCTCGGTTGCATTCATGACTCCCCAAAATTTCACAATTAACACTGATTTATTTGAAAGTGGACATTACGATATTGAGTTTGCAGCCCATACACTGTTAAGTCTGTGGCAGTTATAAACACCGGGAAGTCGCCATGGATCATAATTAATACTAAAACTACATACCGATAACACAAAGATAGCTGCCCAGTATGTTCAATGTCTGTCATTTTGTCAGCAAGAATGGCAAAGCACTTACAACTGTTCACTCTGAGGACAATTTTTTTTAATATCATCACATATATTATGTGGTTTTGAGTACCATCACTGACTGACTGTGCATTGTTAGGATAGTTTTGAAGATACCGTTGCAAAACTAAATTGCTAGCTTCAGCTTGGAATCTCAGAAGTGAGCAGAAATTCCCATAATTTAAAATGGTGTCATGTGACATTATGTTTCCAGAGCCATGTTTGCCCCAAAGAGTCAGTTCCTGCTGAAAACATTAGATCAATTTTCATAATTTATAAACCACTTTCCTATGGTTAACATTTTGATGTGTGTTTTTCCTGTCCAATTGATGCCAACAGATTTTTGCTTTCTTTCTGCTATCTTCAATAGACTGTCAGTGAATTTGACACCTTTTGGATAATATGTAATCTGACAATTTTTCTAGAAGTTTCTGTCAATTGGCTCATGACCATGTTACTAAAAGGCCCAAGTATTGATTACTCGCTTTCCCGATAATGTCTGGTGTAAAAAGAACACAACTTTTATGAAATACCCCTTGCATTTGTTCAGAATAACCGTCCAGCACTGCCTGTGGAGCTACTGTTTTTTGGAAACAAAAGTTTTTATTGAAAGATGCCAAGAATACATCATCTTTAGATGTCACCCACGGGGTTTCAACAGTTGTTCTGTACAGAAGTAATAAATGTCAATTTTGTTCACATATCATCCAATATCCCATTTACTACTGCAAGTCACTGTGTTCGTTATAATGTCACTTGAGTCTTAATTCATTTGGGAGGTGTTAGTATGAATGAAAGTTGAGTTTGCAGTTATTTCAGAACACTCTTATTGCGTATGGAATTCAGTGCAGATAACTATTTCTCTCACATCCACTCCATTTTTATGCAGATCACAACACAGCTTACTGCATTAAATAATCTACATCCAAAAGTTGAAGTTAGAACACTTGCCTCAATCTGTCACATGTTCAGAGGGAGTGCACTCTTAATTGTGCTCCATTCGCTGGTAATAAGATGAACAGTGAAGTGCAACACAAGTCTAATTTCGGCAGTACTGTTGTAGGAAAGCTCTTGTTGAAAGTACATGCTTTTGGATTCAAGGAGACCACTCACCAAAAAGCAGGAGCACTGAGTTGTTTGTAGACACAAACAAGTGAAAGTGTGTGGTGTAGCAATATGCATTGATGATTAAGAAGCTGTGAGATTTGTTTTTAGTGGTCTGATGTGCCATGGAATGTGTACCCATTCTGTGAGGTTGCCATCTGTCATTGGTGTGCTCACATATTGCAGGCCTATACCTGGATCGCAGTAACAGTGATAGACAGTTGAGCATTGAAAGGAGAATGCTGTCAGTTCACTGTTTTGCGTGAATGCAATATAGCTCCAGGAGCAACAGCTGCGTGGTTCCATGATGAGAACATTCATACATTCTGTGTTGCGTGCAGTTCTGCATTCATGTTGCAGGGTCCTAAAAGTCTTGTTGTCCTAAGCTATTTCACAATTATCTTCACACATTCTGTAAAAGAAACATCATACAGAGAAACAGCAAACAACAACAAATTACAACAATTATGTAACATATCCCAACTGTCACCACAGTTGACCTGTAAGTGACAGCTGAGGTAGCAGAACAATATGACAACTGTGCACAGATGAGGAGGTGCGAGCAAACTCATGTTCTGACTGGTTATTGTTATGGTAACAGTATCTTTCAAATCTCGCACCAACCTGTGAAACAATAATTACGCATATACCAATCACTGAAATATTTTATAGCCTTTCACAAAAACAGAAGTTAACTTCACCTCGGGGAGCATAGCATTCACTTGTTGGGTATGGGCTTGGCCAACCTGAGTTCCCTGAGGCGACACTGGTGAGAGCAGCTACAAGCTCTGAGCTTGCTTCAGCGACCACTGTATCCTGCAAGCACGTTGGTTGTCATGGAGACCAGGGATCTTGGCTTAGCTGCCCTCTTAGCTTTACCTCTGTAAAAAAAAAAAAAACCTCATTTTCAAGATGTGCTGTGTGCTGATGAGATGCATGGCTATTGAGGTGGAACAGCTGTTAGTGGGCAACCTCTGGGGAAACTGCTGCACCTCAGTTCTAAAAGGCTTACACGGGCAAGTGGGGCTTTGTCTGGGTGGACACTTAGTTCCCCAGCTACTTGTGGGACCAGGATGGAACCCTCAAACTTAAATTTAACAACTCTCAGCAGAATTGGTGTATTGCTGATAGGTATGAACATCCAGTCCAGCAAGAAGCCTTGTGTAGCCAGTTATCCTGATTCAGGAATTATTCAGATTGCTTCTGTTTATAGCAACAGAACTCGTGCTGCAGTCAGAATATGTTTTTAATAATCAAAAGGAAATAGTGCATCTTTCTACATCCAAAAGGGTTCATAGGGCATTGCTGGCAGTTCAAAATCTGTCAAGCAGTTATGCGGTGGGACACTGTTGGTCAAACCTTCCATTTTCCAACAAGCAGTGAACATCCAAAAGCTAGATGTCTTGGTGAATATGCCATTGAAATGGAGTTACACAACACCTTGAACTACAGCAAAGATGTGTCTTGCAGGACTCTGGTAGATATTCCCAAAGAGGAACTGGAAGCTGAGTTGGCTTATGAAGGTACTGTGGATGTGCAAAACATAATGAAAAGGGTAGATGGCGGTCTGGTCAGATCATACTTACTTATCCTTACTTTCTACATCTATGTCTACATGGAGACTCTGTAAATCACATTTAAGTGCCTGGCAGAGGGTCCATCAAACCACCTTCACAGTACTCTATTATTCCAATCTCGTATAGCGCGCAGAAAGAATGAACACCTATATCTTTCCTTACGAGCTCTGATTTCCCTTATTTTATAGTGGTGATCGTTTCTCCCTATGTAGGTTGGTGTCAACAAAATATTTTCGCATGTAGAGGAGAAAGTTGGTGATTGGAATTTCGTGAGAAGATTCCATCGCAACGAAAAATGCCTTCCTTTTAATGATTTCCACCCCAAATCCTGTATCATTTCTGTGACACTCTCCCCCACATTTCACTATAATACAAAACATGCTGCCTTTCTTTGAACTTTTTCGATGTACTCTGTCAGTCCTATCTGGTAAGGATCCCACACCGCGCAGCAGTATTCTAAAGAGGATGGACAATCGTAGTGTAGGCAGTCTCCTTAGTAGGTCTGTTACATTTTCTAAATGTCCTGTCAATAAAATGCAGCCTTTGGTTAGTCTTCTCCACAACATTTTCTGTGTGTTCTTTCCAATTTAAGTTGTTCATAATTGTAACCTAGGTATTTAGTTGAATTTATGGCTTTTAGATTAGACTCATTTATAATGTGACCAAAGTTTGAGTTCCTTTTAGCATTCATGTTGATGACTTCATACTTTTTGTTATTTAGGATCAACTGCCACTTTTCACGCCATTCAGATATTTTTTTCTAAATCGTTCTGCAGTTTGTTTTGATCTTCTGATGACTTTATTAGTCGATAAACGACAGCGTCATCTGCAAACAACTGAAGACGGCTGCTCAGATTGTCTCCCAAATCATTTATATAGATAAGGAACAGCAAAGGGCCTATAACACTACTTTAGGGAATGCCAGAAATCACTTATGTTTTACTCGATGACTTTATGTCAATTACTATGAACTGTGGTCTCTCTGACAAGAAATCGCAAATCCAGTCACATAACTGAGACGATATTCCATAAGCACGCAATTTCACTATGAGTCGCTTGTGTGGTACAGTGTCAAAAGCCTTCCGGAAATCCAGGAATACGGAATCACTCTGAAATCCCTTGTTAGTAGCACTCAGCACTTCATGTGAATAAAGTGCTAGTTGTGTTTCACAGGAACGATGTTTTCTAAACCGATGTTGACTGTGCGTCAATAGACCGTTTCCTTCAAGGTAAGTCACATGAAGTTTCCAGAGCATGTCAAGGCAGGTTTCCCTCGCTTAAGTGTGCAGCTTTATGTCTCCAAACCAATGCACAGTTTAAATGTCAGTACTTCTGGCACACTACTCTCAGGTGTTAGTGACAAGCCACTTGTGGTAAATGTGCGAGGGCTGCCCATGGAGAAGTCAGTTGTCCATCTCCTTGGAAGTGTGTTAATTGCTGCAGGGATCAGCCTGTCTGGAGTAAGGACTACAGCATCCGCCGTGAAGAGAGGAAGATACAGGAGCTGAAAACAATGAAATGTATCCCGTATGGTGAGGAGGGGAAAAAAAACACTCTAAAGCCATCCATCCTCCTGTATTTGCATCTTGTTTTGCTACAGCTTTTATAAACAGCCAATTCCAAAATCCCATGTCACTGCACAAATGGAGATTGCTAGTGTCAGCATTACTACTTGCATTCATCACCAAGAATGTCAGAAAAAGCTACAGTTGCCACCATTGAGAACTTCCGGTGTCTGCAAAGGTAGAGTCTGGTAAACAGTCCAGTGCTGCCACTATCCCTACTGTAGTCATTGCTGCAAAGCCTTCACAAAAAAAGGGAAACTTCAACCACAGACAAAGAATGGTAGTAAACCATCAGACCACGTCAACATCTTTCTATCTGATGATTTTCAAGATTCGTCTTCAGAGCCTATGGAATATGAACTCTGCGCATACATAGGGGCAGAAATCCATTCCAGTACGATTATGCCATAGGTGGTAAATCATTGGAAGCGGTAACGACCGTAAAATACTTAGGAGTTACTATCCGGAGCGATCTGAAGTGGAATGATCACATAAAACAAATAGTGGGAAAAGCAGGCGCCAGGTTGAGATTCATAGGAAGAATTCTAAGAAAATGTGACTCATCGATGAAAGAAGTAGCTTACAAAACGCTTGTTCGTCTGATTCTTGAGTATTGCTCATCAGTATGGGACCCTTACCAGGTTGGATTAATAGAAGAGATAGACATGATCCAGCGAAAAGCAGCGCGATTCGTCATGGGGACATTTAGTCAGCGCGAGAGCGTTACGGAGATGCTGAACAAGCTCCAGTGGCGGACACTTCAAGAAAGGCGTTACGCAATACGGAGAGGTTTATTATCGAAATTACGAGAGAGCACATTCCGGGAAGAGATGGGCAACATATTACTACCGCCCACATATATCTTGCGTAATGATCACAACGAAAAGATCCGAGAAATTAGAGCAAATACGGAGACTTACAAGCAGTCGTTCTTCCCACGCACAATTCGTGAATGGAACAGGGAAGGGGGGATCAGATAGTGGTACAATAAGTACCCTCCGCCACACACCGTAAGGTGGCTCGCGGAGTATAGATGTAGATGTAGATGTAGATGCCTGGGACAACCATCTCGCCCCACAATTGCGCCTCCATCTGCTGCAGGCTTCCTACCTCAGTGGAGAGCCAGTGTGAAAGTGCAACCCTCGTGATATATGACTCCCATACTACATTAGAACATGAATGGGTTTGGAGCATATGTAGAGGAACTGAAACTCCTCACACAGGAATGCCCTGTGCTTATGTTTCCAAGAAAAATGGCACACACATCCATGCTACGACACTATATCCTTTATCACTGGGGAAAGAGCCAAGGGAGGGGGTTACTGTGTTTTCCAATAACACACACCATTTCTCTTTATCCGTGGCTACTGACCTAAAAGCCATTGCTGTTAAAATTCATGAGAGTCAAAGGATTGTCATCTGCTCTCTGTATTTACCACCACAGGGAGCTATAGATTGTGAGGCTCTCAGAACAACTCACATGGCCATTTCTCCCACTGGGAAACATCAATTTCTGTAATATATTATGGGGCTCCAACATTACTTGTTCTAGGGGTTGAGTTTTAGAGAGCCCCATATCTCTTGAGCTGTGCATCCTAAACACAGGCAATGCTACTGATTTGAACGCTGCTACTGGTAACCCTCATATGTCAACTTCTTGTTCTGCTGCCTGATCCTTGCAGATTCTGCTCAGTGTGAATTTACTGATACCTTTCATTCCAGTGATAACTTCCCATTCAGGATTTACCTACCGGATGCTGCAACCCCTGAAAGGAAACTGCCAAGATGGATGATCAGCAGAGCTAACTGGACACTTCCCAGTCAGTGGGCTGTGTTAGAACACTGAGGCAGCATCCGGGAATGGATGGACCAATCACACAAGTGGTCCACCCTGCTGCAGAGTTATCCATCCTGAAGGCCTCAGGTCATCTTCAGAGGTGACCAGTACCTTGGTGAACCCATGAGTGCTGCTCAGCAATCCTGGTCAGTTGTGGGGCTCTACAGTAGTTTAAATGCTGCACAGCAGCAGACAACCTTTCAGCCTGTAGAGTTTCATGATCCAAGGCTCAATGCATAATTAAGGAGAGCAAGAAAAGTTAATGGCAAGTGTTCCTGGACTCTGTCAACTGTTCCACTTGTTCTACAAAAGTATGGGAAGCTATCAGGAGGATTTCCAGTAAATGCAAGTTTTCACCAAAGACAACACCCATAGACATCACCCAAATGGGGCAGAGCATTTCACAGTGACTACTTCCAATGCCAGCCAGTCTCTGGCACTCCACCACTAGTATCAGACACTAGAAATGAGCAAGTTGGACTTCCAATGCAACAATTCTCCATGTGGGAGCAGGATTCAGCACTGTCGTAGGTTCATGATGCTGCATCCAGTTGTGACCAAATCCAGTACAGCGTTCTTTGACACTTGCAAGCAACTTCAAAGAAAATCCTCCTGAATGTTTCCATTTGATATGGATACAGACCGCTTTCCCAATTCATGGAGGGAGACAATTTTGATACCTCCCTCAAACTAGGTAAATACCAAATGGGTGACTACTGGAGCATCATCTTAATGACATGTGAAGGAAAGACAAGAGGTGGAATGGTTAACCGTCATCTGGTTTAGATGTTAGAGACGAGGCTGCTCCTTTGTCACTCTCGGTGCATATTCAGAAGATAAAGATCAATTGTCGAGAACTTAACCCTGCTAGACGCAGCTATCGAGCAGGCTTTCCTATGTAAACACCATTGTATAGGTAAATTCTTTGATGCCATCTTCATTCAGTCCTTCTTATTGAAGCACTTTCATTGGTGTTGAGTTGGTGATGTGCTGTCAAGTAGTTCTGAGCAGGAGAATGGTGTTCCCCAGGGAAGTTTTTTTTTAAGTGTTACACTCTTTGCCGTATCATCTCCTGTTCAGCGATCCTTAATTGTGGACGATTTTGCATTCTTTTTTTTTCCTCCAGCACAGCAACAGTGTCTTTTCATTTGGAGCTTGAAAGAGAGAGAACATGTCTGTATGCATTTTAATTGTTCTTGTCATATTTTTAATTTATTATATAAGAAACTATCAGCCTCGATTGTGCTAATGAAACCAACCTTTACGTAGGTTTCAGCCCAAATAATTGAGCCTTCTTCAGAAGATATACCTGAATCAGTAATTTGTCAAAGAGGGCACAATCTAAAAATAAAACTAAAACAGCCTGAGTAGGTGTAGTCACATTTTAAAAATGCAGTACGTAAGTACTAAGTCAACACCAAGCTCTGGCATGCGCCTTGTCTACATGGATGCTGTGCGGTGGGCCTCGGGAGCTCATGTGAAACTAACGGTAATACATAGAACTTTACTTTCGAATTTGTTAAACGCCTCTCGCATAGCCCTCCTCGCACTACATTTTGCTTCATGTAATTTTTGTTTGTCTGCAAGGTTTTGGCTATGTTTATGTTTGCTGTGAAGTTCCCTTTGCTTCCGTAGCAGCTTTCTAACTTGGTTGTTGTACCACGGTGGCTCTTTTCCATCTCTTACGATCTTGCTTGGCACATACTCATCTAATGCATATTGTACGATGGTTTTGAACTTTGTCCACTGATCCTCAACACTATCTGTACTTGAGATAAAACTTTTGTGTTGAGCCATCAAGTACTCTGAAATCTGCTTTTTGTCACTTTTGCTAAACAGAAAAATCTTCCTACCTTTTTGAATATTTCTATTTACGGCTGAAATCACCGATTCTGAAACCGCTTTATGATCGCTGATTCCCTGTTCTGCATTAACTGGTTCAAATAGTTCGGGTGTGTTTGTCACCAGGTCTAATATGTTATCGCCACGAGTCAGTTGTCTGTTTAATTGCTCAAGGTAGTTTTCAGATAAAGCACTTCAAAAAATTTCACTGGATTCTTTGTCTCTGCCACCTATTATAAACATTTGAGTCTCCCAGTCTATATCTGGTAAATTAAAATCTCCACCCAAAACTATGACATGATCGGGAAATCTACTCGAAATATTTTCCAAATTTTCCTTCAAGTGTTCTGCCACAACAGCTGCTGAGCCAGGGGGCCTATAGAGACATTCAATTACCATGTTTGAGCCTGCTTTAACTGTGACCTTCACCCAAATTATTTCACATTTCGGATCTCCGTCAATTTCCTTAGTTACTATTGTACTTTTTATCGCTATAAACATGCCTCCCCCTTCACTGTCCAGCCTGTCTCTGCGGTATACATTCCAATCTGAGTTTAGAATTTCATTACTGCTTACATCTGGTTTCAGCCAACTTTCTGTCCCTAGTACTATGTGGGCATTGTGACCGTTTATTAATGAGAGCAGTTCTGGGACCTTTCTATAGATGCTCCTGCAGTTCACTATTACCACATTAATATTGTCATTCCCTGTTTCATTTTGCCTACTGCTACCTTGTTGCATCTCAGGAGGTGTCTTGGCGGGCCTAGGGAGGGAACGCTGTAACATAAAAAACCTGCCTATATTGGCAGAAAATCCTGAGAAATTTTGGTCTTATGTCAAAGTGGTAGGTGAATCAAAACAAAATGTCCATACGTTCTGTGACCAAAATGGTACTGAAACAGAGGATGACAGACTAAAGTCTGAAATACTAAATGTCTTTTTCCGAAGCTGTTTCACACTGTAGTTCCGTCTCTAGATTGTTGCACAGATGACAGAGTGGTAGATATCGAAATACATGACAGGGGGATAGAAAAACAATTAAAATCACTCAAAAGAGGAAAGGTTAGTGGACCTGATGTGATACCTGTTCGATTTTACACAGGGCACACGAAGGAACTTGCCCCCCTTCTTGCAGCGGTGTACCATAGGTCTCTAGAAGAGCGTAGCATTCCAAAAGATTGGAAAAGGGCACAGGTCATCCCCGTTTTTCTGAAGGGACGTCGAACAGATGTGCAGAACTATAGACTATATCTGGAATGTTTATCAGTTGTAGAATTTGGAACACGTATTATGTTCGAGTATAATGACATTTCTGGAGATTGGAAATCTACTCTGTAGGAATCAGCATGGGTTTTGTAAAAGACAACGTGTGAAACCCAGCTCGTGCTATCCATCCACGAGACTCAGAGGGCCATAGACATGGGTTCCCAGATAGATGCCGTGTTTCTTGACTTCGGCAAGGTGTTCAATACAGTTCCCCACAGTCGTTTAATGAACAAAGTAAGAGCAAATGGACTAGCAGACAAATTGTGTGATTGGATTGAAAATTTCCTAGATAACAGAACGCAGCATGTCATTCTCAATGGAGAGAAGTCTTCCAAAGTAAGAGTGATTTCAGGTGTGCCGCAGAGGAGTGTCGTAGGAT
This sequence comes from Schistocerca serialis cubense, assembly GCF_023864345.2. Taxonomy (NCBI): domain Eukaryota; kingdom Metazoa; phylum Arthropoda; class Insecta; order Orthoptera; family Acrididae; genus Schistocerca; species Schistocerca serialis. The sequence goes on from NC_064639.1 coordinate 308,131,975, forward strand.
CGTAGCTGTTCACAATGTATATAAATGACTTTGTAGATAACATCAGAATTTCACTGAGGCTTTTTGCGGATGATGCTGTAGTATATCAAAAGGTTGTAACAGTGGAAAATTGTACTGAAATGCAGGATGATCTGCAACGAATTGACGCATGGTGCAGCGAATGGCAATTGAATCCCAATGTAGACAAGTGTAATGTGCTGCGAATACATAGAAAGAAAGATACTTTATCATTTAGCTACTATATAGCAGGTCAGCAACTGGAAGGAGTTCATTCCATAAATTATCTGGGATTGGGCATTAGGAGTGATTTAAAATGGAATGAATATATAAAATTAATTGTTGGTAAAGCAAATGCCAGACTGAGATTCATTGGAAGAATCCTAAAGTAATGCAGTCCGAAAACAAAGGAAGTTCGCCCACTGCTTGAATACTGCTCACCAGTGTGGGATCCGTACCAGATAGGGTTGATAGAAGAGATAGAGAAGATCCAACAGAGAGCAGTGCGCTTTGTTACAGGATCATTTAGTAATCGCAAAAGTGTTACGGAGATGGTAGATAAACTCCAGTGGAAGACTCTGCAAGAGAGACACTCACTAGCTCGGTACGGGCTTTCGTTGAAGTTTCGAGAACATACCTTCACTGAGGAGTCAAACAGTATATTGCTCCCTCCTATGTATATCTCATGAAGAGACCATGAGGATAAAATCAGAGAAATAGAGCTCACACAGAGGCATACCAACAATCTTTCCTTCCACGAACAATACGAGACTGGAAGTGAGGGGAGAACCGATAAAGGTACTCAAGGTAGCCTCTGCCACACACGTCAGGTGGCTTGCGGGGTATGGATGTAGATAGAGATGTAGATTGTATGAGCACACTAAACTGATAACCATTGTGTAAAGCTTCTAACAGTTTATGTATTGATAGAAATAGCACTTCTTTGGACAGCAATTTTTTTGCTAAATAGTTAATTAAGTAATATTTTGTTCATCAAAATATACATAAAGTCATGTTTTCAGTTTTCAAACAGCTCATACTCTCTCAATACTAGAGAGAGAATGTGTTGTATAAATGAACGAATAGTGCAGCTTGTACAAGTGCATGCTTTTGTGTAAGGAACTGTATCTGAATGCAGACATGTGTATTATTACTGAAGTGAGAATATAGCTCAGACATTTTAGTTGTCAATTGGGCATGATAGAATGAACCGTCTTTTAAGTCGTGTGACAGAATAATTTGTGCATCTGCTGACACACATTTTGTAAGCTTTCTTTGAAACAGCTTTTCCAGGTTGAATCACACTGTACAATTCTTCATGGCAGACCACGGTTCTAAGGTGTTGACTAACATGAGTGAGTGAATTTCAGCAAAAGAAAAATATACATACAGATTATTAGGGAGCACACATTGTCACTGATCAGCTACTTGTCATCAGGTAGACAAAGCAACCACCTCTCTGTATTAGGAATGCATTAAGAGCCATACCAAGTATGAGAGTAAAAAGGACCTAGGAATTCAACACACAGATGACACATGCAGAGAAAAACAGATGCCTGACATAATGACCTAATCTATCTCCTCCTCAAAATATTTCATGGGAGAGGGTTTGTTTTAGGGGTCCAGAGCAACAACCCTCTGCCCCCTCAATGCGTGTGAAATATTCTAAGTAATAGCTAGATTACTCATTCTCTGTTTTGCCCTGCATGTGTGTAGTAACACGATTTATGTTTTCCGTCGCACTTCACATAGTCTAGACCGCTAACTGTCTGCCAGGCATGCTCTATGTGAACTGAACTGGGCACGGCCCGTGCTGTCGGAGTTGTTGTTGTTGTTGTTCCACCGGCAGAGGTTGTGGCCGAATTCTCGCGTGCCCTCTGGTGGACGGGACTTTACTTGTGGCAACTACTGTCCGTGACGCGCCATGCCGATGTGCGCCTCCCGCGATATTTCTGATGGCTACTGCACTCCTCCAACTTTGGGGGGGGGGGGGGGGGGGGGGGAGGGTGAAGCCACTGTGATCCACTGCGTCAGAAGGTGGAGCGTCGTGCCGTAGCGATGACCTCCATGTCCATTGGAAGGCTGGAGTCAGGGGGGATCTGCCAACCCTTGAGTCAGAACCTTTGAATACGGTTGGAAGCGACCCACATGCAGAGGCCCCCATCATCCCACCACCGGAGTCCGGGACAGAACGGGCGACAAGCCGTCGAACTCCGGATCCCGGTCCACCTCGGGAGGGGCAAGACCCAGTGGCGGGGACGATGGGGAAGGGACGACCACAGGTGAACCAGCCTCCTGAGAAACGGGGCCTGTGAGGGGGCCGGCTCTCGCCGGGGCATCTCTAACGATGGCAATGCCGGTGCTGGAGCTACTGGAGGCTGCCAAGGCTGAGAGCCATCGCAGAGTGGCGGAGTCATGGGTGGGAGAGGGGGTAGCATCCCCTGAGAAAACAACACTGGTGCCGGTAATGGGGAAACCGGTGCCCGAGGGGTCGGAGGGTGGGTGCCCAAACGTGGACGTAGCTGATTTTGGTGACAACGTACCTCCCGGTCCCCTGCCTGCAAGGTATAGAGCCGGCGGCCATTGCGGCACAGGACCACCGCCGATATCCAATGTGGATTGCGACCAAACCCACGTGCCCAGACCGACATACCCGGTGGAAAGCCGGGTACCCCGTTTTGCGAAGACTGGCAAGGACCAAGCCGGAGGAGCTCTGCGGGGCTGTGTTCTCCCATCAATGTTGTCCGGTATGCCATCAGGAAAAACGCCAATGCCTCCTCCACAGGAAATTCGTGCACATACTTTTTCATCTGCGCTTTAAATGTGCGCACCATGTGCTCGACTTCCCCATTCGATTGTGGATGAAAGGGGGGAGAGCAAATGTGTTGAATACCGAAGCACCTACAAAAATCCTCCCTTCGCAAACTTGCAGGAACAACCATGCGACGAGCCATATCCTCGGTAGCCAGAAGGAGAACTCCTTCCAAGACTGAGTGGTGGTCTCATAGAACAAAATAATTATGAAGAGGGTCCAAGGCCCGGCCTGGAGGTCGGGACGACCACCCCTGCTGAACGAGGTGAACTACTTGCCGGAGAACCGGGGCAGCTGCCGTTTCCTTGGCGACTCTAGAACTAGCGATCGGGACGCCACATCCAAATGAAAACACATAATCTCCTCCTGATCGAACTTAGGATCCGGGCTCACCGGAAGACGGGAAAGAGCGATGGCGTTGGCTTGCTGTCCGGTAAGGCGAAAATGAATGTCATAATGGTACTTAGAGAGGAACAAGGCCCAGCACTGCAGTCTGTGGGCCGCCCTATCCGGAATCTGAGAGGCGGGGCCAAATAACGACATACACGGCTTATGGTCAGTGATTAACTGAAACTTCATGCCATACAAGATAGGGTGAAACTTGGTATCAGCGTAGACAATGACCAGAGCCTCTTTTTCCACCTGGGAGTAATGGGCCTGCACAGGACTAAGAGTTTTAGATGCAGACACCAGTGGCTGCTTGGATCCATCCGCGTTGTGATGTGCCGGGACTGCCCCCACCCCATACTGCGAAGCATCTGTAGCCAGGACCAATGGCTTATTGGGGTCAATAGTAGCCAAACAAGGTGCTGATGTGAGGAGGCCCTTTAACGAGGTGAACGCTCGCTCGCATGCCAGCGACCAATCAAAAGGAACACCCTTGCGCAGAAGGCAGTACAGGGAGCGGGCTATGGTGGAAGCCCTGGGAATGAACTGGTGGTAATAGGCAATCTTGCCTAAAAAAGCTTGTAACTCCTTCAGCGAAGTGGGCTGCGGATGGTTGACAATAGCTTGGACCAAACTTCCTAGTGCCCTGGGCGCCGTGCTTAGAGATGGTGTAGCCCACATACTCAATGGATGGTTGGAAGAAGTTCGACTTACGCAGGTTGCAATGCAGGCCCATGGATCTGAATTTGAGAAAGAGGGTTCGAAGGTTGTGCAAGTGTTCCTTCATGCTGCGGCCTGTGACAATTATGTCGTCCAGGTAATTAATACAATGAGGGATTGTCGACGTGACGTGCTCAAGATAATGCTGGAATATCGCCGGGGTACTGGATATTCCGAAAGCCAACCGCTGGTATTGGTAAAAGCCAAACTGGGTGTTTACGACCGCCAGCCGTTTGGAGTTCTCATCAAGTGGTATCTAATGATAAGCCTCCGAAAGATCGATTTTCGAAAAATATTGGTCGCCCGTGGCGGCGGGGAACAATTCATCAGAACGAGGCAAGGGATAGGTGTCCACCACCAATTGGGAATTAATGGTGGCCTTGAAATCGCCACAAAGACGTAATTTTCCCGAGAGTTTCCTGACAATAATGAGGGGCGAAGCCCACTCACTAGAAGAAATGGGAAGAACGACCCCAAGGGCTTGCAGCCAGTCTAGCTCTGCTTTTACCTGAGGGCGGAGAGCCAAGGGGATCTGCCTCGCGCATAGAAAACGCGGGCGAGCCAACGCCTGCAATGTTAAGTGATCTTCAAAGTCTGAAACACGCCCCAGGCCCTCCTCAAAGATATCCTTAAAGTCAGAGATCAAACATTCCAATGATTGATAGGGAACGTCTTCGGAGACCAACTGTATGGTGTCTGCGATAGAAAAACCGAAAGGCATCCAATCCAAAAAGGTTAGCGGAGCTCGCATCACTGACAACAATAAAAGTAAGAGGCCGAGTGACTGATTTGTAAGTAGTGATTTGTAAGTAGTGAATTGACCCAGTAGGGGAATTAACTGTTTACCATAACCATGGAGACGCCGGTAAACTGGCGCCAATGGGGGTGACCCAAGGTCGGAGTAAGTTTGTGCATTCAACAAGGAAACTGCCGCTCCCATATCTACTTGCAGTTGTAATCAGCGCGACCGAACTGACACCGCGATAAAGAGTTTGTGTGCCAATGCGTCGGGAGCCTGGCCCAATGAAACTTCCTGAATGTCAACGTCCATGTCCTCTGTACCTGCTTCCTTCGATTCTTTTGAGGCTAAGTGGCAAACTTTAGCAATGTGTCCTTTTTTATTACATTTGCGACAAACGGCCCAATGCTGGGGGCACTCTGACTGATCATGATGTATATAGCATGACGCACAGGACAGTAACAGGGTCTGGCGGCCAGAACTCTATGCGCCATGCAGGAGCGACTGTAATGGCCGGATTGTACCGCTTGCACGTCGTCCACTCCGGGTGCAGTGGACGCGGCCGTGCCGCCCTAAACTGCCGCGATGTCGCACCACGCTTCCAACTGTTCACCTGCAGCGTGAGAGACTTCATACGATTGAGCAATGGACAGGACTTCCTCAAGGGAAGGGTCTTCTAACTGCAGGTCCCGTTGCCGGACCTCCCTATCGGGCCGAACGAAAAATGACGTCGCACACCATAACGTGGGCATACGACTCTCGCGACTGCTCTGTGACAAAATGACACTTGCGACTAAGACCATGCAGGGCCCACACCCGGTAAGACTGATGGGGCTGTTTCTTGCATTGATAGAACTCGACCCTAGCCGCCACAACATGCGTGCGGCAGTGATAATATGAAGACAGCAATGAACGCAATGCATCAAAAGACAAGGACGAGGGTTCCTGCAACGGTGCTAGCTGCCGCAAAACTTGATACAGCGAGGGAAATATCCAAGACAAGAAAGAGCATGACATACCTCCGCATCGGCAACATGAAACGCCTGGAAATGCTGCCGAAGGTGATGTTCATATGCGTCCCAATCCTCCGCCGTCTCGTCATACGGGGGAAAGGGAGGAGGGAATGGCGCTGGAGCAGACTGCATGGAGAGCAACACCGGAAGCACTTGTTTCATGGTTACCATGAGCTCCGTCTGCAGAAACCCACACTAAATCCTCCATGCCGTGTATAAGCTGTGAAACCGGAACGACGATGCAACACGCGAAAGAACGACCCTACTTGTCGTCAATTGTGTAGTAACACAATTCACATTTTCCGTAACACTTCACATAGTGTAGACCGTGAACTGTCTGCCAGGCATGCCCTGTGTGAACTGAACTGGGCACGGCCTGTGCTGCCTGAGTTGTTGTTGTTTCGCCGGCAGAGGTCACGGCCGAATTCTCGCGTGCCCTCTGGTGGACGGGACTTAACTTTCGGCAACTACTGTCCATGACGCGCCATGCCGATGTGTGCCTCCCGCGATCTTTCTGGTGGCTACTGCAATGTGAGATCAACATGGTGAATCTATGGCTCATTAGTGTTTCTATACTTTTGTATTAGGTACAACTCGTCATGTTCTGTACCTGACAGAAAGGAGCTTAGCTGACCAGTGACAGTATGTGCTCCCTAATGGTGTACAGGTCTCGTATCCTATGTTTCTTCATACACATGAAGTTACATGTATTTTCCATATGCCCTTGGATTCAGCATTCAGTTTATTGTAGTGTACAGTCACATAAAACACAACTGGGCATTTGCAGTCCTTTCACATGACATGTGCATAAGGAAACTTTAAGCACTCAAATTCCAGATACACAATGAGAAATAATAGTGACAAGTGTAGCTACAAGTCTGTAATTTCTGCAGTACAGTGTCTGGTTAAAATAAATAAGTCACAAAATTTCAGAGTTTCGCAGAATAAAAATATTTTGTTTGTAGGAGTGTTTTCAGAAGAATTTGATTGCTTTGGTGGTTGTAATGTCAGCATTATAAACTTTAAAGTGAAAATTCTTGTCCCGTGTTAACCATTGGTTGATAATTTCTTAGTCTTCTTGAGTCTTACAATAAGGTGGCTGGATGGAGAAAAGTAATGTTAAGTTATCAACTGAAAAGTCTCTTTTCTAATTGTTTGCACTCTGCCCACTGTTCTAAATTTTAAAGGCATAGGTGGTTTTTGGATTTCACATTTGATTTTAAACTTACCTGTTTGCCATATCATAAGCACTTAGTAGTATGGTTCCTAAAATTTTTGGATATTTTACATTATAAAACTCCAAATGACTTTTTGTGAACTGTTGGAAAGAACATGTAATAACTGCATAGACCACTATGTAAAAATAATTGCTAGTGATGTAAATGGCCAAGTGAGGAGAGAACAGATGTTTAAACTCACCATTGGACTCCACAAGAAACATACCACAAGGAAGGAGAGTGGAACAAGGCTTTTCTTATCCACAGTAAACTGAAACATGATTGTGGGATCCTCATTTGGTAATGAGTGTGAGATCGCAACAGGGGAGATGAATGAGAGTTAAAGAAGAACAAGACTGGAAAGATGGACCTAATGATTCCGAATGAAATGAGGAAGGTAAGTGCTGCCCAGAAGCCATCCAGTATAAAAACTATAGCTTCATACAGAATTAAACAAGAAGAATAGAGAGGAAAGAGATTTGTGAAAGATTGTGCCAACATTTTGGTAAATTCCTCCATTCCAGACTGATACCAAGAGATGCGAGAGATGAGGAAGGAGTAAATGACATGGACAAAAACCCTGTCCCACCAGCTGGAAGAGATGAAAATTCCTTAAAAGATATTGAAAAACCATAGGTCACCGAGAACAGATAATATTCCAGCTGAGCTGTTCAAGCAAGGTGGCAGTTAGTTAGAACAGATTCTGCTAAGGCTGGTTATTTCAGTATGGGATGAGAAGAAAATGCCCAGTAGTCTAGGGAAGATATTATATGCCCTGTATACAAAAAAGGAGATAGGTTAGAGTGTGACAGCTATCGAGAAATCACACTGCGAAATGTGGGATATAGTTTTCTCCAACATACCTCATACTGTTTGACAGTTGCCTCCCAATTGTTCAGAGATATTGGCTCATACCAATATAGATTTCTCCCCAGGAAATCAACAGAAGATCAGATCATCACTTTTAAAAGCGAACTTCGAAAAAACATTTGAATTTGTGATTGACACATGTCACCTTTTCATTGATTACAAATCAGCGTATACCAGCATAATAGCAAGCAATTATTACTGTGTCATGATTGAACTAGGAGCTCAATAATTGTTAAGGCTTGTGAGAATGACAGTGAATGAGGTACAGGTAGTATAAGAATGGGGGAAATGGTCTCTCGTTCACTAGGCGGTGTAGGGCGAGAAGATGGGTTGGCATGTCTCCTTTTTAATGTTGCATTGTAAAAGGTCGTGAGGGGGACAACCTGCTGACCAGGCAATGAACTTTTATAAATTAGTGCAGATACTTGCTTATGCTTTATCTTGTATCTTGGAAGGCAATAAAGGAGACAATCATTGCATTTTGGCAGGCCAGTAGAAATATGGGACTGAATATCAATTAACAGAAAATGAAATCTAAGACTATTTGGAAAGCACACAAGGAAAACAATGAAGTCATGGTTTCACGGAGTTGAGTAGTTTAAATATCTGGGATTGATGGTCACCCACACAGATGACACATCTGATAAAATTAAAATAGATTAACTGCACCCAAAAGCACCTATATTGCTTTAAAAAATTATTTTCCTCAAGACTAATAACTATATTACCAAATTAATTATTAATGAAACACACAAAAGATAATTGCTTACATGTACCTCAAGAGCTTAGTCATTATATTGAAAGATATTGGAATGCTAGAAAACTTTGAGAGAAAGGTAATTCAAAGAATAATATGCCCAACCTGTGAAAGAGGGGGATGGAGGAGGTGCAGTCATGAGCTACAAACTATATATAACAATTCACCTATTAGAAGAATAGCGAAATCACTCAGATTGAGATGGAATGGGCATATGGCACAGATGAGTGATACAGAAGTAACTAAAAGCATTTTAGATGAAAATGTGAGGTTCAAAAAGGACAGTGTCAACCAAGGACCAATTGAACAGATGGCATCATGGAGGACCTGCAGAAAATGGGATGCACAGTTCAAGTGCTGTATCTTGATAACTGGTGGAGAACTATTGAAGAGACCAAGATCCATAATTAATTGTAGAGCAGAAGAAGAAGAAGAAGAAGAAAGGGGGAGGGGGTGGTTGGATACTTATGTCTTCACCAGATGTTAGGGACTTTAAAGTACAATCCCTAAGAGTACTGAATATTTTAAAATGTAATATTCATAATTCATGGGGAGCAGCTTGAACATCTCTTCTCTAGTTATGCACATGCATTTTGCAGTCCTCGTTTGATTATAGATCCATGGTTGAAGAAGCTACCAAGTTTTCCTGTATAACAGTGGTAGACATGTAGCACCATGATGAAACTAGACTGGGCAACAGAGCTTTCAGTGCCAATGAAATTTTCAGCCTTAGTACCGAGGATGGTGTGCCCCAACTTAGCTTTGGGCAGCTACCCTGCACAGTGCGGTCTGTAAAACACCATCCATGTCAGAGACACCTGCTTCATATGCCATTGTTTGTCCACATGGAATGGTGAACAACTAGACCTTCTTAGATCTACAGGGATTTTAGGTTTTTAGAGACAGATGTGGTTCATATCAATGTTTTACATCTACATCTATCTACATACTCGATAAGCAACCACACCACAGGGTACCTTGTACCACTACTAGTCATTCCCTATCCTGTTACACTCACAAATGGACCAAGAGAAAGGCTAATGTCCGACACACCTCCATACAAGTCCTAACTTCTCTTGTCTTGTCATCACAGTTTTTACACAAAATGTGATATTAGGTGCTTGTTCCATTTGACACTGCCTTGCAGTGTTCCACCCAGATATTTAATTATTGTGACTGTGTTAGGCAACACACCACCAATACTGTATTTAAACATTGCAGCTCCTTTTTTTATTTTTTTCCCCTCACATGCATTAACTTACATTTTTCTACATTTAGAGCAAATTGCCAGTCTTCACACCAAATAGAAATTTTGTCAAAATCATTCTGTATCCTCCTATATTCATGATGACACTTTTCTGCATATGCTACAGTGTCACCAGCAAACAGCTGTAAATTTCTGCTGACCATATCCATCTGACCACTTTTGTATATAGAGAACAAGAGAGGTCCTAACCATACTTCCATGGAACACTTCCAGGACAACATATTGGGTTCTATTACTTAAGCAGTGTTTTTAGGCATTCAAGTGTCTGGGAACCGACTCTGTATGCTCAGACCTTCGTTATAAATCTACAGTGTGGCTCTGTGTCAAATGATTTTGAGAAATCTAGGAATATGGAATCTGTGTGTTGCCCTTCATCCATGATTTGCAGGATATTGTGTGAGAAAAGAGCAAGCTGAGTTTCATGTGAGTCATGGTTTCTAAGTTTGTTGCTGATTTGTGGACAGAAGTTTTTCTGCCTCAAGAGAGTTTATTATATTTGAACTTACAATATGCTCAGAATTCTGCAGAAAATTGATGTTAAGGATATTGGTCTGCAGTTTTGCAGATCCATTCTTTTACCGTTCTTATGTACAGGAATTGTGTACATGTTTTGCCAATCTCTTAAGACTTTGTGCTTGGTGAGAGGTTTGCAACAAATGCAAGCTAAGTAGGGAGCCAATGCCAAATTGGGATTCCACACAGACTTAGTGTTTTCGTTTTTCATCCTTTCAGTTGTTTCTCTATGCCTGTCTCTGTATCATCCATACAGGAATCTGAGCAGCTGTCAAATGATGGTATTTCTGCACGATCCTTGTCTGTGAATGAGTTTTTAAACACTGAAATTTAGAACATCAGCTTTCCTTTTGCTGTCGTCTACTGCCACACCTGACTTATCAATGAGTGATTGTCTTTTTTTTTATGTTGTTGGTATTCATACCTTGAGTTTCCAAATTTCTGATAACTTTTGCCTGCCAGATTTCTGCATACTGTTTTGAACCAAGAGTGCAACAATTTCTGCTTCCTCAGCATTTTCCAAATGTTTTTATTAGATCAAGCTTGGCCTTTTCCATTCTCCATCCTTAATATTCCTGCTCAGCACATATTTCTCCAGAGTGCAATTTATAATCAGTTTAAACCTTGCCAGTAATTCTTCTACATCCATTGTAATTGAACTGAATGTTGTCTATTAGCATTGCCTTTGTAGGATGCTAACAACTGCTTATGTGCTCTTTCCGGCATAAAACTCTCTTAGCTGCTCAATAGTTTTCAGAAAATCTGTTCTGAACTATTTCACTTGACTGACTGTCCACACTACATGCAATTAATCCATACATATCCCAGTCTATATTCGCTTTGTTAAAGTAGCCTCCAAATAATATTGCGTGATTGGTGCACTTATGTACAACTGAGGGTAGACTTTCTGTGAATGATTCTACAGTTGTTGCAGTGGAATCGGATGCCTGACAAAAATATTCAGTGATCAGTGATTGCCTTGAGTTCACCTAGGCCAGTTACTAGCCAGTTACTAGCCTGCTCCTGGTGCAACCCAGTACAGTCAAATGGTCAACTGGATTAAATTAACTGAAATGGAGCCAAAGGGCATGAAATTAATGAATATACAGTGACATGACACAGTATCCATTAAAACCATTTAGTAATACTGAACATACATTGTATTGAATGTTGTGACAGACGAAAACTTGTGCCGGGCTGGATTCAAATCTGTGTCTTACAATTATTGCAATTGGTCACTTTCTCACCTCATGTCATTGCATCTTCATTGCTTTTGGCCCCATCTATACAATTAATCTGAACAGTGAATTTGACTTAGTTGATATATCTGCGGGTAATCCAAAGTTCTCTACCAAATGGTTCCTCCATTGATGCTGTTCGAGCATACCACCAGGGAATACCTGTATTTGTAGTGACTGGAAGTAACTAGGGGAAACATCAATAACAATGAAAATTAAAGTTAGGTCTGGAAGTGGGCACAGATAGCTTAATTGTTCAGATGACTGCTCACGTAAAGCAGTAGATCCTGCTTCAGCTTCAACTTATTTTCATTTGCCATGAAGTGCTCACTGCAAGCATATGACTTCAGAGCTTTGACGTTATTTGATGTTCAGAATCAAAGCTGCCTATACACTGGCCAAGTAAAACTGAGGTGTAAATTACTTTGATACCCTCATGTGTAATTGGGATAATAAGCCAAAATCTTGTAACAATATCATGAACAAAAGCACATAATTTAAACTCGGTCTGTGAGAGTGGGTCATCTGTTGGCACTTTCAACAAGAATATAGGACTGTAAACAGTGTTCAAAGTCATACAACAGTGGAGATAGATTGGAATCAGCAAAAGTACTTCTACAAAGATTTTCATGTGTAGAGGAAGTCTTTATCCTTCATTCAGCTGTTTCTCAGTTAAGCAATTGGCTGTAATAATAGTTGCCTTCCATGCTATTTTCATGTCCTGTCATTTAGTTCTTGAGATTCTGTAGTCAATGACTCTCTGCTTTATTAAAAACTGTGGTGTCAATAAAGTTACTGGAAGAACCTGGTCCTACTATTATTAGTAATGAAATAGAAGTGATAGTGTAGCAGTATTAGCATGAATGTGGATGAGAAGAAATCTTGTATAAATGCGGCCTTTTGCTACTATACAAGATGTGTCAATAAAGTGATGACGCATTTTTTCTTCCTTAACGTGGCAATTCTGCACCCTGTTACTGCAGACACTGTGTGATGTTGACATTTTCTCAGCACAACCACAAATGTCAAGCACCTACAGTGTTTCAGTAAGGAGCAGCAGCTTGCATTGTGAAGTCCTGCATTTGCTCCTTGTCACACCACTGGAACCTCAAAATACTGCGCAGAATTATGCCACCTCTTTCTGTGTAGAACTAGGTAAGAATCCTGCAGTAACATACAGAGAGCTTCAGCAGGCTTTTAAATGAAGTTTTTCATTGGCACAAAATGTTTCATGAAGGCAGAACCACTGACGAAGATGAACACTGCAGTGGATGATCAACAGCACGAGCAGATGACAACACAGCTGATCAAAGATTAACCATGAAAGTTATTGCAAATTCGCTGAACGTTAATTGGGAAAATGCTCACCTGATATTCACTGAAAATCTGGGAATGTGAAAACTTTGTGTAAAAATGGTTCCCAAAAAATCTCACAGAAATAAAAAGATCAACAGCGGACTGTGGCTGCTGACGTCTTGGAACAGGTGGAATTGAACCCGGAATTACTCAATCATGTTATCACTGGTGATGAATTTCTTCCTTCCTCCCCCCCCCCCCTTCTCCCACCACCACCACCACCACCACCACCACCACCACCTACATAAAACCAAGAGGAAACATCAGAATTTGCAGTGGTGTTCAAAGGAATCACCAAGCCCAAAGAAAGGGTACATGTTAAAGTCAAATGTGAAATGCTTGCTAGTGTGCATCTTTGATTCTGTGGGTGTCGTGCACAAAATGTAGTTATCTCCAGGCCAGACAGTAAACCAATACTGCTACCAAGAAATTCGTGAAAAACTTCGAAAAAGGTCAGTCGTGTTTGGCCAGATGTTGCTAACAATGGGATCACAATAATGTAGCACCCCATACAGCATTGTCTGTTAGGCAATTTTTGATGTTAAAACTCCATTGTAGGTGGTACCACAACCTCTGTATTCATCTGACATGGCTCTGTGTCTTTTTTCTTTTTTAAAATTCCCAAAAGCAAAATCAGTTGTTAAAGGACACCATTTTGCAGTAGTATAGGACATCCAAACAGCTGTAACAAGTGCTTTTGCTCATGGGATGTAAATAATGTAGCAAGCTAAATAAACAACTCACTGAACATTAGAGCTACAAAGTTCTCTTAAGGTGCAAGACTGAGAACTTAATATCTCTGAAAAAGGATTCATCCAAAAGCTAGCAAAGATTTCAGGCTTATTTATGCACAGTTTGACACCTGCTATTTCGTGATTTGTTACCAGTACACCTTAAATTATGAACAAACAAAAGCATTTGTGACCTGTGTTACTAGCAGTACTAAAAATTACTTAAGCCGTAATTTTGAAGCAACAATAAAAATATTGAAATTTTTAGGATATCCACTTAGACCTATGTCATATAAATACTTCAGAACTGTTTGAAATAACTTTTTGTCCCATTATACTGGCTATATCACTAGATTCCGAGACGATGATAATAAGATGGTAGTGAAGAGTTGTGACTTACGGAATAATATATTTACAACAGTAATAGATGAAAAATATTAAGTTTCATATTTGTTGCTATTTTAATTCTCCAACAGTAATTAGATAAATATATGTGAATACCTTTTAATTCTGTATGTCCACAATCAACCATATTCTGTCTGTCAAAGGGTAAGTAATTTACCCATATGACTTCAGCTCCTTTGAATAAATATAGGTGCTCTCCTCTGTATTTTGTTGTTGCCATGACCATGTTGAGAGAGATGTATGGAAGGAAGTAGCAAGTTTCTTGATCCATCGTTGAATGTGTGCACTTAGATTTTGAAGAGTAAGCATGTCTATTTGAAGAGTAAGCCTGCCTGTGATGCGCTGAGATATCCTTTAAGCCTCTCCCACTGTATTTCATTGGCCATTACCTGCAGTATTATTGTTGACTGAAGAAAACCTGCTGACTAAACTCATTGAGTCCTTCAGGAACACACTTCTCAAGAAATCAGACATATAGGGATGTATTAGCACTTTGGCAGTAATGGTGAGAAGTATTTCGCAACTGTTTTTCCCAAGATCCATGATGATGCTGCAGTTTAAATATTTGGATAATTACACAGGTGGAACATATGAAGAAATAAACCAATGGTTATATTTCACACTAACCAAATGAATATGTGAGCTTGCAATCTTGCAAGAAGTCAATTTTTCTCTGAATGTGTAGGCCATAGAAGTTGATGATTTTGTATTTTTAATTTATTCATCCAAGGATTGTTTTACATTGACACAGGATTTGTCACCTTAGTAAAAGGGGAAAAAAAAGTCGTGTGTATAGACATATGAATATAGACAAGTGTTTAATTGGATAGGACAGATAGTTGGCTGTGGTGTAAAAAGTTGTCTTAATGTAGTGCATTTACCTCCTTTTATCACTCTACTTTCAAGCACACTGGAATGTGTGACATAGTTCTTAAAAGCTAGTTTAATACTTGGTCTAATGTTGAACTTCATAACACCCAGCTCCTTCAAGTGCCCATCTTTTCTTCCACACTCCTGTTTATTTTTAAATGTATTAATTTGTGAGGGAGGAAGGAACAATTTTTGGGATAATAATATGTTTTAACAGATTCATGAATAACCAACTGGTAATTCGAAATGGGCCACACTCATTGTCCTGATGATAATTTTTGTTCTGCATCTTGTCATGAATTAATCTCCACAACAAGCAGTGGAAACTCCAGAATGGAATGTAACAACATTATGAAAAGGATAGTTGGTACTCACCATATAGCAGAGATGCTGAGTTGCAGATAGGCACAACAAAAACTGTCAGAAAATGAGCTTTCGACCAACAAGGACTTTGTCAGAAATAGACCCCCCCCCCCCCCCCCCACACACACACACACACACACACACACACACACACACAACTAGCAGAGTAGGAATGGAGGATGGTAAAGTGCAGCCTGAAGGAGCATACAGGGACTAGGTGGAGAGAGGGTAGGACAGCTAAGTGCAGTTATGAGGTTAGACGGTGGGAAGGGGGGGGGGGGTAGCAGAAAATGAGAGAAGTGAAGACGGTGGGAAGGGGGGGGGGGGGTAGCAGAAAATGAGAGAAGTGAAAAGACTGTGGATGTGTTGGTGGAATAGAGGTTGTATATTGCTGGAACGTGAACAAGGAAGGGGCTAGATGGGGTAGGACAATGACTGACAAAGTTTGAGGCGAGGAGGATTACGGGAACATAGGATATACTGCAAGGAGAGTTCCTACCTGCACAATTTAAAAAAGCTGACGTTGGTGGGAAGACCATATGACACAGGCTGTGAAACAGTCACTGAAATGAAGAATGTCATGTTGGATGTCGTGCTCAGCAATGGTGTGGTCCAGCTGCTTTTTGGCCATAATTAGTCGGTGGACATTCATCCGGACAGACAGCTTGTTGGTTATCATGTCCACATAGAATGCAGCATAGTGGCTACATGCACCTAGCTTTCCTACCCTCTCTCCATCTCATCCCTGTATACTTCCACAAGCAGCACTTTACTGTCACCCACCCTAATCTACTACCCCTCTCCCTCCTTAACCCTGCCACCAGTTGCTACTCCCATCATGTGCTGCTGCTCGCAGTCTGGCCTCGGGCAGTCAGAGACACTGATCATTTGTGTGCGAGTTGTATTTGTGTGCGAGTTGTATTTGTGTGCATGTGTCTTTGGTGTCTATTTCTAACGAAGGCCTTTTTGGCTAAAAGTTCACTTTGTGACAGTCTTTTTTGTTGTGCCTATCTGCAACTCAGCCTCTTCGCTATTTGGTGAGTAGCAATTATCCCTTTCATAATATTGTTACAGTCTTTAACAACATCGTGAGAAACTCACTGAAGCATAAAAATTAGTTTTGTCTGACAGTGATTCTGTTGTGCAACTGAAAACCAAAATTATGTCATCTTCCCCACGTTTCAGTAACTTTTTCTTATTTTTGTGTGAGGTCAGGCCTTCGGTCCAAGACTGAGAGTTGGATTTACTTGTAACAATATACACTACACTGCTGTCAAATATTTGCCATCTGTAGGAAATGCATTTTATGTCATGGTTTAGTGGTATAGTTGCATTACCTACCCTTCCAGCAAGCTTCACACTGTAACCAGTTGTGTAGCTTTTCAGAATTAATGTAATCTGTTGCCTTTCTGCTGGCATCATGCTTAGACCCAGAGATGGACTATGATCGCTGCTCTATGTGACCATTCAGTAGATACATTATAGGCTTTCTACTATAAACAGCTATAGAGTCAATTTAAATAAATAATGGACCATTATGTAGAAGTGTCCATTACTTGGGAAGCACAGTATCATCAGATTGTAGCTCAGTATAATCAGATTGCAGTCCTTATGTGCTATCTACAGAATCTCCAGTGGAAAAAAAAACTTTCTTTATCAATAGTACAATTACTTGCATTAGTTCTAGATGGCAGAACCTCATGCAGTGGTTCTCAACGAAGTTTGATGGCTAGAACCTCATATGAAAGGTATCAAAAATCCATATTTGTTTTTTAGCACCTCTGACTTCTGTGTGAGATTCAGGTTTTCCAGCTTCCTGGATTTATTTATTTATTTTTTTATATACCACAGAATCCATCACTATAGATGTTGATACCTGAAGTTTTGCCGAAATCTTACATATGGAGTGACATGATTGGTTAGTGCTGATGGTACCTATTTTAGACACCACTTCTAATATACACATAATTTTAGGATGAGTATGCTTAGGTGCATATTCCACTTTTTACTTGTAAACATGTAACACATCTTTAGTTTCATTTTTTTGTGATTTATTTGTTGTGATTATATTATTAACAGTTGTCATTCTTGTAACCTTTTTTTAATTTTTTTAAAATTTTTTTTTAATTTTTTTTTTTATTTTCTCAGAAGCTTGCAAGAAGAAAGAAGAGCATGTCTGGTGATAGCTTCACATCAGGGAGGTATGTTATAAGTATCTGAATCTTCTTTCCCTCTCTCCTCTCCCACCCCTTCCCCTTCTCTCTCTCTCTCTCTCTCTCTCTCTCTCTCTCTCTCTCTCTCTCTCTCTCTCTCTCTCCCCCCCCCCCCCCTCTCCCTCTCCCTCTCCCTCCCTCTCCCTCTCCAAACAGGCCTTGGTTGGAAGGCCTCAACGGTACCAACTGCCATGTCATCTTCAGCTGGTAGGTGTCACTGGATGCGGACACGGAGAGGCATGTGGTAAACACACTGCTCTCCTGGCCATTGTCAGTTTTCATAACCTCAGCCACTACTTCTTAGTCAAGCAGCTCCTAAGTTGGCCTCATAAAGGCTGGGTGCACTCTTCTTGCCAACAGCGTTCGGAAGAATGTGATGGTCACCCATCCAAGTGCTAGCCAAGCCCACAGCACTTAACTTCAGTGGACTGACAGAAACTGGTGTTGGTGGTGTATAACAAGTGCACATAAATTAAAAAATGTGTATTGAAAATATTGCAGGCAAACTTTGTGAATGTCTTCCATTCTTCTTAATAATTTTCAGTTTTTTTACCATGTTTCTCACTCTGTATTTAAATCATTACTAATCTTTCATGGAACCCTGCTACTTATCCAAAAGTCCCATTTTTGAAAAAAAAATTTGTAAGCACTGTTCTCAAGATTGTGTGTCCATCATTCATGTTGGTGAAATAACATATTAAGTTTTCGAAAACAACAAGAAGTCACACTTAATATTTTTTATTTACATGTTGTGCTCTTCAAATGAACGAGCTGTTCAGTTTAAAGTTGGCTGAAAGCACTAAAGATTAATTTGGCTGTATTATAGTACTTACGCTTATGTTTAAAGTCAGTAATAAATTATGACACGGAGAGTGCCAGAGATTTAATTTAATTAATTAATTAAATAATTACATAATTTAATATTGTTGCAGAAGAAGCTGAGTAGCAGCGTGGTGTAGTGGTTATGATACTGAACTGTTGCATGGAGGGTCGTGAGTTCAAAACTCACCTGGACTGTACAATTTTAATTTCTATATTCGGTTCGAGTAAATTCTAGAATTATCCACAGATGTCAAGAACCATTGTACTGGAATGTTCTGTAGCTGTATATATATTGTATGTGTTCTGGCTGGAGGCAGTTAGCTCCGCGCCCTTTTATGTGAAAGTGCTGAATAAACCTTCGTTAAGTGAAGTTAGTGTTCATAATTCATCTACTTACACCTTCTTCTACATTACAATATAATAATGTAATGTAATTTAATAATAATTAAAGTTAATAATTTAATCTTTATCACTGTCAGTGTCATCATTTACTATTGTAATTTAAAAGTAAGTTTAAATACTATAATACAGGCAGTTTAATCTGTAGTGCTGTCAGCCGACTTTAAAAGTATATTCGGATGATGCACTTGTTCATTTCAAGACCAGAATTGGCAAATAAAACATACTAAGTGCGACTTGTGGCTGTTTTCAAAAATTTAATTTTAACAGTTGCTTCCCCTGCAGGCAAGGCCTTTTCTTGCTAAATAACTTATTGTTCAACAAATGACACATCTATCAGATTCACTCTTTCTGTTATAATGTTTACATTAAAAATTTCGTATTTGTAAATTGTCACAGCTTCTTGTAAACTCTATGCTCTGCCCACACACTGTTTCAAGGTGTGCGCATATATACTCATAGCAACAGAAATATGTGATTCAAAGATTATCAAATGAATAGTGTGGTTTAAATCAGTCAATACTACTTGAACTTGTACACAAAATTTACTTGATGTTTTCCAGATGGAGTCAGATAAGGCATGTGAATGCAGAGGTAGGCAAGCCAGATGTGAGTGCCCACCTTCTCACACCATGCAAAACCAGTGTGTTGCTGCTGTGCCTGTGGACTTCATAGCGCATTCCACTGACTGTACTTCTACCTCTCATTAATACAAATGGCCAAAATCTTCCCAGGGGGTGACCTAGCTTAATGGCTTCATAATTTGAATAATAATAGCAACTCAGGTTTACTAATGTACTTACCTACCCAGTGGTCACCAGTCCTGTAGAATGCATATGCGGTGTCAACAATCAGTTTCCACACTGAACTCTGTCTTGCTGTTTCTTCCCAAAAGGCTATGCTTAAAGCTTTGTCATTTATTCTTGTCATCTTCCCATCTGTTCCCTCACATGCCCAGGAGTCTTTTCTTGTGATGTGTACAATGAAAACTCTCTTAGGAAACTTGGTCTCTGTCAGAGAGATTATTTGATCAACCTGTGGGAGTCATCTGCTCTTTTGATATTGCAAAACGTTGGACTGGTTCATCATCAAATGTATTTCATTATGCTTTCTTGTTCTCCAAACATCTCCACCTCTCACCAGGCTCCCAGATTCTAATTGGTAATGGAGAAAATGAAAAGTATTAAATGCTGCGCCAGCAAGTTTCACTCACTCACAAACTTCTATAGCTAAAACAGTCAGTAACCTACTTCATATCTCTGAAAATGCACAGCATAGAACTTGGCTATGAGCAGTGTGATTACGTATTCTCTATCAAAATTTGTACTTTCCTGATTAATAGATGCAGGGGGGAAGGAGGGGTTCTTTAAGAGACCTATTCAAACTTTTTCCATAAAACAGTTGTTTATGTACAATTAATAGCATGTCCTGTGTTACGGGTGACACTGAATTGTAATATTTATTGCAATGATAAAGGGTAAAAGTGTGGAGGTGCTCTAGCAGTATTGGTTATGAAAGCTTGGCAACAGTGTATGATGCTCTACTCACCTCCTTTTTTCTGATGTATCTGACCTTACTCTCCTCACCCCCCACCCCACTCTCTCTCTCTCTCTCTCTCTCTCTCTCTCTCTCTCTCTCTAATCCAGCAGATTTCAGTAATAGAAGATATAGTCATTGTCAGATTTTTGCGCAGCAAAGATCTTTTCAGTCTGTGATGTGAACATTTGGTACATGTTTATTAGTACTAAATTACTCACAACCCATGAGTCTATCTTTACAGTAAATAATTTTTTTTGTAGAAAGACAAAGTTTCTGCAATATAGTATGTGCAAAATATTGTGAAAACTGTGTTGTATTGTTGTTGTTGTGGTCTTCAGTCCTGAGACTGGTTTCATGCAGCTCTCCATGGAACTCTATCCTGTGCAAGCTTTTTCATCTCCCAGTACCTACCGCAACCTACATCCTTCTGAATCTGCTTAGTGTATTAATCTCTTGGTCTCCCTCTAATTTTTACCCTCCACGCAGCTCTCCAATACTAAGTTGGTGATCCCTTGATGCCTCAGAACATGTCCTACCAACCGATCCCTTCTTCTAGTCAAGTTGTTCCACAAACTTCTCTTCTCCCCAATCCTATTCAATACCTCCTCATTATTTATGTGATCTACCCATCTAATCTTCAGCATTCTTCTGTAGCACCACATTTCGAAAGCTTCTATTCTCTTCTTGTCCAAACTATTTATCGTCCATGTTTCACTTCCATACATGGCTACACTCCATACAAATACTTTCAGAAACGACTTCCTGACACTTAAATCTGTACTCAATGTTAACAAATTTCTCTTTTTCAGAAACGCTTTCCTTGCCATTGCCAGTCTACATTTTATATCCTCTCTACTTCGACCATCATCAGTTATTTTGCTCCCCAAATAGCAAAACTCCTTTACTACTTTAAGTGTCTCATTTCCTAATCTAATTCCCGCAGCATCACCCGGCTTAATTCGACTACATTCCATTATCCTCATTTTGCTTTTGTTCATGTTCATCTTATATCCTCCTTTCAAGACACTGTCTATTCTGTTCAACTTCTCTTCCTAGTCCTTTGTTGTCTCTGACAGAATTACAATGTCATTGGCAAACCTCAAAGTTTTTATTTCTTTTTCATGGATTTTAATACCTATTCCGAATTTTTCTTTTGTTTCCTTTACTGCTTGCTCAGTATACAGATTGAATAACATTGGGGGGAGGCTACAACCCTGTCTCACTTCCTTCCCAACCACTGCTTCCCTTTCATGTCCCTCGACTCTTATAACTGCCATCTGGTTTCTGTACAAATTGTAAATAGCCTTTTGCTCCCTGTATTTTACCCCTGCCACCTTCAGAATTTGAAAGAGAGTATTCCAGTCAACATTGTCAAAAGCTTTCTCCAAGTCTACAAATGGTAGAAACGTAGGTTCGCCTTTCCTTAATTTAGCTTCTAAGATAAGTCGTAGGGTCAGTATTGCCTCACATGTTCCGATATTTCCACGGAATCCTGTCGCGTCCCGGCACGGGTCCCGGATGCCAATATAGAGTTGGTCGAGCCTGCGTGGTGCAATCGGGATGTTGACGACAATTATGGGTTTGCGGTTCCCTTTAACTAGTCTTTATTACGGAGGTGAGAGGGAGTAGAATCTCCTGGACTGTCTAAGGGCGTGTAGGAGGTGTAGATACCTTAGACAATACTTCCAATAGGTAGCGGGTACAATGGGGGAATTGGCAGCACTGAAAACAGTAAGGTGAGATTTATCCTTTAACGTAATTTATTAAACTAATATCACAAAGAACATGTGAGGTGTCAGACCCCTCCCCTTACTCTGTACACTTCTATAGATTCAGCCAGAATCTCCACTTTACTCTTCGTTTAAATAAAGGACCCTGATCCTATCCACAGGAGACAAGCACCAGCCAGTGGCTTGTTCCTTCTATTGCTGAAACTAGCTGTAGAGGCTACTTGAGACAGAGACAAACTGTCCCTGTTCAAAACTATTCCACGGTAAAACTTCTACTTAACTGACAGTTGTAGTTGATTCCACCAGAGCATCACCGTCTTCTCGTAGTTGCAGTTACTACAAACTCACCAGTAGCGGATGCTACCTTCTTGATGCTGCCGGGCCTTGGGCGCTGCTTGTGCCCTCTTCGACTTCTGCGACGACTCTGCTTCGTGCTGCTCGTGGATGCCCTTAAATACCCATTGCGAAGGTCTGCCCTGCTCGGACGCAGCCCTCGCATCTGCTTTCTCTAACTTATTTTTCGGTCTTCCCGGACATTTCGTCACTGTGGACCTACATTGGTTTCGATATGTCGGGCCGAGTCCCAGATGGAAAGTTCCTTCTCACCCTCCAAGGTCTGAGAGACGCGCTGTTCGTATCCTCGACGTGTTTACTAGCTCAGGCTGTTTGTACTGTGTGACACTTTCCCTTCCGTGTCTGCAGTACTGCGTGGCGTCCGCATAAGAAATACTGGCTGAACCTTTACTTTATGAGTAGCTATGTCATTTTGTTAATTAAATCCTCTGGGGACCTGACACCTCCCCCCAAAAGTACATTAATGCGCACTACTCAAAGTGCCGTTAATACATCAAATTATTACAATTCTTTGTTTTTCCTGAAAGAGAAACAACTTTACATCGCAATATCACAAAAATGTTCCTTATATTACCCTGAAAGAAAATGACTACTTGCTATGTTCTATCGTGTATTCTTTATAAATACTCTGTCGTCCGCATCTCGTGGATGCCTTTCATAAATTACTATTTCTTCATCTCTGTCTCCTGATCTTACAGGTAGTCTAGATGTTTCAGTTGTGTTAGCTACCGTTGTTCTTACACAAATCGAGCGACAATAGCTCCCTCCTCCCATCTCGTCAAACAACTTCTTGTATAAATATTTACAACAATTACACTTCGCACAACACAGAATTACAATGACTATGACAATTAAACTTATACTGATACACGTAGTTATTGAATATGTTTGGACTCTTTTCTCTCTCTCTAATTCAATTTGTTCCTTGTCTATGAATTTACTAATTTCGTCCAGTCTTTTACCTGCTACTCTTAAATCATCTAGATTGGAAGTGACGTGCTTCAAAGGTAAATCAAATCTTATTTCCGACTCATTAATTTTCGTTTTCACTTCCTCACAACAATCTAAATTAATATCTACGTTAGGTATAATATCTTTCCTAGTATAGTTGCTTTGAATCACTTTATCTGATTGAATATATATGTGTGTCCCATATCCTTTACAATTCTTTTTGAATTTTATTATTCCTCTCCCAAGAAGTTTTATGTCCTGTGACGGATGTGAACTGCATAAAATCGTCATGTCTTCCTCCTTAGGTACTATATATAACCATGCTTTGGTACTCTAATGAGTCCATAAACTTCGTTCCAAGGAAATCATTTTCTTAACACAATTAGTTGGGATCTGTGACTCTTGTAGTAACTTCACTTCACAGTCCTCTTGGTCATACATTGATATTAGGCCAAATGTCTGTTTACATATTTTTCTATTCTTATCTATTTCCTTACATTCTAAATGCTCATAGGATACCTTAGCATATAACTTTTTAGAGCTATCTAACAGTAAATATTCTTTTTCCGGCTGTATGTAAGTAAACTGTCCTGTGCCAGCCGTTACTTCCACTGGTAGTGATAACATCTTATATAGATTAAATTCCTTATTTTCAATTAGGGGTTATTTATAACATAACCTAATACTTCCTTGGTTACAAATACATCAAGATCCATAACTTTTTAAAGTATATACCCATATTCTTCTACTAGAGGGATGGGAAATCTTACGTCTCTTAAGTCGTCTTGAATTAATCTTAAATTCTGAACAATCTGCACTGGATTCACAATATGAGGTGCAAGGATACCCTTCTGCCCATGAACTATGGCACTTACTAATTGTTCATATTGCGCACCTATCTCATTAAACAAGCCTTGCAACTGTAGGAGCTGCTCATTGATCGTCATGAATGCTGCCATCCGTTTCAAACCATGATCGGTTGTTTTCAACGAATACATGATAAATTTTTCCAGGTTGGCCATTCCGTTCTTGAGCAATAGCTCATTTGAACTGATTGATTCTACCGTTCTGTTTAGACCAGTCAAAGTGGCTCTGACTACAGCCACTTGCTCTTTTGATAACTTCAATAACTGCTCAGATCTTGCTTCCATCTGATCAATATGAGTTTTATAATATGCAGCATCCACCTCGTCCAAAGTGCCGAACAATATTTTACTGATTTCTCCTACAAAGTTAAAAATACCTCTTTTCTGCCGTCTTCCGGGTCTAGTTAATTGATGTATAAGTGATTTCGTTTCTTGTAACCTTTCTACACTCTGTTCGACTCCATTACTTAATATGTTACACTCAGTTCTGCTAATGTTTAAACGCACTAATTTTTCCCTACATTGTTGCACCGCCATTGTTCCCATCCTTGCAGCAGCATAGAATTTCTCATCTAATGTTTTAAGGTTAAGATATGTTACCAGTTTCCACGTTGTACTAGTAATTTCTACTTCTCCTTCATGGTGGTAGTACAGACCTGGAGACGCCTTTATCAGGTGAATTTCCACGAAATTGTCCACTTCACCAGGTGCTTAAAAACAGTATGACCACCCCACGCAGATGACAATCCAAATCCAAAATGTCGCGGGTCTGGGCACCATGCTGGGCCTGTAAGCGAAAATAGCCTAATAGTATGGCTTCAGCCTGTTAGCATGTACTTTTAATTGTTGCTTCCTATGCGTTTTCAATATTACATTAGGCAAATCTACTTCCAATACTTTGTAGGGACCTCTAAATTGGGAATCTAGTTTCTTCGATCTCCTGCGTCTCATGGTTTCGTCATGTACCAGCACTCTGTCACCCATCTTAAAGTGTCGGGAATTCTCTGTCTTGTCATAGTAAGCCTTGTTGGTTAATTTTGCCTCTTTTATTTTCTTTCGTGCTACCATATGTGCTTCCTGCATTCTTGTTTTGAACTGGTCTACATAATCGTCATAATTATACCCTATTGTGGCTGTCTCTTTCTATAAGATTCCTGGTACATTCACAATTCTCCCAAACAGTAGCTCGAATGGGGTATACCCGGTGCTGCTATGAGGGGTAGTATTAAAAACAAACGTACTGTAAGGAACCCACTTATCCCAATTGCTGTGGTCCTCGTTTATAAAAGGCCTTAAATATTCCACTAGCGTTCGATGCGTCCTTTCTAGCGCTCCATTCGTCTGGGGGTGAAAAGCAGTGGTCTGGATCTTTTTGATTCTCAATATTTTACATAATCTCTTAAACACTTGACTCAGAAAGTTTGATCCTTGGTCTGTTAACAATACTGATGGAATTCCGTATCATAATATAATTTCTTCGACGAATTTCTCGGCTATTGTATCTGCATCTTGCCTCTCCACTGGAATAGCTACCGTGAACTTACTCAAATCATCCTGAAATGTTAAAATATATCTATTACCTCCTGTTGTTACGTCTAAAGGACCAACTATGTCCATGTAACACTTCTCAAACACAGTTTCTGCCGTGTCTGTAACAACTAATGGCATCTTTATCTTACTTTGCGTAAACTTATTTTGCTGACATTTATCACATGTTCTAATGTATTGCTCGACATCACCTTTCATTCCTTTCCATGAACCGTATCTCTTTAAACGTTCTAGAGTTTGGTGAATACCTTGGTGTCCTCCTAGGGGATTAACGTGTACCTCCTTCAAAATTTCGGCTTTCTGTTCCTCACTTAGCTCTGCCTCCTCTTCCTCTAACTCATTAGTCTCGGTTATCATTCTTATTGGCTCTTGGCTTTCCTTCGCCTGTGCCTCTTCGTCACTTTGTCTCATTCGGCTCAATGCATCTGCATTGGCGTTCAGTCGCCCTGGTTTATATATAACTTCGTATGAATACTCTTCTAGTTTTAGCCTCCATTTTAATAAACGCGATGATGGGTCTTTCACACTGAAAATCCAAGTTAGTGGCTTATGGTCTGTGACAATTGTAAATTTCCTCCCATATACATATGGTCTGAATTGTTTTGTTGCCCATACTAACACTAAACACTCTAGCTCAGTTGCTGAGTAATTCCTCTCTGCTTTATTTAATGATCTTGAAGCATATGCTATTGGCAAATCGCTTCCAATCTTCCCCTGAGATAAAACTGCTCCAATCGCTTCGCCACTAGCATCTGTGGTAATAACGAACGGTTTCTCAAAATCGGGATATTGTAATATGGGGGGATTGATTAACTTCTCTTTTAACTGTTCAAATGCATCTTGCTGCTGTCCTCCCCATTCATAATTTTCATTTCCCTTCAGCAATTTGTGCAAGGGTGCTGCAATCTTACTGAAGTCCTTCAGGAATTTTCTATTGTAGCCTATTAATCCTAGGAGTCCTTTTAACTCTATTTTGGTTTTCGGTACTGGGAACTTCTTCACCTTTTCTACGTTCCTCTCGTCCGGCTGTACCCCTCTGTCTGTGATTTTATGTCCAAGAAATACTACTTCTTTACGCAGAAATTCACACTTATCTGGCTGCAACTTTAAGCTGTGTTCCCTTAGTTGATCGAAAATTTCCCTCAATTTTTCATTGTGTTCCACCAATGAGCTTCCATAACAAATATATCGTCTAAATACACCAAGCACTTGGTTCCTTGTAACCCAATTAGTGCAACATTCATTAATCTCTGGAATGTACTGGGTGCCCCTTTTAATCCCATTGGCATTCTCTTGTACTCATAGTGCTGATAATTGGCACTGAAAGCTGTTTTCTCTCTGTCCTGAGGGTCCATTAATATCTGATGGTAGCCACTTGCTAAGTCTAACGTGGAAAAATACTTAGCCTTTCCTAACTGGTCCAGTATTTCCGATATATTCGGTATTGGGAACGCTTCCCCTACTGAAATCTCATTCAACTTTCTGTAATCCGTCACCAACCTGTACTTCATTTGCCCACTAGCATCAATCTTCTTTGGAACTAACAAAACGGGTGCGTTCCAGGGACTCTGACTTTCCACAATAATATCATCAGCCAGCATTTTCTTTATATGTTCCCTCAATATCTGTTTCTGTGCTTCTGAAATCCGATATGGTTGAACATTGATAACCTTGCCTTTATGCTGAGGCAGTATCGGAAGAGTATGCTTTACTGTTTCTGTAAAGGATAACCAGTCCCCCTTTAAATGAAACACATCGCAATATGCACTACACAATTTCTGCAACTCATGCTTTTCTTCGTCATTTAAATGCTCCGTTCGTAAAGCTTCTCGGACCTGTAAACTGCGATCCCTATAACTTTTTGCCTGTTCCGGCGCGTCTTGCACTATTCGTATTGTGGCTTCATTGCATATCTTTTCTGCCACTAATTGTATGGAAGTTAAATCACATTCTTCCTCTCTTGTATTCAGTACACTAATGATACACTTCCCTTGTACGTTTCGTGCTATCGCTTCTGGAACATAAATACCCTGTGTTCTCTCTTGTTTTGGTACAATAACCTCTTCGCCCTCTGAAGTAGCTTCGTGTCCCTTGACGCAAATTCTCATAACTTTCTCCTCCCTTGGTCCGATTGTTCCACTTCTGTCGCTACTTTCGCGTTCCTGGCTGTGAGTCATCCCGCCTGATGGCTGTCTCGGTCCGTTGCTTTCACCGACGATGCTCTGGTCCTTTAAATTTTTGTGGCGCGGCCTATAACATCGTTTCTTCCCACATTTTCCATTTGTCGGGTCCTTACCCTTCTGATGCGTATTTATCTCTCTCATGCTTTGTACTTCTCTTGTTTCCCTTGTTGCTTCCTCTTCGGGCACTGCTAATAATGGCGTTGTCCATCCATTTATTTCTAACTTTCTGTTTCTGTAATCAATGACTGCTCTTTGCTTTTGTAGAAAATCTCTGCCTACCAAGCCATTATACGGGACATCTGTTCACTTGCTTAACACGTGAAATGTGTGTTTCCCCAACACAGTTTCGCCTATTCTCAAAGTTAATATCACAGTACCCAGCGTACTTACTGTACCATTTGTTACCCCTTTTAACCTCCGCACTTGTGCTCTGTTAACTGGTAACCCTGGGATCATAGCTTCTCCCTTAATTAAAAACCGATTTCTTGGCAATGAGTCGTCATAACATCATTTTCTGCCTCGCAGTCTATCACCCTAACCTTGGGCCATTTGATGGTGGTAACACGAGACTGCTCCGTATCCCACCTCTTTAGTTTCCCGAAACCACTTTCTTCTTTCCTGAGGTTACTCCTACTTTTTCCCTACATTGGTATGCGGTATGCCCGTATTTATTACATATAAAACACTTGGGGGTTCGGCATTCCGTCTCCTTATGCCCACGTCTCTGACATTTCTCACAAATTATAATTTTACTACACATAGCTTCCGTATGCCCTGACTCATCACAATTATAACAAAAATTCTGGAACCTCCTAGCTTCCTCTGCCCTAGTGGGTGTCTTTACCCATCGTACTTTACTAATCATCTTTGGTTTCCTACATTCTCTAGCAATGTGGCCCTTTCTCCCACAATTATAGCATTTTTCTCCCCACTTATTTCTAATTTCCGTCTCTCTGCGAGCCCCTTTATGAAATTGTCCCTTTTCTTTCATCGATAGCAGTGCACTTTCCTCCTGCTGTGCTATTTCTACTGCATCCCCAAGACTTATTTCTTCCCCTCTGCTGCGCACAATCGTCTGTATTCTATCATTTACTAGCCCCTGAATAAAGCATGCACGACCTAGTGCGTAAACCAATTCTAATGCGCCTTTCGGCTGCGCCTTCTCTGTTACTCGTGTTACGGCAACTCTGAATGATCTGGGTAGCTCGTCTATTCTATTACCCGAAGATGCTACAGATTCTCCCGGATATTGCCTTGCTTGGAACATGCGACATGCATAGAAATCTATGGTTCTCTTATCCGAATAATTCTCTTCCAATATGCTTCGAACCTCCGGCCAATTATTTGTTCGATCCCCCACTAATAGCTTCGCCCTGGCCTCCCCTGTTATTTTGGACTTTACATATTGGGACAATAACTTCTCGTCCTCACTTTTAACAACATCGAATGCAGCATTCACATTCCCAATGAACTCTTGTAATTCCCTTCGGTTACCCTCGAAAACCTTAGGAACTAAAACTAACGCATCTTTCGTGCTTATGCCACTCTTATCAGTACTGGAGGAAGTCATTGTTTACAATTACAAAGGGCCTTACTACTACTTCGACGTGCTGTCTTGCCTGTGTCTGCTGCTTGATGTACTCGCTGGGCTGCTGGGCTCCTCTGGTCGCTGCCCACTGCTGCACTGCTCGTCCCGTCCGCTGGGCTCTGCTGGGCCTTCCTACTGCGGGCTCTGCTGCTCGATCTCTCGTTGGGCTGCTGGGCTCCTCTGGTCTGCTGAGTCTTGGGCACTGCTACTCGTATGGGCCTCTTCTTCTTGCGGTGATACTCGGTGGTACAACTGTCTGCTGCTACTTATCTTTCCACCACCATGGTATTATGGATCTACGCATATATGGCACCACCCCACATCTGACACCAAAAATTTATGTCGCGTCCCGGCACAGGTCCCGGATACCAATATAGAGTTGGTCAAGCCTGCGTGGCGCACTCGGGATGTTGACGACAATTATGGGTTTTCGGTTCCCTTTAACTAGTCTTTATTACGGAGGTGAGAGGGAGTAGAATCTCCTGGACTGTCGAAGGGCGTGTAGGAGGTGTAGATACCTTAGACAATACTCCCAATAGGTAGCGGATACAATGGGGGAATTGGCAGCACTGAAAACAGTAAGGTGAGATTTATCCTTTAACGTAATTTATTAAACTAATATCACAAAGAACATGTGAGGTGTCAGACCCCTCCCCTTACTCTGTACACTTCTATAGATTCAGCCAGAATCTCCACTTTACTCTTCGTTTAAATAAAGGACCCTGATCCTATCCACAGGAGACAAGCACCAGCCAGTGGCTTGTTCCTTCTATTGCTGAAACTAGCTGTAGAGGCTACTTGAGACAGAGACAAACTGTCCCTGTTCAAAACTATGCCACGGTAAAACTTCTACTTAACTGACAGTTGTAGTTGATTCCACCAGAGCATCACCGTCTTCTTGTAGTTGCAGTTACTACAACCTCATCAGCAGCGGATGCTACCTTCTCGATGCTGCCGGGCCTTGGGCGCTGCTTGTGCCCTCTTTGACTTCTGCGACGACTCTGCTTCGTGCTGCTCGTGGATGCCCTTAAATACCCATTGCGAAGGTCTGCCCTGCTCGGACGCAGCCCTCGCATCTGCTTTCTCTAACTTATTTTTCGGTCTTCCCGGACATTTCGTCGCTGTGGACCTACATTGGTTTCGATATGTCGGGCCGAATCCCGGACGGAAAGTTCCTTCTCACCCTCCAAGGTCCGAGAGACGCGCTGTTCATATCCTCGACGTGTTTACTAGCTCAGGCTATTTGTACTGTGTGACACTTTCCCTTCCGTGTCTGCGGTACTGCGCGGCGTCCGCGTAATAAATACTGGCTGAACCTTTACATTATGAGTAGGTATGTCATTTTGTTAATTAAATCCTCTGGGGACCTGACAATCCAAACTGATCTTCCCCGAGGTCAGCTTCTACTAGTTTTTCCATTCGTCTGTAAAGAATTCGCGTTAGTATTTTGCAGCTGTGACTTATTAAACTGATAGTTCGATTATTTTCACATCTGTCAACACCTGCTTTCTTTGGGATTGGAATTATTATATTCTTCTTGAGTCTGAGGGTATTTCACCTGTCTCATACATCTTGCTCACCAGATGGTAGAGTTTTGTCAGGACTGGCTCTGCCAAGGCCGTCAGTAATTCTAATGGAATGTTGTCTACTCCCGGGGCCTTGTTTCGACTCAGGTCTTTCAGTGCTCTGTCAAACTCTTCACGCTGTATCATATCTCCCATTTCATCTTCATCAACATCCTCTTCCATTTCCATAATATTGTCCTCAAGTACATTGCCCTTGTATGGATCCTCTATATACTCCTTCCATCTTTCTGCTTTCCCTTCTTTGCTTAGAACTGGTTTTCCATTTGAGCTTTTGATATTCATACAAGTGGTTCTCTTTTCTCCAAAGGTCTCTTTAATTTTCTTGTAGGCAGTATCTATCTTACCCCTAGTGAGATAAGCCTCTACATCCTTACATTTGTCCTCTAGCCATCTCTGCTTAGCCATTTTGCACTTCCTGTTGATATCATTTTTGAGACGTTTGTATTCCTTTTTCCTGCTTCATTTACTGCATTTTTATATTTTCTCCTTTCATTGATTAAATTCAATATTTCTTCTGTTACTCAAGGATTTCTACTGTTGTTGTATTAGATATATGAAAATAATACGGAATTGAAATACACTGATAGATCATAATTATGAACACACTGAAATTTTAATTAATGTTTCAAATAGAGGAATGTTCTATTGAAGAAAGTTAATTTAGGAGAGAAAAACTAAAAGATACACACTTGAGAACAATTGAACTACAATGAAACCCCCTTTTTACGTTTTGCAAGGGACTCTAAAATAATGATGTAGATTATGGGAAAGTCAAAATGACAGAAAATTACTTTTTAAACACACAGTTTAAAAAAACAAAACTTCAATAAGCTACATTATTAATTGTACTGATGTTGGCCATACATAAGTTACACATAGGGAACGATACGGGAGACCCGCACTGCTGTACTAGACAAGGTCCTAGTGGAGGTGGTTTACCATTGCCTTCCTCCAACCGTAATGGGGATGAGTGATGATGATTAAGACAACACACCACCACCCAGTCATCTCGAGCCTGGTCGAAATCCCTGACCCCGCCGGGTATCGAACCCGGGACCCCGTACTCAGGAAGTGAGAACACTACCGCGAGACCACGAGCTGCGGACTTGTGCATACATACATTCATATATATGACACTAAGCTGTAGACAAGAAGTATATCGAACTTCGCATAATAAAACTTACTACAGTGTACACTGAAAGTGATTTTTTTAATAAAAATATTTGAAATACTGGATAGCTGTTGGCAGAGGGTGATATTGGTGATTGCATAAGATTTACATAAGATGGCAGACTCAATGAGAATTTTGCATTCCACAAAGTTCTCATGACATAACCATCAAACGGGGTGATTTCGGATGGTTTTGTTGTTATTTTGATTTTAACTTTCGTATATATTCTTAGATTAAATGGATTGTTATGAAAGTGGTAGGATATATGTGTAATGAATAAAATATCCCAGAACCAGAAAGTGTATGTGTATGTATATTTATCTGAGGCAGTTAAATATAGTGTCCGAAGTCACCCCATGGATTGGTGACATTTTACACGTTTTAAGGCAGCCCTTTGTTACGAATAAGTGATATGGAATGATATAATGAATTTTATATATTACAGATAAGTTTTTATTTTGCAGGAATTTAAATAAACAGTCTCTTTGTTCACTTCTGCAAGTGCTCGTTTAATATTTTCGCTTAAGCGAATGGAAAGATCTTCTGACTGTCGTTTGAGGAATAGTTGCACCCATTCTTCTCCTGGCAAATTATTATGAAATTTCTTCTCTTTTCGGCCAGATTTATAAAGGTAGCCTTTAACTAAATATCTAATATCCAATTTAGTGAAGGGAAGTCCCCAATGTGCAACCCTCAAGATACCTTGCTTCAACATTTCTTCTTCTTCTTCTTCTTCTTTATTTAGCACTGGCTGTCCTCCCATTTTTTTCGAATGGGCTTCCTGCACTTTGTTTTGTAAGGTTGTTTTAGGTATACCATACAAACCACATGCTTTTCTGTATGATAATTTACCACTTTGAATATCATGAACAGCTTTATTTAAAAGTTCCGGGTCATAATTATACTGTACTGTAGCACTTCTCCTGCTCTTATACATTCTTGGCATTGTCCGAAATCACCCCACACAGTATACAGTTTTACAAAAACCGTCATTATTTTATAACCTTGCACGAGAAACTCGACAAACTTGTACAGAAATTGTCTCGATGCTGTTAGCTACCGAGCGCGTTGACAATTACGGTTACAATAACTTCCCACTCGGCGCAACAATAGAAAGTTTCCACTTTACAATAATGCATGGATTTTTAACACTGAGACTGTTTGTCAATTATTCACCTAGGGAAACAATTGACGCAAAATAAAAGCGATAAATGCAATCTTGCACTTAAAATAACCGGCGCCTGGACTTTAAAATAAGTAACTCTTTGTTTCTATGCAGTAGCAAGGAGCAAATAAGCCATACTGTCCGAATTTGTCCCAGTGTCCAAAATCACCCCGTTTGATGGTATATAGAAATGTGGTGGTGTAATGAATAAAGTATACTTCAGATGTAATATAGAGCAGAATGTAGAGATAGATTTTAGCTTTTCTGTCATGTCTGAGTCTAGCCAACTCTGGTATTTGGCATGTATTCCAAAAGAAGTGTCAAAAGTATGTGGCAATTATTATTGTATTTAAGTTTCATTCCTGCTCATTTTTCTCGCAGCTGTTAAAGCTGTATTAGTATATCCCAACCTAACCATCACCTTTGAAATTACTTCATATTCGCCACCCCCCCCTCCCCTCCCACCCCATACATCACCTGATAATGTTTCCCTGCCAAACAGAGTTATTGCATTTTGAAATAATACACCAACAGTCCCCATATAGTTCATACATTTGTCACAGGAAGCACCGCATCTATGATGGTTCGAAACTAGTTGTATTACAGGAAAGAGGTGCTATCATACCTCCTGTGTATTGTGCTTACTTTTCGTCCATTTAGACTAATACTGAAGTTTAGCCCCCAGCACTTCATTCAGTAATGTAATTGTGAACAGTACTACTCACAATATAGGGTGCCCCAGGAGGAATGGTCAGTATTCAGGGGTAGGACAGGAATGATCATTCGAAACAAAAAGGTCTAACTTACATAGGATCCAAACTGAATACCTGTGAGCACCTGTTCATCTTTGATACTGTGAAACACATCTCTTTTACTGAACATGTGCTCATAGCTCTTAAGGTATGCATTTAAGAGCCAATGTTTACTAGGCTTTTTTGCTTTGAATGATCATTCCTGTCAGATATCTGAATACTGACCATTCCTCCAGGGCACTCTGTATAGTTATCATTAGACTGGCAGTATTAGGAGACAAATCATTTGTGGCACAAACTGTTCAGACTTCCAGCAGCTTCTACTGCTTCAAAACTTGAGTATCTGGGGTACAAGGTTTAATGTTGTAAATACTACTTGAAAATAAATGCCTTGCTAATGTCTTTTTATGTCAATTACACTTTTTTTCCTCTCTGCATGAACATTATCTCATTAAATCAAAGTGATATGAAATTTATCATTATGAGGTCTTAAAAGCAGGTGTGAATTACAATTGTAAACATGGAAAATTTGAAAGGCTCAATCAAAAAATGTCAAATACTGTAGCAGGAAAACATTAATTATGAAAACATAAATGTGGGATTACACTGTAGACATATCTACCTATTAAGAACCATTTACACCAAAGCAAAAACAAGCGAACGCGCAACAGCTAACACACATTCACTCCAGTGTGAACACTGTGTGCATGGTGTTTGATCGTGCAAGGGTTGTATTTGCAGATGTTCGATTGTGATTTGCTCGTTGTCAGTTTATGGATGAAGTTCACGTCTTCGGCACCAGCTTCAATGATAAGACACTTGCTTTGCCACAGTGTACTGTTTTTTCGTGCAAACTGTGGTGGTATAGTATTTTGTGGAGATATTTCAGAGTGATGGAGTGGCTGGATGATATTGTTCTCCTTGTAACTGAAGAGTACTGATACCACAGGTGTTTATGGGATACTAAAGATCATCGCAACATTCTAAACAAGAAGAATGATGCCAGACAAGAAATTGCCAAAGGTCTCAAAATACCTGCAGGCGAAGTAAAGGAGGAGATGAACACTCTACTGTCCTCATTCTGGCGAGAGCGAGCAAAAGAATGCACAACCTCAGTGATGGGTGCAGTAGAGAAATATATATCTAAGTGGTTTTCTTTTAGACCAATGTCATTCCTCCTGGATAAATACGAAGTTAGGAGAATCAGGTAAAAAATGATAAGCATGTGTTAGTAGTAATTTTCTTTTATTCATGTTTTAGTTTAATGAGAGCAGTACAATCATTACGTAATCCGCTTAACAACAATTATATTGGTATGTATTTTTTTTTAAAGAAGTGGATGATACAGATCTCAGATGCAAGAAAGACCTGTCACTTGGTGTTCCTTGCTGCCAGCTACCCAGAACCACAGTTCCATCCTCAGTTGCTTCATCAATTGTCCCTGGCAGCATGTAAATATTCCTTGGGGTTTTGCTTCTTTACAAAAAAGTGTACAGATAAGTGCATGCATGCTTGCACAACTAGAACACTGTTTTCAATGTCCAATAACATTGACTTTGTCACCATCTGTAACACTGATGAAAGAATTCTAAATGTATTCTCTACCACCTTCCTTGCTCTGCACAGTCTGTAACTGAGCACACGTTCATCACTTCCTTGTGCATGTTGACTTGGATATGATTTTGACAAATGTTCATGGAGAGCAAATGCTTGGTCACCGATGAATACATAAGGTATGCTCTTGCTCCTTTCTGCAAGTGGTGCCTCCTCTGGAATAACAAGGCTGTTATTTTCCATTTGATTCCAGAAGAAAGTGTTTTTCAGCACCCTACCATTTGAAATATGTCCTTATGAACCAACATTTGTATATATAAAGTAGTAACCAGTGTCAGCTACTCCTAAAATCACAATGCTGAAATATCCTTCATAATTATAAAAATCTGTTCAGCTTTCTGCAGGTGTAATTATCTCTCAATGCTTCCCATCAATAGCTCCAAGCAGTATGGGAAGTTCCATTGGTACTCAAAGCCCTGTGTGATTTCTAATTACTCATTTTCATGCTGAGGAAGCTGAAACAAAAAGATAAATACAATATATTAATGCTGCTGCCAATAAAATAATAAATACATAAAATCTGAAACAAGCTGTATGAAAGCAATAAACTAATTAATGTTTGGGTTACGCCAATCCAAAGAATGTTACTATTATGTTATGTCTTTGTGTGATTATGTGCTGCCATATTGCCAGTAAATTAGTTACTGCATAACTTTTGTTGCAACCTATACCTAAAGTGACTGCATTGAAGCAAGAAATTAACTGATGTCAGGGTTGCACCAATTGGAAGAACATAATGTCTTATTATGATAATGTGGAAAATGCTTATTGTACCATTACAGGTAACAAATCTTGCCATAAAATAATTTACAAAATGAAACAGTATCGTTATCTTTTAGGAACTCAGTCAGACAGAAGAGGATGTGATGTAAGACACTACAGCACCAGAAGTTGAAGTTGTAGAACATGAAAGCTTAATGGAGGTGATGTTTGTCCCTCCATAAGAAAAAAAGGCAGTATGCCTAAAGTAGACAGCGAATTTAGTGATGCACTTGAAATTATTAAGGTGTTAAGTGATAATTTTTAAAGGAAGTAAGCAATCCAGAGAAAAAGTCCCCATCAGATTGCTTTGGGGAGTATGTTGCCTCCAAACTAAAAAGTTGCTATGTTTATGTACAAAACATTGTACAGCACAAAATGCATGAGTTACTTTTCCAGGCAGTCATGGGTAATTTCAACCCTGCACAGGAAGTATTGCCAGTTGACATTGTCTATACATCATCCTCCAGCACATCAACACAAACACACCATAGTGAATATGTGATGTATAAATTTTGTATTTAAATCATATTTCATTTTATCTCTTAGTTGTAATATGTGTAAGAGAAATAAACACCATTAAAATAAACCAAAACAAATAATGTTGATTAACATAAAATAGAAATACACAAAAGACCTCATCATTTATGTGACTTACATTCAAGGTATCTTTGTTAATGTCACAGTTTACCAACTGTTTTACTACATTTAAAAACAGAAACAGAAGTAGCGGAACTTTTTTGCACTTTAATAATGTGTGTTTTATTTTATTAACTGCAGATATGAAATAGCCTATAAGACTGGTCTGTTCTATATTTTTATGCTGCATTATTCATTTTCATTTACTCTTATCTTATAGCCATTTACCTTTATAAAATCCTCTAGTGTTTGGCATATGACACTGCATACTTCAGGAATTATTTGGAAAACAGATGCTGTTTGTATACGAAATAGATATTTGAAGCTAGCATAACAGTCGCTTACTAAGAAGCGCAGTGTTAGTGCTGGCCCATATTTTGCTGATATGATTAATCAATAATTTGTGTCTTGCTTTGAAATTTTTGGTTCAGTTGCTGTTAGAAGAAGGTGAAAATCATCCATTGACATACACGTGAAGTTCACGAATAAACCAATTCATTGCTTTAGCTACAAATCACTGATCAGAGCTGAACCACCACTACTTAATGCTGGCGCAAAAATTCAGATACCCAAATTTTTCTCTGTCTGCACCGTTTGGCTTTCATGACCAACAGCATGTCGCTATACAAAATAAACCAAGTTGTGTGTTTCTGTTCTCCATCAGGTTGTACTAAATACTGATGTTAACATGAAATAGATATAGTGCCAGAAAAACAAATCGCATCACGTGCTTTTGCTTTCTTTCGTACCGGTGTAAATGCATATTCGTAATTACAAGACAATGCACCTTGCTAGTGAATGTGCGTTCACCTGTGCACGGTCGTGTTTGGTTTGGTGTTTGGTGACTGCTTCCTATAACTCTGTTACCACTGTCTGAGCATCCCACAAGCTAACAGCTAAAGATTGCAGCAGTCTTGCTACTGCCATTCTCCTATCCAGAGCATCTACTTGAGCACTTAGAACTACTAGATTCTGGCTCACAGTACTTACTGTTGCTTTGACCAAGTACATTACCTCCATTGCTAAGCTTTGTTTATGCCCTTGTGTTGTTCAAAGCCCTTTGTTTCAAACAGGTGCCATTTCATGGTGGCTTTATTTCTCATTCACTCTCTCTGTTGTCCCATTTAGCTCTCAGATGTCACTGACATCCACAGTCCTGAAAATCATTTTCAATAGCCTACCCCCTGCATTTAACATTGCTTATATTGCAGCACCATGTGCGTGGCACTATTTCCACTATCTGCCGCATATTTCATTGCAGTTGTTTGTACGAATGGTGCAACTTACCATAGTTGCTCCTCATTTCCTTCAGCATGCATTTTCCTTCCAGCTTCCACCATAACTCCATGGACACATCTTCTAAGCATCTCACTTCATTACGAATTTCCCAAGCGTTCAGGATCAGCTTCAGTGTCCAAATATGGCTTGTGAGTATTATATTCTCTTGCCTTGTGAAAAGCTCTTCATCTTGCAATTATAGTACACACAGAACATCCACTACACTATGCTGACACTGTGAGCACTGCCAAGATAAGGGCTCCCCTCATCTTTACTTTGACCTGCAGCAACCTGGGAATGGGGATCTCTCATCACTCCCAAGGCTCCATTGAAAGGTCTGGCATCAAGTAGACACAGAAGTAGAATACCCAACCCTAAAACACCTATCTTAGACAAAAGTGAACATATAACACTACATCTAACATGAACAAAACTCCTTTCTCCTACCCTCGCCTTCAACTGGTACACTACTCTCTTATGCATCTAAATAATGTGTCACCCAACTTTCAACTGTACACATTCTAACACAAAACATAAACTGTTCTCTCCTCATTCCTTCAACTTAATCCATATAAAGAATCCCCTGTACGTGCTGTGCAAGGTTTTGCGCACTTCCCCTTCTTCCTACCACCCATAGCTTTACCCTCAGTGGATGACGACACTTACATCAATGCATCTGGAGCACCTTGAAATGGCTCTTGACATTCTGGTGTTTGCTACTTGAAAGCACTTCCAAATTTCTCTGACCGTTTAAGCAAAATCATTCATGGAATCACCATCCTTGCCAGCTCTTATCCTAATTTAGTCAAATGGTGGCGGCATTTGCCTCCTGTAAACTAGCTCATACAGTGATGGTCCTGTAACAGAATGGACTTCTG
Organism: Schistocerca serialis cubense; assembly: GCF_023864345.2. Classification (NCBI taxonomy): domain Eukaryota; kingdom Metazoa; phylum Arthropoda; class Insecta; order Orthoptera; family Acrididae; genus Schistocerca; species Schistocerca serialis. The sequence goes on from NC_064639.1 coordinate 308,171,265, forward strand.
AATTACATCCACTTACAACAAAAAATAAATACACATCTCAACATATTTCCGATTGTATTGTACTCTCTCCAACCTACTGTTAGCCTGAGGGTGTAGTAGACTGGTCCTTAACTTCTTAACCTTTAGCAAACTACGCAACTACTTCAACAAATCTGACAAAGTTTGTCCTTTGATTGGTAATCATAGCTCTGACTCTCCAAATTTGAGCATCCAGCTGTTGACCAATGCATGCACTACCAATGCTGCCTGTTGCTTAGGAACTGCAATTATTTCCAAATATGGAGAAAAATGATCAAAATAGTCAGCACAAATCAATTCCCATCCGGAGTCTGGTTAAATGGCCTGAGCACGTCCAACCCAATCATTTTAAATAGTTCCTTCACTTCTAGTAACCTCTACAAAGGTATTAATGTATGACTCATATCAGTCAGTTACGTGCATTGTACATAACCCCTTATGTATTGATCCACTTAATCTTCCCTTGACTACCAGTAGTAGCATTCCACTACTTGCTTCTTTATTATTCTACAACCCCCCGTGTCCTGACAATATGTGGTCATGCACCTCTTGCAGCACTTCCTGTTGTAGCTCAGCTAGCACTACTACCCATGGACCCAACCTCATTGTCTTACACAACAGTTTGTCACACACAGGGAATTGTGGCTGCAACACACACTGTTTATGTTCTGCGCCAGCCCATTGTGCAAGGTCATTATGCTCTGTTTGTATCAGTGCTACTTTTTGGCTTAAACTATCCGTGTTTTCTTTGTTTCTTATTGGGCTTATGTATGACTTCATACTCAAACTCGCTTAACCTCAGTAATCATCTAGTCAGTCTACTAGAAATGACCATAAGCCCCAACAACCATTTAAGAGCTGCATGATCAGTTACCCCTTTATAAACTGCTTCCCATACAAATAATATCAGAAATGTGGGATTCCATACATCACACTATGCGTCTCTTTTTCATTTGCGGAGTGTTTATCCTCTGATCTTTTCAACTGCCTGGAGGCATATTATACCGGTTGTTCCTCTCCGTTTAGTACTTGACTGAGAATACACCCTGTAGATTGACTGGTAGCGTTGGTTGACAAGATAAACGTTCTCTCAAAGACTGTAAAAATTAGTTCTGAACTCAGTGTCAGTTCTCTCTGTAACTCTTTGAACACATCTTGGCTTTCTTTCGTCCATTTAAATTTTACAATTTTTTTTAAAGGTCATGTAAGTGATTTTGCTACATCTGCACACTCTTTTACGAATTTTCTATAATAATTCCCTAACCCTTATAGCAAAGATTGCAACTCCTTTGCATTACCCCAAATCTAAAATTCTTTTACTCCCTGTATCAAACTCAGATCTGTCTGAACCCTTTCATTGTGTACCCGACATACATAATTTTTTCCAATGCAAAGTGACATTTTTACGTGCTTAATGTTAAATTCAATGCTCATAATCTTGTAAAAACTTCTCACAAACATTGTGTATGTTCTGCCATAACCTTCACAAAAACAATTATATCATCTAAGTATTCCCTGCACTGTTGAGGTCTCAGTACCCTCAACACTGCATCGAGCAAATGCAGAAACATTGACGGAGCATTCTTTAACCCAAATGGCATCATGTGATACTGAAAGTGGCCCCATGGGACAGAGAATGCTGTTTTAGGATGATCATCTGGGAATACATCTATATCAGAGTACTCACTCCTCAGATCTAAGGTAGAGAAGTACCTGCACTGCCCTCATTGTCAGTAGTTTCAGTGATGTTTGAGATTGGATATGCATTAGTTACAGTTTTTCTGTTAAGATTTATGTAGTTACAGCAGAATCTATATGTTTTAGTCCCATATGGTGACAGCTTTGGTGCTATCATCAAGGCTACATTCTATGGAATAGTGCTTTCCTCTGTTACCCTACCAACCAGCTGTTAATCAATGAATTCTCTTATTATTGGTTGTAAATATTGTGGTTCTGTCAAGGTCTACGATGGATTGGCAACTCAGTTCCTTAGGGATATGATGCAGTGTTATAGTGTAGAGGCTCTTGAGAAAAAAAAAAAAAAAAAAACAATAATTTCTACATTTCCATCTAAGATGCTCCAACTTCTTTTCTCAATGCAGTCTTATCAGTGGTTTGCAAACATTGCTGGTGCACACTGATTGAGTCCCAACTCACATCATCTGAGACTTACAAATTAGCTAACAATATTCTGTGATGAACTCTGCTCCATTAATGCCAAAATTATCTAAATTCATTAGCACTACTTTCCCATCCAACTCCTCTCATATACTTACACTGCTTCTCTTTCAAAGCAACGTGATGTGTCATCACCTACTTCTGCTCGTGTGCTTAAAACTCTGTGTCTGAACGTGAAAGTACATCACTGCTGAACCAAAAGACTCCACTATCTCAAACTCCACATAAATTTTAGCGTGAAGGGTTTAATTGCTTGTGAGCTATTAGGTCCATACTTGCTACAGACAAATGTGCCCCTGTGACCAGTAGAGACCTTTCTGCATTTCACTATTTGCACTTTACTACATTCCACTTCTGCATCTGTATCAGTTGCATCAAAATTTATCAGGAACACTGTGTGGTGGACCTAGGGTTCCCTTTTGCATGAAACACCATGCTTATTTTTCCCGTTTCCCTTCACCATTTCTACAATCATGTTGATGGTGTCAAACCACACCACATTTTCCACACATCTGTAACACCTCGTGTTAGTGGAGAATATTCCTCTCTCATCCTGCATTCCTATAACTATATCATTTTCTTCAAACACTGTGGCTAATTTGACCATGGAGTATAAACCTTGAGGGCACCCATTCTCACCCTTCATGACATATCCGGTGGCAAACCCCATAAAAATGCATCCAGTGTTCTCTGTTCTGCACTGTAGAGTATGACTCTATTTGCATCATCACTCTCTCCTAATTCATATGTCAGCACATTCACTTTCCATACTCTGTCTCTCAAATTCTGTATCAACTCAGTTTTCTCCTTTGACAAGCATCCCAAGTGCTTCTGAAAAAAACTGTTACGTTTTACTTCTTGTTCCTTTGTAGCAGGCCATTTTTTCAATTCATCGAATGTCTATTTACTCCTTAGCCCCAACAAAGGGGATTCCCCTAACAACCATAACTTCATCAGCTGTAATAACAGCAGCTCATCCAAAAAAAGACAGAAGGGTGTGATCAAGCTGGCTGTAGCTGGATCTAATAAAGGAGTAGATTGCTTAGCTAATTCCATCTCTTCCACCCTACTTGCAAGCCTATTATGCAAGATGCATTATTTGCTCTGAATTGCAGCATTTAATTAACCAATGGTTGAACTGCCTCCCACTAGTGATATAATGCATTTGAGACTCTGCCATTGTGGAACCTTAATCTCCAATCATTTTAAGGAACACAAAATATATTCACAACAGGCCTTATGACACAACACCACTTACATTTTATCATCTATCTTCTCTGTCCACTGACTAACCCGATGCCCATACTAATGTCAATTAACATAAACTACTGGTACTAACTCTGTACTAGGTGCACATTGTCCTGGCAACTTACACTAACCATATCTCACAGGTCGTAAATAGTGCTCCTTTGCATTACCATGCAATTGCGGAATATCAGCCAGTTCTCCTGGCTTTCCAAACATAACGCTAAAATCCCTGTGCAATACTCACCTAGGCTCTATGCCATCTGCACATAAAACAGGGGAAACAACCACAAAAATCAATAGTCTGCTCAGTTACAACACTGGCTGACAAAATTGCGTTCTGCGGTTGTGAAGTCTGTGGCTCCAGCTGCCAGGTGAGGTCCACTGATACCAAAGTACTTAAGGCATAGTAACTCATGGTGAGTGAGGCCTCTATGGTGTAGAGGTGGTGGAGTGTGGGTTGTACAGATGGTGGTGCAGACCAGGGTTGGCTAGGAAAACTTTTATTTAATCTTGAGCTACAATGTTGAAGTGCTGAGATGCAGCCAGACACTCTCTCTGCAGGTGCATGGTTTACCGGTGGTGCCATTGACGCTGGAAGGTCACAGCAGTGAGATAGGTTTTTGAAGTCAGCGTCCTCTTTTTGCTGATACTGTTTAACCAGTCATGCCTGTGTTAGCACTATGTGACCCCAAGTGAGCAATGCCAGTGACTTGAACGTCTGACGAATTCTTGTAGGAGTTCATCACTAATGGGTTAGAAGCTCATCACAGTGTAGATGTATGGTGGCAATACTGCCCTGGCCGCTAACTGCTGCGCTCCAAGGCAGGAGTTTGGTTGCTACCATGTAGCTTGAGGATGGCTTATATACCATGTTGTCCTAAGTCCACAGGTTTGGACTCACAATCATAAAGAGGGGTGGGCTATAATGTGATGGGGACTTGCGTGGACCCGACATTGTGAAGGGCATTGCCAGACTGCACATAACCATGCTAGAATCAGGGGGTATTTATAGTGATTGATAGCACTGTTGTGCCAATACATTGGTTCCAGGCACATACAGATCAACATCTTCATGGCTCAGTGGTTTGGAAATACTTCACAGGCCAGTTCCTAGTTGCATAGCCTTTCTGCATTCATTGTGTGGCGTCTACCTTCTTGCCTCACGTATGGCTACAATGCAAAGCTGCTTTTCACCCAGTAACACCCAGAATTAGTGACAGCATTACATTTGCTTTTGGCGCTCAGGATGGCATGAACTATATGGTTAGGAAGTGCATTGAGATTAGAAGTATCATCTGTGCAGAGTATTTTTGAGGCGAAGAAAACAGAAGGGTGCTTGTGGGGTGTGTGGAGAACTGTGGGTAAGATGGGCCTCAGCAGCTACATAGGTCTAATGCTGGCAATCAGCCAGCTGATTAACATCACGGAAAGGGGGCTGAAATTCAGAAAAGGGATAGTATGGTGTTTATTGTGAAAAGTAATTTACCTATTTCATGAAATGTAGCAGCTCAGTTACCTGCCAGCTCACCTCAATCAGTGTGTTGTAACCAGAAAAGCAAGAAAGTCTAAAGGGTTTTGGTTAAATTGAAGTGGCACACAACTGAGGCTACACTTTAAGCCCAAAGAGGTTCAGTGAGGTTATTGTCAGCACTTGAGCTGATGAGTGTAGAATATCTGTCTGGTTTTCCTCTAACCATGATTCAGTTGTCCTTCCTTTTTGTACTGAAGATCATTCCCATAGCTACAGATATGGTCCAGTTCCACACTATTGCTATACTATGGGAAGTAAGTAATTGGGTAAAATTTACATAAAACATCTGAGTTATTTGTACCTTTGACTAAAACCATCTGTAGGTGCCACACTACATTGCTAAGTTTCATTGCTGACGAAACACAGTTTACCAGACATTAACTAATTCACAGAAGTTCATTGGAATGCGGATTAATGTGCTAATGACTGCAGTGATTGGACCACTATAGAAACTGATGTGCTTCAATTGAAGTGGTCATTGTCATGTAGGGATCAAACTGAGTGAAAATTAAGCTTGGTCACCTCATACTAAATTGCTTTGTCAGTGACCTCCGAAACTGAGCTGCTGCGGAAGTCCTTTTCAGTAGCTTGATGCTTTTTTCCCCTGTATGTTTGAGTACCTCTATCAGCTAATTTTTAAAGCCTAACAGTGTGGTACTCGAGTGTAATGAGCTTAGTGTTTCCACTTCACAGTAATTTTACCAGCATTGTATATGGACAACATATGGCTCCTGTGAAATCTTTTTGGTGCAATGCAGTGTGGGCACCTTCAATGATACTGCATTTTAGCATCTTCAAATCTCTCTCCATTGATTCATTCTAATAAAAACTGTTTTTTTATGATTTAGACACATGGCATATGCAGATATATATACAAAATGTACAACATTACAGGACCAGTTGATACGTAGTTTACTTCACATTTAATCAATAAGAAACAAAGTATCGAATTGGGAAATTCCACTACTTTGAGTAACAAATCATATTGTATCTATACATGTAACAACCAACACGCCACAGGGCCCAGTAGTAGGACCACTGTTAATCTTGTTAGGTATAAATGGGTATAAATCTATCATTACCTAAGAAAATGTCTTACTATTTTGTTAAAGTCAGAGTGTGACTTAGACTGCAACAGTGAAACTTCAGGAAATGGCAGTGTGTAAAAATTAAACGTTTAATGTTTATAGGTTTTCATATTGTTCACACCTGGAATTGGGAATTACATGTTATAGACATCTGCAATTTTTGATCTCCCTCTAGCTGGTGATCATTTAGAAGTCAAAATTTACAACTGCATACTTTGTTCAGATTTATTTATTGTGCTTTGGAGTAAAGCTCTGTTGTTATTCTACTATTCAGACATAATACCTTTTGTACATAATTTACAGCAGGGGTTACTTTAAGTGAATACATCCTCAAGTAGGGTGTAAACAGGTTTCTGAACAACAAGGTACAGTAAAGTAACTTCACATTTCATTTTTACCCTTGTGAAGTTCACCATAAACATTTGGTCAGAATTAGAAAACAGCAGTGATCATAAGGTAAACACCAATAATTAAAATTACATCCTCTAAGCACAAGATGGTGCAACTCTGCCAAATGCTTTTAATGTGTATGAAGTATAATTTAAATTAAATCAATGCCACCCATGTAGCAACAATTTTGCTGAAAAAGAAATAGTTTGGAAGCCAACTGACAGGTTTCTCATGTAATTTTTCCTCCTATCTATGTAATTATGTGGTTAATATAATGGAAGGAAACATTCCACGTGGGAAAAATTTATATATAAAAACAAAGATGAGGTGACTTACCGAACAAAAGCGCTGGCAGGTCGATAGACACACAAACAAACACAAACATACACACAAAATTCAAGCTTTCGCAACAAACTGTTGCCTCATCAGGAAAGAGGGAAGGAGAGGGGAAGACGAAAGGAAGTGGGTTTTAAGGGAGAGGGTAAGGAGTCATTCCAATCCCGGGAGCGGAAAGACTTACCTTAGGGGGAAAAAAGGACAGGTATACACTCGTACACACGCACATATCCATCCACACACACAGACACAAGCAGACATATTTAAAGACAAAGAGTTTGGGCAGAGATGTCAGTCGAGGCAGAAGTGTAGAGGCAAAGAAGTTGTTGAACGACAGGTGAGGTATGAGTGGCGGCAACTTGAAATTAGCGGAGATTGAGGCCTGGCGGATGACGAGAAGAGAGGATATACTGAAGGGCAAGTTCCCATCTCCGGAGTTCGGATAGGTTGGTGTTGGTGGGAAGTATCCAGATAACCCGGACGGTGTAACACTGTGCCAAGATGTGCTGGCTGTGCACCAAGGCATGTTTAGCCACAGGGTGATCCTCATTACCAACAAACACTGTCTGCCTGTGTCCATTCATGCGAATGGACAGTTTGTTGCTGGTCATTCCCACATAGAATGCATCACAGTGTAGGCAGGTCAGTTGGTAAATCACGTGGGTGCTTTCACAAGTGGCTCTGCCTCTGATCGTGTACACCTTCCGGGTTACAGGACTGGAGTAGGTGGTGGTGGGAGGGTGCATGGGACAGGTTTTGCATCGGGGGCGGTTACAAGGATAGGAGCCAGAGGGTAGGGAAGGTGGTTTGGGGATTTCATAGGGATGAACTAACAGGTTACGAAGGTTAGGTGGACGGCGGAAAGACACTCTTGGCGGAGTGGGGAGGATTTCATGAAGGATGGATCTCATTTCAGGGCAGGATTTGAGGAAGTCGTATCCCTGCTGGAGAGCCACATTCAGAGTCTAGTCCAGTCCCGGAAAGTACCCTGTCACAAGTGGGGCACTTTTGTGGTTCTTCTGTGGGGGATTCTGGATTTTGAAGCAAATAACCAGAGCCACTTCCTCGTCCCCTCAAACCCAGAATCCCCCACAGAAGAACCACAAAAGTGCCCCACTTGTGACAGGGTACTTTCCGGGACTGGACCAGACTCTGAATGTGGCTCTCCAGCAGGGATACGACTTCCTCAAATCCTGCCCTGAAATGAGATCCATCCTTCATGAAATCCTCCCCACTCCGCCAAGAGTGTCTTTCCGCCGTCCACCTAACCTTCGTAACCTGTTAGTTCATCCCTATGAAATCCCCAAACCACCTTCCCTACCCTCTGGCTCCTATCCTTGTAACCGCCCCCGATGCAAAACCTGTCCCATGCACCCTCCCACCACCACCTACTCCAGTCCTGTAACCCGGAAGGTGTACACGATCAGAGGCAGAGCCACTTGTGAAAGCACCCACGTGATTTACCAACTGACCTGCCTACACTGTGATGCATTCTATGTGGGAATGACCAGCAACAAACTGTCCATTCGCATGAATGGACACAGGCAGACAGTGTTTGTTGGTAATGAGGATCACCCTGTGGCTAAACATGCCTTGGTGCACAGCCAGCACATCTTGGCACAGTGTTACACCGTCCGGGTTATCTGGATACTTCCCACCAACACCAACCTATCCGAACTCCGGAGATGGGAACTTGCCCTTCAGTATATCCTCTCTTCTCGTCATCCGCCAGGCCTCAATCTCCGCTAATTTCAAGTTGCCGCCACTCATACCTCACCTGTCGTTCAACAACTTCTTTGCCTCTACACTTCTGCCTCGACTGACATCTCTGCCCAAACTCTTTGTCTTTAAATATGTCTGCTTGTGTCTGTGTGTGTGGATGGATATGTGCGTGTGTACGAGTGTATACCTGTCCTTTTTTCCCCCTAAGGTAAGTCTTTCCGCTCCCGATATTGGAATGACTCCTTACCCTCTCCCTTAAAACCCACTTCCTTTCGTCTTCCCCTCTCCTTCCCTCTTTCCTGATGAGGCAACAGTTTGTTGCGAAAGCTTGAATTTTGTGTGTATGTTTGTGTTTGTTTGTGTGTCTATCGACCTGCCAGCGCTTTTGTTCGGTAAGTCACCTCATCTTTGTTTTTATATATAATTATGTGATTATATATCTAAAAACAAAGATGATGTGACTTACCAAACGAAAGTGCTGGCAGGTCAATAGACACACAAACAAACACAAACATACACACAAAATTCAAGCTTTCGCAACCAACGGTTGCTTCATCAGGAAAGAATAGACACAGGCAGACAGTGCTTGTTGGTAATGAGGATCACCCTGTGGCTAAACATGCCTTGGTGCACGGCCAGCACATCTTGGCACAGTGTTACACCGTCCGGGTTATCTGGATACTTCCCACTAACACCAACCTGTCAGAACTCCGGAGATGGGAACTTGCCCTTCAGTATATCCTCTCTCCTCGTTATCCACCAGGCCTCAATCTCCACTAATTTCAATTTGCCACCGCTCATACCTCACCTGTCTTTCAACAACATCTTTGCCTCTGTAGTTCCGCCTTGACTGACATCTCTGCCCAAACTCTTTGCCTTTACAAATGTCTGCTTCTGTCTGTGTATGTGTGGATGGATATGTGTGTGTGTGCGAATGTATACCTGTCCACTCCCAGGATTGGAATGACTCCTTACCCTCTCCCTTAAAACCCACATCCTTTCGTCTTTCCCTCTCCTTCCCTCTTTCCTAATGAAGCAACCGTTGGTTGCGAAAGCTTGAATTTTGTGTGTATGTTTGTGTGTGTATCGACCTGCCAGCACTTTCGTTTGGTAAGTCACATCATCTTTGTTTTTAGATATATTTCTCCCAAGTGGAATGTTTCCCTCTATTATATTCATATCACTAATTATGTGGTTATGTAGTTCTCAATTCATTCGAGCAATCAATCATTCATAATAGGAAACACAGTCATAACCCAGTCACTCAAAATGATTCAGAAATTTTACTTGTTAGAATGAAATCAGGCGATGATTCTTCTCCTCTGCAGGCTCGTGCTTTGCTGCAGTCTGCTAATCTGTACAAATAAAATGCCTCGTATTTTTGGGAGTGTTGTATAATCCGCCAGGAAACCTCAGATCAAGCGGATATTTGGCTTTGATGAAGTTTAACCCCCCGAAGAAGTAATGGAGCTCTTGGATTATTAAATGCAGGTTCGTATCCAGTCTTTCGGAAGTTCTCTTCTGATTAACAACTACGCAATATATTGATGAATATATATATATATATATATATATATATATATATATATATATATATATATATATATATATATCTAAAAACAAAGATGATGTGACTTACCAAATGAAAGTGCTGGCAGGTCGACAGACACACAAACAAACACAAACATACACACAAAATTCAAGCTTTCGCAACAAACTGTTGCCTCATCAGGAAAGAGGGAAGGAGAGGGAAAAACGAAAGGATGTGGGTTTTAAGGGAGAGGGTAAGGAGTCATTCCAATCCCGGGAGCGGAAAGACTTACCTTAGGGGGAAAAAAGGACGGGTATACACTCGCACAAACACACATATCCATCCACACATATACAGACACAAGCAGACATATTTAAAGACAAAGAGTTTGGGCAGAGATGTCAGTCGAGGCAGAAGTGCAGAGGCAGCTGCCTCGACTGACATCTCTGCCCAAACTCTTTGTCTTTAAATATGTCTGCTTGTGTCTGTATATGTGTGGATGGATATGTGTGTTTGTGCGAGTGTATACCCGTCCTTTTTTCCCCCTAAGGTAAGTCTTTCCGCTCCCGGGATTGGAATGACTCCTTACCCTCTCCCTTAAAACCCACATCCTTTCGTCTTTCCCTCTCCTTCCCTCTTTCCTGATGAGGCAACAGTTTGTTGCGAAAGCTTGAATTTTGTGTGTATGTTTGTGTTTGTTTGTGTGTCTGTCGAACTGCCAGCACTTTCATTTGGTAAGTCACATCATCTTTGTTTTTAGATATATATTTCCTACGTGGAATGTTTCCCTCTATTATAACCATATACATATATATATATATATATATATATATATATATATATATATATATATATAATCTCAATATTCAGATAACAATTCTTCAAACAATGCTCAGGCTAATCGGCATGAAGACAATCTCGGAAGCTTTTTTCTAACAACCACCAGAGAGAGTACTACAAAGAATAATTATGCGCTCATGAAACTACTTTGCGCATGGATTCTGCGAGTATGAAGATAAAAAATTATTAAACGTTATTCAAGGGTAGAATTGTATTGGAGTAATTCATCGAATATAAAGAGATATTATACTCACCATCTCATCAGATCATTCCTCGAAGTGGTGTTAATCATTTTCACCCTGCATTCTTAAGTGATTGTATTTATATTTTCCCTTGAATGATGTTCCTCTTGACAATATGTTAGCAATTTACACTCATTCTAAGGTTACTGGTTTGATATTACCTGTGGCCTACACAAGGTTTTCACATCATGGTGATGCCAATTAAATCTAGTCAGACTTGACAGTGAGATAATTGTTTTACCAGTTCTGCCTCACTTCCTTTATGCAGAGTGCAGCAAATAACCTGAGATAGAAATAAGATTTTACTCACATCAGATTTTCAGATAAAGATGTATATTAGATTTTTAGTAAAGGCTTCCTAAAATCCTTCATTCAGTTTAACCATTACCAATTTGATTTCCACCTCCATTCTGATCCTGACATATTGCGAAAGGTTACTCAGCATTTAAGACACTGTGTGCGTATTCAGGAGGTGTGGGGCTCTAATTCTCATCTGGCTAATCATATTTACACTTTCCCCAATTTCTGTGAATTTTGTAAGGCTAATACTGGGATGGTTTGTGTGGGAAGGGCACAGCCAGTATCCTTCCTCATCTTTGTCCATTCTGAGCTTGTGCTCCATGTCTAATGATATCATCATTAGTAAGACATGCAATCCTTTTCTCCATTTTTTCTGTGACTGGACCCTGAGCACATACATTTCATTTGTTCTTACACCATCTTCATCCATTCCTGAATAATGGCTGTATTGAGAGATGCTATGTATAGGTTCCTAAGCTTTTTACTGGCTTTTTTTTATAATACTCTGAACATCATAGTCAAACATGTCAATCATGGAGGCCAGAACTCCACCAAACAAAACCACAGAGAGCGAGTTTCTATCAGATGCTATGTAGATGGATGAACAACATCCTGCTGGAAAATACTCTTCTTCAGGAGCTATTTTTTCACCACCACTTCCTCATAAACCTCTTGTGATAAGATTTTAAGGAATTAATGACATTACCTGCCAGTGGGCATTGATTTAAATCAATGGGAAAAGTTGAAAATTTGTGTGGGACAGGGATTCGGAACCGGGTCTCCTGCTTACTAAGCAGATGTCCTGACCATTGCACCGTCTGGACACAATGGTCATTATCACAACTGCACTGACAATCCTACTAGGCCTCCCATCAGACCCTAGTTATCAACTTATCCTCACACCATTGATGAAGTGCTCCATGCCCTTTGTCATCGTTACTTGTGGCATTTTGCCAGTATCCATAAGAGTTAAAGTGTGGTGTGCATCTGCATGGAAAAGATCAATGGGCATCCTTCCCTTAATTGTAATTAAGAAGAGGACAACCACTGATCACTCCATTGTGTATGTACACCATGTTCAACTTCTTATGGGAATTGGCAAAATACCGTGAGTATTGAGGATAATGGGAGGGGCACTATGTCAGTGGTGTGTGGATAAGCTGAGAATTTGCATCTGATGGGAGGCATGCTAGGATAGTACTTCTTGTTGTGATGACTGCTTTGTCTGGATGGCACAGTTATCAGCGCATTTACCTAGTAAGCAGGAGACTCAGGTTCGAATCCTGCTCCAGCACAAATTTTCAACTTTTTCCTTTGTTTTAATTCAATGCCCTTTGGCAGGTAATGTCATTAATTCTTTTTTTTTCTTTTTTTTCTTGATTGATATTGGCTGCAGGATCAAAATGGTGTCTGTTCTCTGAAATAGCACACACCATATATGCTCTTATGATAAAACTGACTCTGTCTAGAAATAAAAAGTAGGGCAACATGATGCTGCCACTTGAAGTGGTGCCAAGCTCATGGGCACAACTGGGAAATTTAGTTGTGGTTACAACAGGAATGTCCTTATGATTGTAGGTTAACCAGTGGTTGCTCTTACAATTCACTTGAGCTTGCCTAGTGAATGCCTTCTAACCTGCCTGATTCTTTGTTGTCCATGAGAAGGTTTTGTATTTTGATTCTTTTTTCCTTGCAGCCTCATGCCAAAATAAATTATTTGTGATTGAAAGATGAAAAATTGTTATGATTTGGTAAAATCTTGATTTTCCATAACTGAATTGGTTTGTTATTTAAAGTGGTGGTGTAACACTGTAAGTACTTTCTGTAATCACAATTCCTTGGCCAAGCTCTGGATTTTGCAAGTGTTTGTATAATCATTACTTGCTTCTAACCGTTTAACTGATGAATTTAAGTAACCATGCCAAAAACATTCATGCAGACGTAAAAGTCATCTCTAAATTAAATTCTCACTTTAGCTGCTGCACACTATGTAATATGTTCTTTACCTGCTTTTATTTCATATACTTTTTGTGTCAGAAACTAACAACTAATTGTAAACTTTCAATAGTGAATTGTAATTGTTATCCCATTAATCAATAACTGAGGGTTTTTTTCATTTCTGCAATAATAGTGTAGATTGTTCTCTGCAGTATGGATGTAATATATGTAAAGATAGTGTGTAGTACTTATTCACCAAATGGTAGTCTTGTGAAGAAATGAACTTTGCAAACAAAGCGCTTACATTTTATTTCTCATGGTTTCCAATGTTTGGTCTGTGATTAAGTCATATAATGTTTGTATATGTATATTACTTTTTCTTGTGTCAGATTCATATGTCTTTAAAGAATTAATATAATATGTTGTTATTTTAATGGAAAGAGTCAAGTTCTAAGGTTATGTAACGCAGTACTAGATTTCCATAAAAATATTTAGATTGTTAGTCAGGTGTGACACTCTTGCTGTCACGAGGATCCATAGTTTCTTAGTGGATGCTCTCACTGAGCTCAGGTAGTGTAGGAAGTTACTTTTGCAGACTGTGTAGCCAATAACGGAACATATGGATGACTCTTTCCTAAGCCTTGCGGCTTTCTGACTGGAATTTGCCCATTCATAGTGAATTTTTGTATTGGATTCAATACAGTCTAATAAAATCTAGCAAGTATGTACACTGATGAGGCATTGGACACTCATTTCCTTCCCCACCCTTCTCCAAATCTGAGCTAATTCTCAATTTCTCATGACCTCCACATTAACTGTATGTTAGGCACTAATGATCTTTGTTCCTTTTTTATTTTTCAATTAACTTTGTTAGTTTTACCTTGTACAGTATTTAATATTTTATTTATACTACAGTAATGACAATTATTCTGATATATTTCTCTTTATTTCAGCAGCAGGAGTCAACAAGCCAACAATACAAGCAATGATGACAGTCATATTACAAGTGCTTTCGAAGATCAAGCAGAGCTTTCCAGCAGCAGCCAACAACATTTTGTGCAGAATGTATCAGGTGCAGACAAGGCTAGAAATTCTGTAGATCATGTTTTCAGAGAGAATGATACTATCAACATTTACAATGTGTATGAGAGGACATTCAAGAATAAGGACAGTCTGAAGGTACATCCACTTTTTCGCAGTGGTGACAACTACTACAGCTGTACCTTCTGTTGCAAGACATTCACCAAGAGTTATAGCTTAAAGGAGCATTTGCGTGTGCACACTGGTGAACGCCCATTCAGCTGCACTGAATGTAGCAAAACATTCAAATCAGCCACTGCTCTGAAGTACCATATGGGGCTACACACAGGAGAACGTCCATTCATCTGCTCTGTTTGTAGCAAAGCGTTCATACAGAGTGGTCACTTAAAGGTGCATTTGCGTAGACATACAGGTGAACAGCCCTTTAGTTGTACTGTGTGCTGCAAGAGATTCGTAACTACCACTCTCCTAAAGCAGCACTTGCCTTTACACTCAAGTGAACGCCCTTTCAAATGCACAGAGTGCAGCAAGAAGTTTAAATGGAAAGACAGCCTGACAAAGCATTTACGTGTCCACACGGGTGAGCGCCCCTACTGCTGCACTGTGTGTAGCAAGACATTCCAAGATAGTAGTAATCTAAAAAGGCATTTGCTTGTCCACTGTGTGAATGCTCCTTCAGTTGCAAGATCTGTAGTAAGATATTTGCAATGAACAGTAAGGAATACAGACGTGAATGCTTCTAGTTTGAAAACTTAGAGGATACTGCATATTTTGAAATGCTGTTGGCTGCGTAGTGTCACACAGCAGTTACCTGATGGGAACTCTGTTAGTGGCACATTTTTAAACGTGTCACGAATATTTAAAAACGTTTGCAAACAATATGAAGAACCATATATCTGCAGAATTGCTTTTGTGTTGTTGTCATATAAAAATTATGTAGTTAGACAACTGCAAGCCTTTGTTGTACAGCAGATTGCGTTATTTCTGGTGAATTGTACAGCTGACTGTTTTGTAACTGTGTGAATGGCAGATAAAAATTACTACCTGTTTGACTGCTGGAAGAACTTCTATGTCATTAAAAATACTTTAAAATAAGAGTATGAAACGGGTATACCTTGTTTGTGTGCAATGCATTATTTCATCTGTTCAGCCATAAAAAATATGACAACTGAAATAGTTCTAACTAGACCCACAAGACCTACATCACACAGATTGGGAAATGATGGATACAGGACAGAGGTGGAAGACAACAAGATAACACTGCTACCTGAGCTGTATGTTTTCAGTTACTTTCAGTGGTTATTGTCATATGAATCTGGAATAGCAAAGCTGAAATAAAATTAGAAACTCATTCTAAATATGTCATAAGCTAATAAGCCATTTGTGTGTCTGTGTGTTGAATGAACCATAGTGTTTCATAGTAAGTACTTAGCATTAGTAGCAGCCCTAGTAGAAATGCAAATTGTGTTCTTGGTTTGGGTCTGTGAAGTGACAGTAGACACAAGTCTTTGCAGCAAATGTGATCAGAATTATTACTTCAATTTTGGTTATAAAACATTCTTACACCTTTCTTGAATTAACCATTTTATTCACCTGCATGTATAGTCTATTGATCAGAAGTCTGAGGTGAAGGGAGAATATTTTTCAGTTCTCTATGTGATGATCATTGTATGGGGCACATTGAAAGTGTAGTGTTTGTTGTCTCTACTTAAGAATATTACAGCACAGTATATCTGTCTCAATATTAGGGCCTATACACACATAATTGAAATGCTTAAAGTATGAAAATACAACCTTCACTTATGTTTTTGGTGGTGTCTGAGAATCCATAGTCTTGTATATCTCCTCACAAGTCTGTACAAGACATAATGAATCATTCGATGTGGTGCAGGAATTGCTACAAAAAACTCAAATGTGAAAACTGATGAGCTATAGGTGACCAGCAGTGTCCTATGGCAGAGCTAAGAAAATTGACACTGAGCCCCTTGCACTTGCCATCTTTTTTGCTACTGCCATTATAAAATATGTCACCAAAACCAATTGTCATCCAGATATTTGAGACCAAAATGGTACATGTACTTGCAGTTACACCCGGAAAAGTATAATTGATTGTGAAGCTTCATCTGTTCTAAAGTCAATGGTGACTCCAACAATAACTGACTCAAACAATACCAATCCCCTTTGGGAATATAGAAGGTCACTGCCCCTGTCTACACACTGACTGACCACCATCTCCTCCAAATAAAAGAAGAGAGAACTTCTGATATAGTTATGTTCTGTATTCCAGTTTAGTGCTTTCCCACGTGACTTGTATTTTAGTCTCTCTCTCTCTCTCTCTCTCTCTCTCTCTCTCTCTCTCTCTCTCTCTCTCTCTCTCATATCTCATTGATATCATAACATTGACAAGTCCCAAGTCCTATATGAAAATAAGTTGCACTGCAGAAAGGTTCCTAAGTCACTAACTTGGATACTTTCCTGCTTTCCCATGAATAAGTGCTAGTATTGCCAAAACATTTACAAAGCTATAAAACAGCAAAAACGAGACGATGCTTGATGCTTCCTCTAAGAAAAGGAAGAAGGATCTTGTGAGAAGTGAAGAATATATTTAAAAAATGTAAATAGTGAAGCATACATTTCCTATAGCAGAAAGATAGTGCCTCACCGACAAATAGGCTCAAAATGCAGGTAAATAGCAAGACATTTGAGTTACTGATTTACTGCAGTTGAAACAGTACATTTCAGGAACAGTGTATATTGTTTGTTATCTGTGAAACTAAATATTTTATAATTCAGTGACAGGTACTCAAGAGACATTGTTCAAAGGCCAGCTTTTCAGATCGCTGTAAACAACAACGTTTAATTATCAATATTAGTATTGGTCACAGTGGCAGCATCCGGTACTCAAATGCACAATGGACATAAACAAATTAAATTCAGAGTTATACTGCATTTCACTTCTTTGCCCCAAGTAATAACATGATATTACAGATTTTCAGTTTTAGCATGAAAAGCTGTGTAGGCTATGACACCTGGTATTACAGGATTGTGTTTGCTTCCTTAAGTTTAGAGATTTTTCACTGAAGAGGACGTGATGTTGAAGGCAGAAATGGACGGAAAACCAGCTCGAATTTTAGAGTATGTGGTTGCCCAGAAAAGTTTAGTGTTTCTTTCTCCTGGCAACAAGTTGTCCTCAAAACTGCCCTGTTGTTGTGTTAGTAATTTGGGTAATAAGGTGATAAATTCCGCAGGCACATTTTTAGGTAAGTTAGCAATTAATGGCACCACTTACAAGGTTAAGATGAAAGCTCTAAGACAAAGAAGGCTTGATTTTGGTGTCATACTGAGTAATGGTTTCCTGTGCTGGTTTCAGGTCGTGACCGATTTTCAGTCACACTCTGTCAAATTTGGTGAAGTAATTCACCATTCTGGCAGTGACAGCACCTCACAGATGCGAAGAAGTCTTGGGAAGGGGCCAATTCCCATAAACTCCTTTGCACTGTGTATCTTGTAGTTACAATCAACCACCCTTGTAACAGTAAACTTCTGCTCTGGAAGAAATCTTTGGTTGACAGTCAAAAGAAAATAGTGCGAAGGGACCATCTTTTTGGTTGATCTGCTCATGCAGAGTGGGGTTCTCAACAGGGTACAGCTGCATGTGAAATGAGTCCTCTATGAGGCAGAGATTGTGGGAGAAAAAGTAAGAATTCCAGTGAGTCTAGACAATTCTGGTACACAAAATGTAGTAATACTAAGAGGAACCTTAGTGGCCAGGAGGGTAATGGACTGTGAAGAATCTTTCCTGAAGAGAGAATTAACAAAAAGAGGGGAATTATTACCAGTTGGAGAAGTGTATGCGATCACACAACCCATTAAGCAACAGTTTCAAATCAAATTGTTTCATTTAACTGAGTCCAAGCACAGTTTGTTATACCATGTATTAGAGGAATATTCATGGTTGTTTGAAGAGAGGCAATATTTGACTGCTACTGATCTAATATGCCAAGAAAATTCCTACCGGGAATGCAAGGCCAGCTGCCCAGAAATTGTACCAAATTCCGTGTCAGTTACAGTCTATTGAGGAGGGAAAAAAGCCAGCAACAACTAGTTGTAGGAATTATTCAATCATCAGCCAGTCCCTGTTCAAGTCTTGTTGTAGTTGTGCATAAGAAATCAATTAATGACGAGAAGACTTTTCACCTATGTGTAGATGTCAGAGCAGTAGCAAGATTGCAACCCATAACACCTATCCCTCACCACATAATGATGAAATATTGGGCAGTTTAGGGAACTGTAAATCTCTGAACACTCTTGATATGTGCTCTGGCTTTCATCAGATTCCAATAACTCCTCAGTACCAGTCAAAAGCCCGCCCAGCTAGCCGCGTGGCCTCGTGTGCCGCTTCCCGAGTGGAAAGGCATGCCGGTTCCCGGCACGAATCCACCTGGCGGATTAGTGTCGAGGTCCAATGTGACAGCCAGCCTGTGGATGGTTTTTAAGGTGGTTTTCCATCTGCCTCGGCGAATACGGGCTAGTTCCCCTTATTCTGCCTCAGTTACACTATGTCGGCGATTGCTGCACAAACACTGTCTCCACGTACATGGACACCGTAATTACTGTACCATGCAAACCTTGGGGTTACATTCGTCTGGTGTGAGACATTCCTGGGGAGGTCCACTGGGGGCTGAACAGCACAATAACCCTGGGTTCGGTGTGAGGTAGCGGTGGGGTGAGTGGACTGCTATAGTCTGTGAACCACTGAGGGCTACAGCGGGACGAACCCTCTCCGTTGTTTCTAGATCCCCGGTTTAATACACGCAATATATATATATATATACACACACACACATAATGGAAGGAAACATTCCACGTGGGAAAAATTATACATAAAAGCAAAGATGAGGTGACTTACCGAACAAAAGCGCTGGCAGGTCGATAGACACACAAACAAACACAAACATACACACAAAATTCAAGCTTTCGCAACAAACTGTTGCCTCATCAGGAAAGAGGGAAGGAGAGGGGAAGAAGAAAGGAAGTGGGTTTTAAGGGAGAGGGTAAGGAGTCATTCCAATCCCGGGAGCGGAAAGACTTACCTTAGGGGGAAAAAAGGACAGGTATACACTCGCACACACGCACATATCCATCCACACATACAGACACAAGCAGACATATTTCAGAAAGAGGAAAATAAGACGACAGAAAAGATTTCAAAATGCAACAGTGACAATAACAAACGTAATTGTTGGATTCAAATTAATGATATCAATATAATGGAAGGAAACATTCCACGTGGGAAAAATTATACATAAAAACAAAGATGAGGTGACTTACCGAACAAAAGCGCTGGCAGGTCGATAGACACACAAACAAACACAAACATACACACAAAATTCAAGCTTTCGCAACAAACTGTTGCCTCATCAGGAAAGAGGGAAGGAGAGGGGAAGACGAAAGGAAGTGGGTTTTAAGGGAGAGGGTAAGGAGTCATTCCAATCCCGGGAGCGGAAAGACTTACCTTAGGGGGAAAAAAGGACAGGTATACACTCGCACACACGCACATATCCATCCACACATACAGACACAAGCAGACATATTTATATATGTCTGCTTGTGTCTGTATGTGTGGATGGATATGTGCGTGTGTGCGAGTGTATACCTGTCCTTTTTTCCCCCTAAGGTAAGTCTTTCCGCTCCCGGGATTGGAATGACTCCTTACCCTCTCCCTTAAAACCCACTTCCTTTCGTCTTCCCCTCTCCTTCCCTCTTTCCTGATGAGGCAACAGTTTGTTGCGAAAGCTTGAATTTTGTGTGTATGTTTGTGTTTGTTTGTGTGTCTATCGACCTGCCAGCGCTTTTGTTCGGTAAGTCACCTCATCTTTGTTTTTATGTATATATACACACACACACACACACACACACACACACACACACATGCACAACCAGTCAAAACAGCTTTCATTGTGCCTTCTGGCCTGTATGAGTTATATGGATGCCCTTTGGCCTAAGAAATGCACCCACCACATTTCAGAGATTTGTTGTTGTGAGGGTTAAAACCCACTATCTCTCTGGTCTACTCAGATAATATAGTCTTCTCTCGAACACCCAAGGAGCAAGCAGAATCATTGAGAAATAGACTGGTGAAGTTACAGAATGCTCATTTAAGTCTGAAGTTGCAAAAACCTCATTTGCCGAAGTGCAAATACAGTACACTGGACACACTGTTAGCTCTGATGGGGAAAAGCTTGACCGGAGGTTGTCAGAAGCCATAGTGAGTTTCCCTGCTCCTGCAAATGTGAAAGAATAACAGAGCTTCACAAGGCTAGCCAGTTATTACTGTTGATTAGTAAGAGATTATGCTAATGTGACTAAACCTTTAAAAGATTATTGAAGAAAGAAGTAACTTTTGAACGTACTGCAGAACATAAAATCGGTGTGCAGATAGGTCTAGCTAATGAAGTATTTATAAGTTCTCCTCTATTGGTGTATCCTGTCTCGGAAAAGCCATTTGTACTGTCCTGTGACACCTCGGATTTCTCGTAGGTGTCATCTGAAGCCAAGAGCACAATGGCAAAATCAAGCCTATTGGTTATATACTCCTTAGCAGCTAAACAATGGAAAAGGAGTTGTTGGTTTTGATATTTGGTGTCAGCTATTTCAAATGTTGTTTATTTACTGTGGTAACTGACCATGCTACCCTGTTATGACTGTTAAATTTAAAAAATCTACATCTACATCATCTACATAAATACTCCGCAAGCCACCTGGCGGTGTGTGGCGGAGGGCACTTTACGTGCCACGGTCATTACCTCCCTTTTCTGTTCCAGTTGTGTATGGTTCGCGGGAAGAACGACTGTCTGAAAGCCTCCGTACACGCTCTAATCCCTCTAATTTTACATTCGTGATCTCCTCGGGATTCCAGTAGATGAATGACTCATTGGGCATTGAAGTTATGATTACGAAGTACGTCATAAACCTGTAAAGCTGCACCACAATGTAGATGCCCTCAGTAGAAAGGTTCCACTAGTGCAAGCAGATGAAGAGCTAGTAGCAAAATTAAATACGCCTAAAGAGAAGATGCCAATTGCCAACAATATGCTACAATGCCTCATTTTGAGTCGGAAGACGTATATTGTATTTCAAAACTCCTCTTGGAAAATGTCATGGTAGTATATAAGTCTGTCATAGTGGCAAACAAGCTACAAATACTTGTGTTGCTACCCGTTATTGGTGGACGTCGATAAGTATGTATGAGTATGGTTACCGTGTGCCCCAGAGGCACAGCAGACATGTTTGAAAATTGCTTTGTAGAACTTACTAGAAGCTTTGAGGCAGTTTGAAACAAAAGTTCTGGACATAATGTGACCCTTCTCGCAAATTCAGCCGGAAAATAAGTATAGGAATTGGATCACTTTACCTGATGTGTAATACTAGTGCCGATAGATGACATGACCGCAGAAACAGTGGATAAGGCTTTTGTAAACCACCTGATATTCCCTTCTGGTGGTTCTTACGCTCTCTTAACCGATCAGAAAGAATTCTTATATCTTCATTATTTGTACAAATATGTAAACTGCTTAGAATTAAAAAGTGGAAGCCTACCCCCCTCCATTCTAAGATTAATACAATTATGTCCACGTCGGCTTGCCTTATACCAGGACTCCTAAGGCTTATAACATTTATTGCCTAATTATGAAGGATCTCACCCGAAATATGGTGTAGAGTCGGCATCCTGAGATCACATGACCAGGGGTGTGGCATTCCGTGTACCAAGTCCTCCTCGCCACAGATGCTTGTGTGACATTATATCTGGTTGCCAGTGAGGAACACATGATGCAACTCTGGCTACATGCCATTAATAAGACGGATTCTCCACTTTGCCTTCAGTGTCACATGCTTTACACAGATGAACATCAACCTTCTACTGAGCTGTGGCCGTTGATATGGAAAATACTTGCCTTTCTTCTTCACGCTCTTCCACTGGATATCGTGTTACAGTTTCTTCCATTCCCAGATGAGACTTTCTTCCCATGCATGAAGACAAATGCAGTGAACTAGATCGAATGCCTGTCAGCTAATTATTTGTTTTAAGATGGCAGAAAGAGCGTCCTTGATAAATGGACATTCCTCCAAGATCGTCTTACTTTTTAATATACCATTCGAGATGTCACCAATATCATGCCAATTTTTTTGGGTAGTGTTTCCATGTATTCTCTCCATAGGCGGTGTTTCCGGGTAATAGAAGGTGAGTTCTTGTTTGGTGTTTGTTTCAGAACTTGATTCATGTGATAGGACCATGGAATGTCTTAGAGAAGACGTAACCAACCCATGCCTGCTGGGACTTGTGGATCAATGTGAACCTGCTATCTCTCATTGGTACATAGTCACTATTTTGTTTTGTTTCGCCAGTGGGGTGTTCGTATGTTATTTTTGTTGTTTATTTTGATAATGTTTCCAAATCTTGAAAGAACCTACCACATGATAAGAAGAAGAAGAAGAAGAAGAAGAAGAAGAAGAAAATGTAGTTAAGACGACTACTTGCGATTAGAGGGAAATCTGTATACGTTCAGAGTTCCATCCTGACTCAAACTTACATGTGTTTCTAGTAAATCGAACAGATGGTGTACAACCATATTCATAATTTCCAAATACATTTCATATATTTAATATGGCTATAGATTGTCAGCAGTATCTGAAGGACATTTGCATCGATCTATACAGGGTGTTACAAAAAGATACGGCCAAACTTTCAGGAAACATTCCTCACACACAAAGAAAGAACATATGTTATGTAGACATGTGTCCGGAAACGTTTACTTTCCATGTTAGAGCTCATTTTATTACTTCTCTTCACATCTCATTAATCATGGAATGGAAACATACAGCAACAGAACGTACCAGCGTGACTTCAAACACTTTGTTACAGGAAATGTTCCAAATGTCCTCCGTTAGTGAGGATACATGCATTCACCCTCCGTCGCATGGAATCCCTGATGCACTGATGCAGCCCTGGAGAATGGCGTATTGTATCACAGCCGTCCACAACACGAGCAGGAAGAGTCTCTACATTTGGTACCGGGGTTGCGTAGACAAGAGCTTTCAAATGCCTCCATAAATGAAAGTCAAGAGGGTTGAGGTCAGGAGAGTGTGGAGGCCATAAAATTGGTCTGCCTCTACCAATCCATCGGTAACCGAATCTGTTGTTGAGAAGCGTACGAACACTTCAACTGAAATGTGCAGGAGCTCCATCGTGCATGAACCACATGTTGTGTCGTACTTGTAAAGGCACATGTTCTAGCAACACAGGTAGAGTATCCCGTATGAAATTGATAACATGCTCCATTGAGCGTAGATGGAAGAACATGGGGCCCAATCAAGATATCACCAACAATGCCTGCCCAAACGTTCACAGAAAATCTGTGTTGATGACGTGATTGCACAATTGTGTGCGGATTCCCGTCAGCCCACACATGTTGATTGTGAAAATTTACAATTTGATCACGTTGGAATGAAGCCTCATCCATAAAGAGAACATTTGCACTGAAATGAGGATTGACACATTGTTGGATGAACCATTCGCAGAAGTGTACCCGTGGAGGCCAATCAGCTGCTGATACTGCCTGCACACGCTGTACATGGTACGGAAACAACTGGTTCTCCCGTAGCGCCCTCCATACAGTGACATGGCCAACGTTACCTTGTACAGCAGCAACTTCTCTGACGCTGACATTAGGGTCGTTAACTGCAGGAAGAACTGCCTCGTCCATTGCAGGTGTCCTTGTCGTTCTAGGTCTTCCCCAGTCACGAGTCATAGGCTGGAATGTTCCATGCTCCCTAAGATGCCGATCAATTGCTTCGAACGTTTTCCTGTCGGGACACCTTCGTTCTGGAAATCTGTCTCGATACAAACGTACCGCACCACGGCTATTGCCCCGTGCTAATCCATACATCAAATGGGCATCTGCCAACTCTGCATTTGTAAACATTGCACTGACTGCAAAACCACGTTTGTGATGAACACTAACCTGTTGATGCTACGTACTGATGTGCTTGATGCTAGTACTGTAGAGCAATGAGTCGCATGTCAACACAAGCACCAAAGTCAACATTACCTTCCTTCAATTGGGCCAACTGGCGGTGAATCAAGGAAGTACAGTACATACTGACGAAACTAAAATGAGCTCTAACATGGAAATTAAGCGTTTCCGGACACATGTCCACATAACATCTTTTCTTTATTTGTGTGTGAAGAATGTTTCCTGAAAGTTTGGCTGTACCTTTTTGTAACACCCTGTATAGACAATGTGAACTACCGACACTAGAATAACAGTACTGTTAAGTGGTTACCGTCGCTGTGGCAACAGGTCAGAATATTGCCGTCGTATACTTTTCCAATGGATTCAGTATACCCGTACAAGAGTTGCACTGGTGGAATACGTATTCATACCGATAAGCAACAGATGGACCTAATTTTACGAGTAAGGTTGTTTTTCAGTAAGAATGTTCGGCGGGACATTCAGTAAACGAAATGTCAGTCACTTACAAAATAGTGAACAAAGATGTAGTCGATCCGAGAACTTTCAAGACAGAAATAGTTGGAAAAAAGAGAAAAAAATAAAATTTCATTCAAAAACGTGATTTTTTTCGTATACTTTTCCCCCTCGAGCTAGAACACACTCTTCGAGTGAAGAGTCATTGAGAGGTCAGGGACTTTTCAGGCAAATTTCAAGTGATGTGGTAATAGTTCAAAGAGAGTCCCTGCTGGGATTATTTGAGACAGATTTCTGTTTTCAGCATTTGTCGTTCAGACAAGAGAAAATATTTACCATCCAAGAAATTGAATGTCTATAGTTAGTCACAAAACGCTGGCTGTCGAGTTTCGACTCGTTCTGCACACCTACATTACGCATTCTCTGGCTGCCAATTAGCATTCAGTAGTGTTCTGAATGCTCTGCTGTAAGTGTTGTACCCAATTACACGTGATCGTACCGTTATTTATTCGGAGTTGTTATGTGTGATGGTGGTGGTAAGCGACAAGTTCTAAACAAACAAATGAGAGACATAATCGGCAATATACACGCTTACATCAAGCAGAAAACACATGTCGTTTCGAACCAGCAGCAAGGCAATCTCCATCCTTTCTTGACCTGCGTGAATCGTTGAGGGGATCGGACTATAGTTCGGGTGACCATATTTTCTTCGGACAAAAGTGGGACTTTCATACATTTTCTTGGCCAAAAAGTGGGACAATTTTTATTTCTCGTTACATATCACTTTTAATGCTAACATTTCTTCTTCCTCTGCAAATATAGCCTTCACTGATATGAATGGAAAGACTGGAAAGAAGTACATTTCAAGTTTTCAGAAATTTACTTATTAAGAAATTTAACATTTATAACACAGAATGTAGAAAGACATACAGTAACAAGCACTACAAAAAAAGTTCTTAGTGAACACAAGGAATTTATGGTTTTGTGGATTCCACACTGCAGTCATATTTCTTCGAAGATGAAATTTCATTCAGCTGCTCAGGATTGCCTAATAGGTATGAATAGAAGTCAGTGCAACCGTATTTACTGAAGTTTAAACAGGTCATTAAAATACACTTAACGCTCCTCACCGTAAATCTTATTCCTCTCATCTGTCCACTGTGATGATAGTAAGCTGAAAACTCTTTCAACATTTGCACTGTGGGCAGGGAGTGAAAAGAAGTACTGCGCTATATTAAGTGATTCTCTGAACTGTTCATTACACTGGCAAGATCTAAAAACCTACACCATTTTTCATGTGCCATCAACTGATTCCATTGTTCACTGTCTGTTTCCAATTGTTATTTTACAAATGACTGTATATGAACTATTTCATCAAATAAGAGGCTGTCATTTACTAGAATGCCCCTTTCATTTAGCCACATTAAAATAGTTTCAACTACTGACCATTCTGGTGGTTCTGTGAGCATCATCCATGAGAATACAGAAAACTTAGCTATTCCCTGTAACCATGAGGATAAATAGTCTACTGAAGCATCACAAAACGTTGATACTGCTATGTCAAATTTCTTAACAGACTGGTCATCACAATCATCCAGCAGTTTTTTTACACTTAGTGGTACAAAATGTTCATGTTTCCTCGAATTTAGACTTGTCAAAGCTTTATTTAAGACTGCTAATACTTCACATATGGAATTATTCTGTTTCTCAATGCTCAGAATGGATTGTTGGAAAACACTCATTTGTGAATGTACAAAAAGTACATAACGTTCATTTATAGGATCACTGAAAAAACTCTTTAAGAATGCAGGGCACTTTGAGTTAGACTGTGACAAAAAGTAAGATTTCAAAGGTTCATACATTTTCAAGATCCTTTCTATGGCTGGCAACAGTGAAAGCCACCTTGTTTTGAAAACGGAAAATAAATTTTTGTAAGTGACTCCAACAAATTCACAGAATTCAGTGAGTTCTGCAATATGAATAGAAAAAATATGAAAATGGTTGTACAACTTCATGACAATGCAGTCAATGCCAACAGGTAAAACATCACAAGCACTCTGAAGTGTGTTATGAACAACATGTGCTGGACAACCTATGCCAACAATGTTAAGAGTTTTTTAATTTTTCTTTCAGATGTGTCCTTCATTGACACCCCCCCCCCCCCCCCAAATTACAGTTAGTATTGTCTGCGCCAAATGCAACACACTTCGAGATGATACTGAATGACTGTACAACATGAGATAGATAATTGGAAATTGTTTTGGACTTTTCGTTCTGCAGTTCATCAAGATCAAGCAATTTCGTCTGCAGTCCACCCTCGCTTACAGAAAAATACTGAACTATCACCGGGAAAATTTTCTGATGCCCATGGTTGCTAGCATCAGTAGATATTGAAAAGTATTTTGCACTGTTTACAGCAGCTATTACCTGTATCTGGGAATGCGGAGCTGTAACATTGTTGATAATTGCTTCACACTTTGTTCTTCCACACGAAACATTTTCTGCAATCTTAGAACCAGAAAGAAATTTTTTGTTTAGTTGAACACTGCAGTCATTAGAACGATAGCTTTGGTGGTGTTTAACAACATGGAATGACAGGGTTCCTTCTGCTGCAGCTACGTTTTTCTGTTCCTGTGTACTTGAAGTTACAAAATATCTCGTCATTTTTTGAGGAACCTGCCGATCGAAGATTCTTCCTGTGTTTCTCTGATTCCATATGATGCTTGAGATCTGCAGCACCACCATGAGACACGGATACAGCGCAGTTAAATTTTGCTGAACAGTCATTGTCTGTAGCAGTGAAGCATGGAAATTTCCTCTGAAGCTCTTCCGAAAACTTTCGATTTTCGTTTCGGCATCGCCACGACGTGCTAGCACTTCACGAAACGGATACTGAGTGCTGACAACAATGGCAAGCAAAAGCAAAGAAAATAAGAGTACGCAACAATTGTAGTGCTTAAGCTGTATATTATCAGGGGGTACCAACGTACGGAATGTCAGTTTCAATTGATAGTTTATAAAATCGACACTCAGAAAATATTTTAACCACCCTGTAAGTGTCTGAAAATAATCCTTGAAAATAGGGACAAATTGCTTGTTTTAAAAAAAGTCGGGACAAATTTTTGAGCCTCAAAAAACAGGACAATCCCGTTTAATCGGGACGTATCGTCACCCTAACTATAGTGTTTGTAAAAGTGTTCTTGTTTATGTTCGTTTATGTGTATATAGGGTAAAGCAGATGACTAGCTATTGAATGTACGTGTGTCACTTCCACATTAATGTGATTTTTGAGTAATTTGAATCAAAATTTCAGGAATTTCCAGAAGGAAAATCAAGACAAAGAATTAAAAAAGTGAGAGAACGAAGTGTTTCTGGAAACCAAGAAAGGAACTGAAGACCAAACGAATTTATTACAATGGTTGATTTTGGCTGGTCATAGGTTGCTAAATCGTAAGGAGGATAAAATAAAGTTTTAAAACGAATAAAAACATTGTCGATGTATGGGCCTTTATTGTTATATTATTATGGATGGGAAATTTTGATTGGTAATAACCTGTAAGCTCGGTTACAAATTCCGTGGAACACGTGTGTTACTTTTGAACGAGATGTGGACGGTCAGTGCTGCAGGCAGCTACTGTTGCAGTTTCTTGAGAGATATCTCTGCGTAACTGGCAGCGAGCGTGTCGGCGATCCAGTCAGAGTAGGTGGCCACGTCGGTGTAGACACCAGGGTAGTGGGGGATGCCGCACACCTCGTCACCCCAGGACACCAGCCCCGTCACCGCACCACCACACGTCATCGGTCCTCCACTGTCTCCCTGCAACACATCGTACTGGTTTAGTATTTGCAAAATATATTTTCCCTTTTCAGTACTTTTTTTTCACAATTAATACCTTATATGTGCTACCATAGGTATCTCAAAGGGGATCTATTTTCAAAACACTGTAGAATCAGAACCATTGCTCAGAATGGCGTCCAATTTGAACAACATATTACTGGCGCATGGGGAAACGTCATGAAATAATTATAAAAAAAGTAACGAAAATGTGCAAGTATCAGAATATACACACCAACAGACGCACAGCACACGGCTGTTACTCAGTTTGCGTCCGAGACCCTCAACATGACAGTCTCCATGAAGGATCGCTCGCTGCTGGTATAGAACTAGAACGGTGAATGTGGACATGTAGCCCTATGAAAGTTCCGGACACTTAAGGGTATAAAAGAGGCATTGTTCCAATGTTTGCTAAGGGTCTGGAGAAAATGATTACAAAAATTCGAAAAGACAGCTTCTTTTAGAATCCAATGTGGCAGAGTCAGAAAAGCAGTTGATCCGACGTCTGTTGGAGATATGGGCACAGCATTGCAGGAGGGTTCGAACAATAGTGTGCAAACATCCAGGGCACAGGGAATTGCCCGAACGTTGGAGATGCCTGTGAGCACGGTGCATAAAAGCCTACGAAACACCCTCCATTGCTGTCCATACAAAATCACCCATGTTCAGGAATTGCTTGTTGCTGACCTACCAGCAAGACAAACGTTTGTTCTGGTAGTTCTTGTTCGCATGGAAATGGATAATTAACGGCCAGGAACATTCTGTGGATAGACGAAGTCCATTTCTCTCTCCAACGACATGTCAGTACACAGTATTCCAGAATAAGGGCTATGGAAAACCCACACGCACATCAGCCGGTACCAGCATGGTTCTGCGAAGGTGACTGTGTGGTGTGGGTTGACGGTATAGTTTATAGTAGAACCGTATTGTTTCGAGGAGATGAGTCCTGCGGGTCAAAAAATGGTTCAAATGGCTCCGAGCACTATGGGACTCAACTTCTGAGGTTATCAGTCCTCTAGAACTTAGAACTACTTAAACTTAACTAACCTAAGGACATCACACACATCCATGCCTGAGGCAGGATTCGAACCTACGACCGTAGTGGTCTCGCGGTTCCAGACACTGCGGGTCATGTTACCCGTACCGTCACTGGTGAACGCTGTGAGAGCCTTAACGCGCACCAACGTCATTCCAACTCTTCAGCAGCGTGGATAGGATCACTTTTAAGCAAGAATGGCGCTCCTCTGCACATTGCACAGCCAGTGCCGGAATTTCTAGAATTAGCAGCCAATATTTCCCCGCAGCCTGGCTGTCCAGATCACCTGATCTTAATCCGTGTGACTTCTGGCTGCGGGTTTATCTGAAAGATGTGTTCCGTGCTCCAATTACGAACGTAGCGGAATTGAAGACATGTACTGCGCAACGCATTCTGAACGTCAGCCCCGAGACGCACTGATCTGCTGTGGAATATCCTATTTCCCAGTATCAACTTGTGGCAGAAAATGGTTGACAGCGCACTGAAAAGTCTTGCGCCTGTCTCAGAACAATTAGAAACCGATATCATTGCTGCTTTTATGCTGTTTTTGGCCTCAGTACTATTAAGAACCGATGTCATTTTGATTTTTATACGGTTTTTGGCCTCAGGACAATTAAAAACAAATGTCATTGTGCTTTTTATGCTGTTTTTGGCCTCAGGACAATTTAAAACCGATTTTCCCCATTCGATGTGGTACGACCGTGCCGCGATGGATGGGCTTACCTAAGTAACAGCGCCACAGCTGTTGACTGCCGAACTTGTGCAGACGTGCATATTTAACAGTATGGACGATGTAGTGCGCAAATCAAAACACAGCAATTCATCTGTCATTTGTAACCAACCCCATTTACGTTAAGACACTTGCAGCGCCATCTATTGGTAAAGTTTTCTTTAATTTTTTTTTCTTCCGTGACATTTTTCCCTGCGTTTATTAATATGCTGTTCTGAGCAGTGGTTCTCTTTCTACAGCGTTTTGCAAAAGCCAGGCGAGTTTTTATGCTCGAAAGAATAGATAAGCAGTTGTTAACATCATACTTAGACAATGAATTGGCGGCACTTAGATCCTGTGTCATGGACGTAAAGGAATAGTGAGCAAAGTTTAAACTGACTGTAAAACGCGCTGTGGAGAACTTAGGTGTGGAGTAAGTGAATTAAGAATGGGATAAGACTTGCCGCGGTTTATCAACAAAATTCAGAAAATCTTGAGATAATAAAGATTGTTGCACTCTCGATTTAAAAAGAAAAAAAAAGAAAAAGAAAACCGGCTGGAGTGGCCATGCGGTTCTAGGCGTTACAGTCTGGAACCGCAAGACAGCTGCGGTCGCAGGTTCGAACATGGATGTGTGTGGTGTCCTTACGTTAGTTAGGTTTACGTAGTTCTAAGTTCTAGGGGACTGATGACCTCAGAAGTTAAGTCCCGTAGTGCTCAGAGCCATTTGAACCATTAAAAAAAAAAAAAAAAAAAAAAAAAAAAAAAAAAAAAAAAAAAAAAAAAAAAAAAAAAAAAAGAACCATCAAAATTTCGGAGGGCAAAAGTTAGCAGAAATTAGTGCGTCTACAAAAAGATAGATGCACAAACTATAAGACAACTTCCACTGTCATACCTTAGAGAAACATCTAGCTGATAGTCGTAGAAAATTCTCGTGTTACGTAGAATCACTAAGCGGGTAGGAGGCTTCTATTCTCTCACTCGTAGACAGTCTGGTGTAGCAATAGAAGACAACGAAAAAAGGGGAAGTTCTAAATTTTGGGTTTAAAAAAAAATATTCACGCAGAGGCCATAGAAATAGGGATCCCTGGCGTCGTAAAGCAGCTGCAAATAAGTTCCGATGTCCACTTGGAATCCAGTTTTACAGCGTCCGGGGAGCAAGGAAGGTGCCTCCACGTGTGCATTTTACTTACATGCTACATAGAAGAAAGTAAAATGCCGGCGCTCCCCGGAAACGTTGCCCAATCGGACAACGGCCAAACCTTCCACCACCGGAAACCAATGCAATCAAAAGCCAAAAACAAAAACAGGTCCTCTTCAGAGCCAACCCTGACGTTCTCCAGCCTGAACGTCGAGGGAATCACCAAGAATAAAGAGGATGTAATATCGCAACTATGCCAATCAGAAAAGTGGGACGTACTGTGCCTGCAGGAAACGCATAGAGATGAAACAGCAAACAGACCCAATATCAAAGGAATGCGCTTGGCAGTAGAAGCACCTCACAGAAGGTATGGGAACGCAATATTTACCAGACGCAAGATGCTGCTCTCTTACACGAGTAAGACAACCACCAACAACATTGAAGTGTTAGCCATAGAGAGTGGATCATTTACAATTTGCTCCGTATGTAAACCCCCCGGCCAGAACTTACACATTTCAACGCCAGAAAGCTTCAACAACCAAAGGACTCACTTTGTTGTGGGCGACTTTAACAGCCACAGCACCACCTGGGGCTACGACGAGACAGACGCCAATGGTCAGCTGCTAGAACAATGGGCTGAGGCAAATAACCTCTCACTTCTCCACGACCCCAAGCTCCCCTGCTCCCTCAACAGCAAAATTTGGAAGCGAGGTTACAATCCCGATATTTGCTTCGTCAGCCAGAGCATCTACAACACCTGCTACAAAAGAGTATATGATGCAATCCCAAAGACACAACATCGACCTATTGGAATCCAAGTCTACTCACCAATCAAAACAACCAAAATACCTTTCCGTAGGAGATTCAACTTTAAAAAGGCTAGGTGGTCAGAATATTCCCAAGCGCTGGATGAGGAATTAGCCAGTCTGACCCCAACACCAAATAATTATCCTATCTTTGTTGAGACTTTGCGAAAGGTATCCAGACGCTATATTCCTAGGGGCTGCAGACCACACTATACCCCAGGGCTCTCAAATGCCTCAAAGGACATCCTGGAGAAGTATCAAGTATTGTTCACGGAAGACCCATTCAGCGACGAAACCGTCACCTGCGGCACAGCTTTATGTCAGCCCTCAGCGGCGCACGCGAGAAGAAGTGGATAGTAACCCCAGAAAGAATGGATATGTCCCACAGTAGCAAGATAGCCTGGAACCTGATTAAGAAACTGGATGGTGACCCAAGGCTAAGCAAGGCCCCGGCCAACATCACTCCAAACCAGGTGGCCAGCCAACTCCTTCTAAACAGCAAGTTCAACTCCAAACGTAAGAAAACTAAAATCACATGCCTACTGCCAACGGAAAACACCAACTTCCAGAAACCATTTTCCATGAGAGAGTTGAACAATGGCATAAATACCATGAAGAATGGGAAAGCCGCTGAGTTTGATGATATTTGCGTGGAACAGATTAAAAACTTCGGCCTTGGCGCCAGGGACTGGATACTTGGACTTTTTAACGTGTGCTGTGAAACCTTTCAAATCCCGAAACTGTGTAGGAAATCAAAAGTGGTGGCTCTCCTTAAACCCGGGAAGGACTCAGAGTCTCCGAAGAGCTATCGACCCATAACCCTTCTCTGCCACCTCTTTAAGCTCTATGAAAGATTGATCCTCAACAGAATAGAGAAGATCGTTGACTCGAAGCTAATTCCACACCAAGCAGGTTTTAGACCTGGAAAGTCCTGTACCAGTCAAATTCTGGTATCGACGGAACATATCGAGGGTGGGTTTGAGAATAAACTAATCACCGGGCTGGCACTAGTCGACCAAGTTCCGCCTATGAAACAGTAGATCACCGAACACTACTGCATAAAACCTACGAGACCCTGAAAGACTACCACCTAGTCAAGATAATCGAATCCCTGCTCCAAAATAGACAGTTCTTCGTAATGCTTGGGGGGAAAAAGAGTCGATGGCGGAATCAGAAAAATGGGCTCGCCCAAGGGAGCGTGTTGGTGCCAATCCTATTCAACATTTATACAAATGACCAACCAACTCCAGACAAAACCAAAACTTTTGTATATGCAGACGACCTGGCAATAACAGTTCAAGGCAACAGGTTTGAAGCCATCGAGGAGAAACTAGAAACCGCCCTTTCTACAATGTCAACCTACTACAAAAAGAATTCTCTAAAACCCAATCCCTCCAAAACTCAAGTGAGTGCATTCCATCTGAACTCGAGGCAGGCAAAGTACAGGCTCAGTGTTACCTGGGATGGGACATTACTAGAACACACAGATACTCCCACCTACCTTGGCGTCGTGCTGGACAGAACATTGACATACAAATATCATTGCGAAAAAACACGCAAAAAAGTAGAAGCACGAAATTCCCTAATAAGAAAGCTGTCCAATAGCAAATGGGGAGCCAAACCTACCGTGGTCAGAACTTCAGCCCAAGCTTTGTGCTTCTCAACTGCCGAATATGCCTGCCCAGTATGGTGCAAATCCGCCCACGCAAAAAAGATAGATATTAGCTTGAATGAAACATGCAGGATAGTGACAGGCTGCATGAAACCAACCCCCATAGAAAATCTTCACAGGGCCGCAGGTTTCACAAACCCTGACTCACGTAGGAAAGCCCATGAACATACCGAGAAGCTAAAACAAACCTTTGATGCTCGTCACTCAATATTTGGCCTAGTGTGTGGCCCCAGCAGACTCAAATCCAGACGCCGTTTTCTAAGTTGCGCCTTAGATGAGCCCCCCATCTACTATCCACTAAGAGAGGACCCACCAAGCGGCGTTTCTGGTGATTGGAAAACCTGGAGAATGCTTAACCGCATCAGAACTGGGGTGGCTCCTGTGAAATCTAATCTGATCAAATGGGGGTTGTTGGACGAAAATGACGACAAATGCGACTGCAGCACTCGACAGGACATAGAACATTTTCTACAATGCCCTGCCTGCCCCCACAGATGCACCCTCGACGATCTATGGCTGGCTAAAGAAGAAGCATTGGACATTGCCCAATACTGGGCAAACAAATTGTAGTTTCCGGACACGAAAAAGTAAGTTTCCAGCGTCCGCCTCATACCTAGCTTGTGCATTTACTGTGAGTCTCTCGCTCAATGCAACGTATAAAGCGCCCGCATCTCGTGGTCGTGCGGTAGCGTTCTCGCTTCCCACGCCCGGGTTCCCGGGTTCGATTCCCGGCGGGGTCAGGGATTTTCTCTGCTGGCTGGGTGTTGTGTGCTGTCCTTAGGTTAGTTAGGTTTAAGTAGTTCTAAGTTCTAGGGTACTGATGACCATAGATGTTAAGTCCCATAGTGCTCAGAGCCATTTGAACCATTTGAACGTATAAAGCGACTGGAAAAAGGCGCAGCCGCCTCCCGTGTGTAACAATTGTAAAAGAGTGGACCCCCAAAATTACGGACCAACGTTCTTAACGTCGCTGTGCTACATAATTAAAAAATATCAAATTAATATTAACTTGAAACAGAAGAGCTTCTGTCAACAAATAAGCACGGACATAGAAAGCATCGCTTGAGTGACAGTCAGTTTGTCCTCTACTCGCACGATATTCCGTGAGCTACGGATGGAGGGCAGCAGGTAGATTCCATATTTCTAGATTTCCAAGAAGCCTTTGTCACAGCGTTACACTGCAGACTGTTGACAGAGATCCGAGCATAAGGTATAGGTTCTCAGATATGTAACTCGAACACACTGTAAGTAATGGAACCCAGTACGTTGTTCTGGACTGTGAGTGTTCATCGGAGAGAAAAGTATCGTCAGGAACGCCTGAGGGAAGTGTGAGAGGATCCCTTTTATTCTATATATAGGCAATCTCACGACTAGGGTAAGGAGCAGTCTGCGACTATATGCTGATAACGCTGTACTGTGCGGAAAAGTAGCGCCATTGAGTGACTAGGTGTAGAAGCACACAGGATGAGGAATATTGTTTTAGAGATGTTACTGAAAATGTTGTCCGTTTACTTTAATGCACAAATTGCATGGATAATGGTTGTCTAACACGGCCAAAACAATCAGGTGTTCACTTGTAAAGGCTGCAATTTCAGCCAAACGGACAAACAGTTTTTCAATGGTGTTTACCAGCATGTCTCCCCCAAAAAGAAATCCACAGAAGTGAGATCGAGAGAAACTGGCGGCCACGGTACTCGCCCACACCTCCCAATCCAACAACTGGGAAAAACATTGTATAAATGTTCTCAGACATCACCGGCAACCTGTGGTGGAGCCCCGTCATGACGGAACTACAATCGTTGCCTGACGGGACACTCTCCAACGTCTCCGACTGTACTTCGTCAAGACAGTTTTCCTCATCTACCGTGTTGGGCAGAAGATACGACCCAATTACATGGTCGTGAACGGTACCAGCGCACACATTTATGGTAAATCTATTGAAGATAGAACACACGAATTGCCTTAGAATTTTCCAACTCTCAGGCATGGTCCTTGAGGCTACACACGTTTGGAAGGCAGAGACGTTTACAGTTTGGTGTAGATACTACTGACGGAATCCCAAGCTCTGGGGAAAATCATCAGCTGGTAGGTGTTGTACTTTCCGGTGCTTCAATGGGTTCATGCACGTCTCGTGTAAGACGTTTCACATGTTGCACTGGCGTTGGAGGAGTTTAGTTCCCTGGCTGGCGCTGCGGTTGCCCTCAGTTCGCTGTAACACGGCTTCCTCAAACTGAATTGTTCGCACGCTACTGGACGTACCTGTCTTCCGTCAGTCGGTCAATGTGACGTGATACTGTAGAGCCTGCCTGAATATCATTCTCCATAGTCAATTAACTCATTTAGTGTGCAATCATCCATCAAGAACCTGTAAACATCACTAGAAACTTTTGTGTAAACAAAATACAACATAAACAGTAATAATGTAATTCTTTAACTAGTGCTGTGGACACTATTAGCTGTAAGATGTAATTGTGTTGTAAGTAGATTCCAGTGTCGTCATGTTTCACACAAAGCAGTCAAAGCAAGTGTGAGGGATTGCGTCAATGAAGTTCAGCGTCAAATCCTTTAAGGACGCTTAGCGGGGAGACAGAGTAGCTGGGCCATTTATGTCACATAGCACAAGCGTTTCTTTTATCTCCTCTAATAAATCTGCAATTTGTATACACCCTGTATGTAGATGGCAGGGAGGCAATTCTGACATTGGGGTTGACAACGAAAGCAAGGCTAAAGAAAAATCAACTCACGTACATAGGATTTGTCGACATGGAAAAAGCGTTCGCCAATGTAAAGTGGTGCAGGATGTTCCAAATTGTGAGAAAAACAACGGTACGCTACTAGGAAAGGTGGGTAACGTTCACTGTACAAGAAGCATGAGGGAACAATAAGACTGGAAGGCCAAGAACGTAGTGCTCGGATTAAAAAGGGTGTAAGCGTCTTTCGCCCCTGCAGTTCCTTCTACACATCGAAGAAGCAATGACAGAAATGAAAGAAAGGTTCAAGAGTGGAGTTAAAATTCAGGATGAAAGCATAACAATGATAAGAGTCGCTGGTGCTATTCTCAGTGAAAGTGAAGAACAATTACAGGATCTGCTCAATGCGATGAACAATCTAATGAATACAGAGTGTGAATTAAAGAGTGAATCGAAGAAAGGCGAAAGTATTCAGAAGTAGCAGAAATGAGAACAGCAGAAACTTATCATCAGGATTGATAATTACGAAGTAGATGAAGTTAAGGAATTCTGCAACCTAGGCAGCAAAAAGCCCACGACTGACAGAACAAGGACATGAAAAGCGGGCTAGCGCTGGTGGAAATGGTATTCCTAGCGAGGAGAAGTCTACTAATATCGAACATGGGAATTTGAGAAAGGAATTTCTGGGATTGTACGTTTGGAACACAGCGTTAAATAGTAGTGAAACATGGACTATAGGAAAACTGGAAATTAAGAGAATCGAAGTATTTGAGATATGATGCTACAGAAAAAATATTGAAAATCTCCGGAGAATCGGCGAGGACGGAAATATATAGAAAACACTGACAAGAGGAAGAGACAGGGTGGTAGGACATCTCTTAAGACACCACGGAGTAACTCCCATGGTAGAGGGGAGGAAGACAGACTGGAATTCATCCAGCAGATAAGTGACGACGTAGGTTTCTAGTGCTACACTGAGACGAAGAGGTTGGCACAGAAGAGGAACTCAAGATGAGTTTATTTCATGTTACTCCCCTTTGATGAGTGCTAATGTATTATTTTTATTCCGTCGAGCACGGTTTTTCTCGGTCATTCTGATATTATTTTTGTATTTCAGAGTTTTAGTTTTCAGTGCTCGCCAAACATTGTTTGAATAATTCGTTGGATACCCTGGATTTAATCATGATAAAGATACCATTTTAAATCGTTGAATCAAGAAGGACACCTTCATATTCATAGAAACAATGGACAAATATGTTTGTACATAATACTTTTACATTTGACAAGCTGGTGTGTAGTGATCGTGAGGGTAGTGGGGTGTACATCTACATCTACATCCATACTCCGCAAGCCACCTGACGGTGTGTGGCGGAGGGTACCTTGAGTATCTCTATCGGTTCTCCCTTCTATTCCAGTCTCGTATTGTTCGTGGAAAGAAGGATTGTCGGTATGCTTCTGTGTGGGCTCTAATATCTCTGATTTTATCCTCATGGTCTCTTCGCGAGATATACGTAGGAGGGAGCAATATACTGCTTGACTCTTCGGTGAAGGTATGCTCTCGAAACTTTAACAAAAGCCCTTACCGAGCTACTGAGCGTCTCTCCTGCAGAGTCTTCCACTGTAGTTTATCTATCATATCCGTAACGCATTCGCGATTACTAAATGATCCTGTAACGAAGCGCGCTGCTGTCCGTTGGATGTTCTCTATCTCTTCTATCGACCCTATCTGGTACGGATCCCACACTGCTGAGCAGTATTCAAGCAGTGGGCGAACAAGCGTACTGTAACCTGCCTCCTTTGTTTTCGGATTGCATTTCCTTAGAATTTTTCCAATGAATCTCAGTGTGGCATCTGCTTTACCAACGATCAACTTTATATGACCATTCCATTTTAAATCACTCCTAATGCGTACTCCCAGATAATTTATGGAATTAACTGCCTCCAGTTGCTGACCTGCTATTTTGTAGCTAAATGAAAAGGGATCTATCTTTCTACGTATTCGCAGTACATTACACTTGTCTACATTGAGATTCAATTGCCATTCCCTGCACCACGCGTCAATTCGCTGCAGATCCTCCTGCATTTCTGTACAATTTTCCATTGTTACAACCTCTCGATACACCACAGCATCATCTGCAAAAAGCCTCAGTGAACTTCCGATGTCATCCACAAGGCCATTTATGTATATTGTGAATAGCAACGGTCCTATGACACTCCCCTGCGGTACACCTGAAATCACTCTCACTTCGGAAGACTTCTCTCCATTGAGAATGACATGCTGCGTTCTGTTATCTAGGAACTCTTCTATCCAATCTCACAATTGGTCTGATAGTCCATATGCTCTTACTTTGTTCATTAAACGACTGTGGGGAACTGTATCGAACACCTTGCGGAAGTCAAGAAACACGGCATCTACCTGTGAACCCGTGTCTACGGCCCTCTGAGTTTTGTGGACGAATAGCGCGAGCTGGGTTTGACACGACCGTCTTTTTCGAAACCCATGCTGATTCCTACAGAGTATATTTCTAGTCTCCAGAAAAGTCATTATACTCGAACATAATACGTGTTCCAAAATTCTACAACTGATCGACGTTAGAGATATAGGTCTATAGTTCTGCACATCTATTCGACGTCCCTTCTTGAAAACGGGGATGACCTGTGCACTTTTCCAATCCCTTGGAACGCTACGCTCTTCTAGAGACCTAAGGTACACCGCTTCAAGAAGAGGGGCAAGTTCCTTCGCGTACTCTGTGTAAAATCGAACTGGTATCCCATCATGTCCAGCGGCCTTTCCTCTTTTGAGCGATTTTAATTGTTTCTCTATCCCTTTGTCGTCTATTTCGATATCTACCATTTTGTCATCTGTTCGACAATCTAGAGAAGGAACTACAGTGCAGTCTTCCTCTGTGAAACAGCTTTGGAAAAAGACATTTAGTATTTCGGCCTTTAGTCTGTCATCCTGTGTTTCAGTACCATTTTGGTCACAGTGTGTCTGGACATTTTGTTTTGATCCACCTACCGCTTTGACATAAGACCAAAATTTCTTAGGATTTTCTGCCAAGTCAGTACATAGGACTTTACTTTCGAATTCATTGAACGCCTCTTGCATAGCTCTCATCACAATACATTTCGCTTCGCGTAATTTTTGTTTGTCTGCAAGGCTTTGGCTATGTTTATGTCTGCTGTGAAGTTCCCTTTGCTTCCGCAGCAGTTTTCTAACTCGGTTGCTGTACCACGGTGGCTCTTTTCCATCTCTTACGATCTTGCTTGGCACATACTCATCTAATGCGTATTGTACGATGGTTTTGAACTTTGTCCACTGATCCTCAACACTATCTGTACTTGGGACAAAACTTTTGTGTTGAGCCGTCAGGTACTCTGTAATCTGCTTTTTGTCACTTTTGCTAAACAGAAAATTCTTCCTCTTTTTTAATATT
Source organism: Schistocerca serialis cubense (assembly GCF_023864345.2). NCBI lineage: Eukaryota > Metazoa > Arthropoda > Insecta > Orthoptera > Acrididae > Schistocerca > Schistocerca serialis. The sequence goes on from NC_064639.1 coordinate 308,211,481, forward strand.
TCTATTTACGGCTGAAATCATCGATGCAGTAGCCGCTTTATGATCGCTGATTCCCTGTTCTGCGTTAACTGGTTCAAATAGTTCGGGTCTGTTTGTCACCAGGTCTAATATGTTATCGCCACGAGTCAGTTGTCTGTTTAATTGCTCAAGGTAGTTTTCAGATAAAGCACTTCAAAAAATTTCACTGGATTCTTTGTCTCTGCCACATTTGAGTCTCCCAGTCTATATCCGGTAAATTAAAATCTCCACCCAGAACTATTACATGGTGGGGAAATCTACTCGAAATATTTTCCAAATTATCCTTCAGGTGCTCTGCCACAACAGCTGCTGAGCCAGGGGGCCTATAGAGATATTCAATTTCCATGTCTGAGCCTGCTTTAACCGTGACCTTCACCCAAATTATTTCGCATTTCGGATCTCCATCAATTTCCTTCGATACTATTGTACTTCTTATCGCTATAAACACGCCTCCCCCTTCACTGTCCAGCCTGTCTCTGCGGTATACATTCCAATCTGAGTTCAGGATTTCATTCTGATTACGTCTGGTTTCAGCCAACTTTCTGTCCCTAGTACTGTATGGGCATTGCGACCGTTTATTAATGAGAGCAGTTCTGGGACCTTTCTATAGACGCTCCTGCAGTTTACTATTAGCACATTAATATTGTTATTCCCTGTTGCATTTTGCCTACTCCTACCTTGCCACGCCTCAGGAGGCGTCTTGTCGGGCCTAGGGAGGGAATTCTCTAACCTAAAAAACCCACATGTGCACTCCACACGTACTCCGCTACCCTTGTAGCCGCTTCCTGCGTGTAGTGCACGCCTGACCTGTTCAGGGGGACCCTACATTTCTCCACCCGATAGCGGAGGTCGAGAAATTTGCACCCCAGATCTCCGCAGAATTGTCTGAGCCTCTGGTTTAAGCCTTCTACTCGGCTCCAAACCAGAGGACCGCGATCGGTTCTGGGAACGATACTACAAATAGTATATGTAATGTGAAGCGACTTTTAACACTGAAGGATAACATATGGAAAAATTGAAAAGCATAAGATCCAAGTCATCCCTAGCAACATTAGGCTTTTGTTCCTATAATTTTATATATCACATTATAGTGTGATTCTTGGCTTTCGTATTTTTGGTATAGTCAGTTTCAATTACTGTTGATCGGGACGTATTCATTGTTCATGTATCAAGTTTCTGATAATGTGTTCTGTTTATTGAAAAAAAAAGTGGTCATTGAAAACTGAAGTAAAGTAACGTTTCTCTTTCGTTGTTGCGTTACGTGTCAAGTTAATGAATGACTTTCTGTTTTGAATTATTACAAACTGTTCAGTCTTAGAGAAATTAAAATATTTTGTCATGTACGGCGTTCTCAACCGAGCTCTCGTGCATGCATTGATTGTTATTGCTTACAGCTGTTTCAGTATTCACATTCATGTTTCCACTCAACATAAACAGTTCCATAACTTTTGTTCAAAGAGGAGCTAACGACCACATTATTTTCATGTAACATTTACAGCTCTGCTGCCGGCCGCGGTGGTCTCGCGGTTCTAGGCGCGCAGTCCGGAACCGCGCGACTGCTACGGTCGCAGGTTCGAATCCTGCCTCGGGCATGGATGTGTGTGATGTCCTTAGGTTAGGTTTAGGTAGTTCTAAGTTCTAGGGGACTGATGACCATAGCTGTTAAGTCCCATAGTGCTCAGAGCCATTTGAACCATTTGAACAGCTCTGCTAAATTTCAGATAAAAAACAATAACATTCTCGATAACTACTCACAAATTAATCAGTATAATTGTAAAATTTTTCCGTTTAGTAGCTGTTAACGCAACGTGTTTCGTTGTTATAGTAACTTCAAGTATCACACTAATTCGCATTCTGCTAGTACAAAAGTCTTCGGAATAGATGCCTTCCTGAAACCTGCAGGATTATGTTACACGTGTCACTTCAGTAAAAGACGTTGCGAATAGGTTACAGATGTGGTAATCGTTGGGGTAATAGAAAAGGAGGTGAAATTAAGAAACATAGTTCAAGAACTTGTTAAAGTGGTGTATAATTATGCTTCTCACTTACCACATCATTGTATTCCTGTGTCGACCGGACGGAAGATTTAAACCTTCCTTTTCATATACTTACTATCCCTATATGCTATATGAGTAGCGAGGGAAGGATTTCCTGGATCACCAGACGACCCTTTGAAATCGATCACCACAAAGTACCCTTTACTTTAGGTTCATCTGGCCTCTGTGTAGTGAGTATGAAAATAACCTACATCGATAGAGTTTTGGAAACCGCCAGGAACGCAATTCAAGCTTGATCTGCGATATTAAACATTAGTGGTGTCAGGACATGTTTTTTGAGATTATTCAGTAGCCCTGTGGGGGCCACACAGTGACAGTTTTTGGCTAATATTGGCATGGTTCTTTTGGTTTTGGTTTTCTCCATAGCGTCATCTTGGTAAGCTCTTTTCAACATTAAAACAGTTTCAACAACATTTTTACCGAGTAGAACACAAAATTTTACAGCTAAACTTCGTACACTGAAACTTGGCTTCATAAAAAACGAAACACGAACAAAACTGCGCAAGCAAAAACAATCATTGCAGGTGAACGGAACAAGCCAGGTCGACAACACAGGCGGCACTGAACTGGCAATGAATGTCTCTGTACGTGCCTATCGTCAGAAATGCTGAGTACACAAGCTCCAACGACGGCAGTGTTATTCCGGTTTTCTTGGCTACCCCCTCCTACAGTGGCATGAATGTACTGCCAACCTTACGCGTCCCTCAAGACAAGACACGCGGAACACACCGTTGCGGACGCATTGTACTAACGAGCCTTAGACGATCGTGATTCTGAGCAAGAGCTCCTGATTGTCCCATTCGTCAGCGCCCATTGTTACGCATCCCTGAAACCAGAGTCACAATGGGTTCGTTTCTATGCGAGAAACAGCACGTTGTTGACCCAGTCAGAAACACTTGTCACATTGTTCTGTTCGGCTACTCACGTTACAGGAGTCCTTTCCTCCTTCCTCCAGTCCGGCACAGATGTTGTCCGCTCGTACTTCGGCGTCAGGGTCGTCGTAATTGGCGTACAACTCGGCGCACTCGTCTGACAAAATCAGTGGCAGATCTACGGCTTGTAGGATCGCAGGCAGCACATAATATCCGTCCTGAAACACAAAACGAACGGTATTTGATAATCACACATCCAGCGCATCTGGAAAATAAATACGCACGTGAGTGCGTTGATGGTGGCTGTCGATCTGGGGAGATGACAGTCTCACTGCCTCGACGAATGGAATTGTTCTGTGAAATTACAGGCCATGATCTCGTCGGAAATTGTGCAGGGTACCGAAATCGTCGCCAAAATTGCAAAAATTAGTTTGCCCAAAGAGTGTAGCAAGCATATTGTATAGTAATTGACCAACTGGTAGGTTCATACCTGCGTTTTGGGGCCTGTGGCATATCTGTTAGTCCCTAGCAACAGTTGAAATGAGGATTTTCTCCCAGGGAACATTTTTCTTAATTAAGGTATTAGCGCGATTCTAATTTTTTGTGGCTTCTCTAAAAGAATTTTTTTAATATTCAGCAGATCTAAATATCAAGGGATTTTAACAGCTTGTATTTAAACTTGAACAAACCTAATTACTCGAATTTATAACACACCAACGACACTGATGAGTTTAACTGAACAATGTTTTCGTTTGTCATTTTCTTCAGCAATTTTGAATGTGTTGGGGCTTATTGGGCCTATTCTAAAGTGTAGTCGCGATTGTTACAGTACTGAGAGCCGGTTACAAAGATAAAAAATTCTCCAAATTTCCCATACTTAAATAAAAAGGTTTTTAAAATAACATACAGCTTTTGTTTAACTTATTGAAAAATTCATGTGTGTTCCGATTGCAAATGACATTATAAATAAATATGTAAACTGTATGACTCAGCCATGAACCATGGACCTTGCCGTTGGTGGGGAGGCTTGCGTGCCTCAGCGATACAGATAGCCGTACCGTAGGTGCAACCACAACGGAGGGGTATCTGTTGAGAGGCTAGACAAACGTGTGGTTCCTGAAGAGGGGCAGCAGCCTTTTCAGTAGTTGCAAGGGCAACAGTCTGGATGATTGACTGATCTGGCCTTGTAACATTAATCAAAACGGCCTTGCTGTGCTGGTACTGCGAACGGCTGAAAGCAAGGGGAAACTACAGCCGTAATTTTTCCCGAGGGCATGCAGCTTTACTGTATGATTACATGATGATGACGTCCTCTTGGGTAAAATATTCCGGAGGTAAAATAGTCCCCCATTCGGATCTCCGGGCGGGGACTACTCAAGAGGATGTCGTTATCAGGAGAAAGAAAACTGGCGTTCTACGGATCGGAGCGTGGAATGTCAGATCCCTTAATCGGGCAGGTAGGTTAGAAAATTTAAAAAGGGAAATGGATAGGTTGAAGTTAGATATAGTGGGAATTAGTGAAGTTCGGTGGCAGGAGGAACAAGACTTCTGGTCAGGTGACTACAGGGTTATAAACACCAAATCAAATAGGGGTAATGCAGGAGTAGGTTTAATAATGAATAGGAAAATAGGAATGCGGGTAAGCTACTACAAACAGCATAGTGAACGCATTATTGTGGCCAAGATAGATACGAAGCCCACACCTACTACAGTAGTACAAGTTTATATGCCAACTAGCTCTGCAGATGACGAAGAAATTGAAGAAATGTATGATGAAATAAAAGAAATTATTCAGATTGTGAAGGGAGACGAAAATTTAATAGTCATGGGTGACTGGAATTCGAGTGTAGGAAAAGGGAGAGAAGGAAACATAGTAGGTGAATATGGATTGGGGGACAGAAATGAAAGAGGAAGCCGCCTGGTAGAATTTTGCACAGAGCACAACATAATCATAACTAACACTTGGTTTAAGAATCATGAAAGAAGGTTGTATACATGGAAGAACCCTGGAGATACTAAAAGGTATCAGATAGATTATATAATGGTAAGACAGAGATTTAGGAACCAGGTTTTAAATTGTAAGACATTTCCAGGGGCAGATGTGGACTCTGACCACAATCTATTGGTTATGACCTGTAGATTAAAACTGAAGAAACTGCAAAAAGGTGGGAATTTAAGGAGATGGGACCTGGATAAACTAAAAGAACCAGAGGTTGTACAGAGATTCAGGGAGAGCATAAGGGAGCAATTGACAGGAATGGGGGAAATAAATACAGTAGAAGAAGAATGGGTAACTTTGAGGGATGAAGTAGTGAGGGCAGCAGTGGATCAAGTAGGTAAAAAGACGAGGGCTAGTAGAAATCCTTGGGTAACAGAAGAAATATTGAATTTAATTGATGAAAGGAGAAAATTTAAAAATGCAGTAAGTGAAACAGGCAAAAAGGAATACAAATGTCTCAAAAATGAGATCGACAGGAAGTGCAAAATGGCTAAGCAGGGATGGCTAGAGGACAAATGTAAGGATGTAGAGGCCTATCTCACTAGGGGTAAGATAGATACTGCCTACAGGAAAATTAAAGAGACCTTTGGAGATAAGAGAACAACTTGTATGAATATCAAGAGCTCAGATGGAAATCCAGTTCTAAGCAAAGAAGGGAAAGCAGAAAGGTGGAAGGAGTATATAGAGGGTCTATACAAGGGCGATGTACTTGAGGACAATATTATGGAAATGGAAGAGGATGTAGATGAAGATGAAATGGGAGATATGATACTGCGTGAAGAGTTTGACAGAGCACTGAAAGACCTGAGTCGAAACAAGGCCCCCGGAGTAGACAATATTCCATTGGAACTACTGACGGCCGTGGGAGAGCCAGTCCTGACAAAACTCTACCATCTGGTGAGCAAGATGTATGAAACAGGCGAAATACCCACAGACTTCAAGAAGAATATAATAATTCCAATCCCAAAGAAAGCAGGTGTTGACAGATGTGAAAATTACCGAACTATCAGCTTAATAAGTCACAGCTGCAAAATACTAACACGAATTCTTTACAGACGAATGGAAAAACTAGTAGAAGCCAACCTCGGGGAAGATCAGTTTGGATTCCGTAGAAACACGGGAACACGTGAGGCAATACTGACCTTACGACTTATCTTAGAAGAAAGATTAAGGAAAGGCAAACCTACGTTTCTAGCATTTGTAGACTTAGAGAAAGCTTTTGACAATGTTGACTGGAATACTCTCTTTCAAATTCTAAAGATGGCAGGCGTAAAATACAGGGAGCGAAAGGCTATTTACAATTTGTACAGAAACCAGATGGCAGTTATAAGAGTCGAGGGACATGAAAGGGAAGCAGTGGTTGGGAAGGGAGTAAGACAGGGTTGTAGCCTCTCCCCGATGTTGTTCAATCTGTATATTGAACAAGCAGTAAAGGAAACAAAAGAAAAATTCGGAGTAGGTATTAAAATTCATGGAGTAGAAATAAAAACTTTGAGGTTCGCCGATGACATTGTAATTCTGTCAGAGACAGCAAAGGACTTGGAAGAGCAGTTGAATGGAATGGACAGTGTCTTGAAAGGAGGATATAAGATGAACATCAACAAAAGCAAAACAAGGATAATGGAATGTAGTCTAATTAAGTCACGTGATACTGAGGGAATTAGATTAGGAAATGAGGCACTTAAAGTAGTAAAGGAGTTCTGCTATTTGGGGAGCAAAATAACTGATGATGATCGAAGTAGAGAGGATATAAAATGTAGGCTGGCAATGGCAAGGAAAGCGTTTCTGAAGAAGAGAAATTTGTTAACATCCAGTATTGATTTAAGTGTCAGGAAGTCATTTCTGAAAGTATTCGTATGGAGTGTAGCCATGTATGGAAGTGAAACATGGACGATAAATAGTTTGGACAAGAAGAGAATAGAAGCTTTCGAAATGTGGTGCTACAGAAGAATGCTGAAGATTAGATGGGTAGATCACATAACTAATGAGGAGGTATTGAATAGGATTGGGGAGAAGAGAAGTTTGTGGCACAACTTGACCAGAAGAAGGGATCGGTTGGTAGGACATGTTCTGAGGCATCAAGGGATCACCAATTTAGTATTGGAGGGGAGCGTGGAGGGTAAAAATCGTAGAGGGAGACCAAGAGATGAATACACTAAGCAGATTCAGAAGGATGTAGGTTGCAGTAGGTACTGGGAGATGAAAAAGCTTGCACAGGATAGAGTAGCATGGAGAGCTGCATCAAACCAGTCTCAGGACTGAAGACCACAACAACAACAACATGACTCAGCCGGCCGGTGTGGCCGTGCGGTTAAAGGCGCATCAGTCTGGAACCGCGTGACCGTTACGGTCGCAGGTTCGAATCCTGCCTCGGGCATGGATGTGCGTGATGTCCTTAGGTTAGTTAGGTTTAATTAGTTCTGATGACCTCAGAAGTTAAGTCGCATAGTGCTCAGAGCCATATTTTGTATGACTCATGTGAATGTGAATCCGTAAAACTTTATTATTTCACGTTTAATGTTCTTTCCAAAGGAAAAGGAAGTCTTTAACATAAGCAGAAGAGAAACAACATCAAAGATTGCATAATAATACTAAGAAGAAGGGAGATGATGCTGAAATTATTGTACAAAGATGAAATTGGGCGAAATAGTCGTAAGTGCTGCCACCTGGCGGACACAAGGCGAAACCTTTCGCTCTGATTGTGAGTTGCCATTACATTAATGTTGTCTTCGTTAATGTTGCTGCTACAGACGGTTGATTTCTTACGAATATTTCTGCGTTCCTTAATGAGTGTGAAATTCAGTAAGTTGCTAATTCCTTAATATTGTCACGTTCAAGTTATATCTCTTTGTTTGGCATGTTTGTCTGCTATAAAATTACCCTTTTAAGTTATATTTTCGTCAATAATGAATCCGAATTGTGCTTCACGGGCAGTTTATTTTATATACGGAATACTAAAGGATACAAATATACATGTGTACTCTTTTCTAAAAAAAAAATATAACAGTTAATTCTTACATTTCTGAAATTGGCCTTGGCGTTATACGGAAGTATTATTGAGCCACTACCTTCGAGAGATAAAAGTTAAAGTTTTACAGCCTTACTATAGGTCACTTTTGTTTCTGTTTTCTGCCACTGAAAATGGGAAACGAAATCTTTTACTTTAGGGATATTACACTTATCATTAAATTAAAAGCGAACTGGAGTGCTTTAGACTTTGATTTTGGCCAGGATTTCAGTGCAAATATTCCACTGTGCGTCGGAATGAGAATGTGATACAGGCTCGTCACGTGTTCCGGACCAGATCATTGGGGACACACACACGGGGTACTCCACGTCTGAAGTCATTTAGGCAAAGAACTTCCTACGCCCACAGTAGTATATCTCAGTACGAGCGCACTGCGACTCCCCTCGACAATTCTTTCAGACTGTTGCAGCTACTTTCGCACAGTGAATGCTTACTTGCAATGGTATTTACGTAGTCTCACCAGGTGAGGCGTGTATAAAACTCAGTTACATCCACCGAGATGTCTTACCTTTTAGACTGGACTTGCACACACTTTTACATAGAAAGTAACGTCAAGAAGTGAGCGTGTAGCATCAGTTTTATATTATAATAACATCAATACAAAACAAAAAGTGTGGGAAAGGAAATAAAGGTTAAAGAACGTGAAAGAAAGACAGTCTTTTAGAATTGCAAGAATGAAACGTTTGATGGAATTTATCATAGGGGATAAGCTTTTTCTCCAACGAAACAGCCAATTGTTGTACTGTTTCTCTGACCGCTGTAATTTATTTTGTACACCGGGGCCTGGGGAGTAAAACGTGAGTTAAATTTATCTCAAGACTACAGGGGTTAGTTTAGCGAGGAAGCTTGCGACCCCTTTTACATAACGAGAGAGCGTACTAGATAGCAACAGGTAAAGTCATGGCACGAGCTCCGAAATGACAGTAAGTAAGCGATCGTAGACTAAAATTATTCAACAGAGTAAAGACATAATCGCGTGATGAGATCCTGATAAGATTATGTGAAAGTGTGAACGAACTTGCTCCCTTTCTAGCAACAACAAATTGTTTATCGCCGAGGCCATGAAGGATACCAAGATACCTTTAACATAGACAAATGTAATGTATTGCGAATACATAGAAAGAAGGATTGTATGATTATATGATAGCGGAACAAACACTGGTAGCAGTTACTTCTGTAAAATATCTGGGAGTATGCGTGCGGAACGATTTGAAGTGGAATGATCATATAAAATTAATTGATGGTAAGGTGGGTGCCAGGTTGAGATTCATTGGGAAAGTCCTTAGAAAATGTAGTCCATCAACAAAGGAGGTGGCTTACAAAACACTCGTTCGACCTATACTTGATTATTGCTCATCAGTGTGGGATCCGTACCAGGCCGGGTTGACAGAGGAGATAGAGAAGATCCAAAGAAGAGCGGCGCGTTTCGTCACAGGGTTATTTGGTAACCGTGATAGCGTTACGGAGATGTTTAGCAAACTCAAGTGGCAGACTCTGCAAGAGAGGCGCTCTGCATCGCGGTGTAGCTGGCTGTCCAGGTTTCGAGAGGGTGCGTTTCTGGATGAGGTATCGAATATATTGCTTCCCCCTACTTATACCTCCCGAGGAGATCACGAATGTAAAATTAGAAAGATTCGAGCGTGCACGGAGGCTTTCTGGCAGTCGTTCTTCCCGCGAACGATACGCGACTGGAACAGGAAAGGGAGGTAATGATAGTGGCACGTTAAGTGCCCTCCGCCACACACCGTTGGGTGGCTTGCGGAGTATAAATGTAGATGTAGATGTGTGTTAAAAAAAATAAAAAATAAAAAAAAGGAAACCCCGCTATTCCCGTTTTAAAGAGGTTCATCGGGCAAATGTAATAGTTATAGACCTATTACGCTGGCGTCAGTGTGTTGCAAAGTTATAGAAAATGTTTTATACTTGCGTGTTAGGTACTTTTTTGAGCTCCTCTATGCAAACCAACATTGATTTCACATGCAGGAATGATGTGAAACAGCTCACTCTATCCGTCTGTGTGATCCAGAGCGTTGTAGACAACGTCACCCAGATTGATGTGGTGGCTCTTGAGCTCCGAAAAGCATTCCATACAGTTTCTCACTACAGTTCAGACTTACAGAGTAGCTGGCCGGTCCTGTGACTGGATTTAGAACTTACTTGTAGACAGAACTCAACATATCGTTCTTAAATGGACGGATATGGCAGACGTAACAAGTTATCCTGAAGTACATCTGCATCTACATACATACTCTGCAAGCCACCATACGGCACGTTGTCACTAGTCGTTTCCTTTCCTGTTGCATTCGCAGGTAGAGTGAGGGACAAACGGCTGTCTGTATGCCTCAGTATGAGCCCTAATTCCTCATATCTTGTCTTCGTGGTCCTTACGCGACGTATATGCTGGCGGCTGTAGAATCGTTTTGCAGTCAGCTGGAAATGCTGGTTCACTAAATTTTCTCGTCTGCCCTCCAGGGATTCCCATTTGAGTGTCCGAAGCAACTTCGTAACATTTGTGTGTTGTTAGAACATACCAGTAGCAAATCTAGCAGCTCACCTATGAATTGCTTCGATGTCTTCCTTTAATCCGACCTGGTATGAAACCTAAACAGTCGAGCATTAATCAAGAATAGGTCGCACTAGCGTCGTATATGCGGTCTCCTTCACAGATGATCCAGTTTTCCCAAAATCCTCCCAATAAACCGGAGTCAGATTCGCCTTTGCTACCACAATCATCACATGCTACATCTACATCTACATCCATACTCCGCAAGCCACTTGACGGTGTGTGGCGGAGGGTACCCTGAGTATCTCTATCGGTTCTCCCTTCTATTCCAGTCTCGTACTGCTCGTGGAAAGAAGGATTGTCGGTATGCTTCTGTGTGGGCTCTAATATCTCTGATTTTATCCTCATGGTCTCTTCGCGAGATATACGTAGGAGGGAGCAAATATCTGCTTGACTCTTCGGCGAAGGTATGTTCTCGAAACTTTAACAAAAGCCTGTATCGAGCTACTGAGCGTCTCTCCTGCAAAGTCTTCCACTGGAGTTTATCTATCATCTCCGCAACGCTTTCGCGATTACTAAATGATCCTGTAACGAAGCGCGCTGCTCTCCGTTGGATCTTCTCTATCTCTTCTATCAACCCTATCTGGAACGGATCCCACACTGGTGAGCAGTATTCAAGCAGTTGGCGAGCAAGCGTACTGTAACCTACTTCCTTTGTTTTCGGATTGCATTTCCTTAGGATTCTTCCTATGAATCACAATCTGGCATCTGCTTTACCGACGATCAACTTTATATGATCATTCCATTTTAAATCACTCCTAATGCGTACTCCCAGATAATTTATGGAATTAACTGCTTCCAGTTGCTGACCTGCTATTTTGTAGCTAAATGATAAGCCATTTATGTATATTGTGAATAGCAACGGTCCTATGACACTCCCCTGCGGCACACCTGAAATCACTCTCACTTCGGAAGACTTCTCTCCATTGAGAATGACATGCTGCGTTCTGTTATCTAGGAACTCTTCTCATTCCATTACATATCGCTCTGCAACGTTTTGCCCAGATAGTTAAGCCACGTGACTGTTGCAAACAGTACACTACTACTGCTATGTCCGTACATTATGAGTTTGTTTTTCCTACTTATCCGCATTAACATACTTTTTCTTACATTTCTAGCCAGCCGCCATTCATCATGCCAACTAGAAATTTGGCTTAAGTCATCTTGTAGCGTTCTATAGTCACTCATCTTCGACACCTTTCCGTACACCACAGAATCATCAACAAACAACCGCAGATTGCTGCTCACCCTGTCCGCCTGATCATTTAGTCTTATATAGAAGATAATAGCAGTTCCATTACGCTGCCCTGGAGCACTCCTGACGATACCCTAGGGGAGTGTTATAGTGTCCATAAGGTTAACAATATACAGGGTGTTACAAAAAGGTACGGCCAAACTTTCAAGAAACATTCCTCACACAGAAATAAAGAAAAGATGTTATGTGGACATGTGTCCGGAAACGCTTAATTTCCATGTTAGAGCTCATTTTAGTTTCGTCAGTATGTCCTCCAACGTAATCAAATTGAAAATTTTCACAATCAACATGTGTGGGCTGACGAGAATCCGCACGCAATTGTGCAATCACGTCATCAACACAGATTTTCTGTGAACGTTTGGGCGGGCATTGTTGGTGATGTCTTGATTGGGCCCCATGTTCTTCCACCTACGTTCAATGGAGCACGTTATCATGATTTCATACGGGATACTCTACCTGTGTTGCTAGAACATGTGCCTTTACAAGTACGACACAACATGTTGTTCATGCACGATGGAGCTCCTGCACATTTCAGTCGAAGTGTTCGTACGCTTCCCAACAACAGATTCGGTGACCGATGGATTGGTAGAGGCGGACCAATTCCATGGCCTCTACGCTCTCCTGACCTCAACCCTCTTGACTTTCATTTATGGGGCATTTGAAAGCTCTTTTCTACGCATCCCCGGTACCAAATTTAGAGACTCTTCGTGCTCGTATTGTGGATGGCTGTGATACAATACGCCAATCTCCAGGGCTGCATCAGCGGATCAGGGATTCCATGCGACGGAGGGTGGATGCATGTATCCTCGCTAACGGAGGACATTTTGAACATTTCCTGTAACAAAGTGTTTGAAGTCACGCTGGTACGTTCTGTTGCTGTGTGTTTCCATTCCATGATTAATGTGATTTGAAGAGAAGTAATAAAATGAGCTGTAACATGGAAAGTAAGCGTTTCCGGACACATGTCCACATAACATATTTTCTTTCTTTGTGTGTGAGGAATGTTTCCTGAAAGTTTGGCCGTACCTTTTTGTAACACCCTGTATATAAATAATCTAGTGGAATGATAGTCAACATGGTCCCTACCGCCCACTAGTGGGATTTCCAGCTTACTTGGTGGACCGTTTGCGATAGGCATTCTAAGAACGTTTTCATTGGTTTTTCATAAAATTTTGACATAAAGTATTTGGTAAGTAATTATTCTTATATGTTTTAACTTGCTGTAACTCTGCTTTGTAAAATATAGTCACTTATCTACCTTAAAAATCATCATGGTTGAGAGAACGGTGGGCGATCAAAAATTTTTACTACTTCCACAGATACAAAAGTGGGCAGTAAGTAAGTAAAGGTCGACTACCCCTGATCTAGTGGATAACATCGGAAACTCCGCGAAATGATGCAGGGAGCCCTTGAAATGAACGATTGGTGCAAAACTAGCGGCTGGGCGTGGATGTAAATATATGTAACATACAGCGCGCAAACAGGTATGGACATCGACTGCTTTATGGTTACACAACTGGTGATGAATCATCGGATGCAGTAATAACCCTTAAAGCCCTAGGAATAACTATTGGGGGGGATCTAAAGTGGAACGAGCAAATAAAACTGGTGGTAGGAAAGCCAGATGTCAGGCTGAGATTCACCGGAAGAATCTTAAAAAAAATTAATTCATCCACGAAGGAAGAGCTTACGAAGCACGTGGTCGACAGATTCTTCGCGTGTCAGTCTGAGCTCCTTAGCTGGCATGGTTAATAGAAGAGGTACAGGATATCTTACGAACAACGGGTCGTTTCGTCACGGGTTCGATTAGCAAGCCCAAGAGCGTTACAGAGATGCTCACCAGACTCCAATGGTAGACACTACATGGGAAGCATTCTGTTTCACAAAGAAGTTTACTGGTATTTTTTCCTGCTGGCTTTCAAAGAGTTTTCCCACAACATATTACTTTCCCCCATTTCTACCTCGCGAAATGACCGAGAGAAGAATATTAAAGGAGTGCAGTGTGCGATTAGACTAGGAAAAGGGAGGAGAGGGAGAGGGGGTGGGGGATGGTAATAGAAGTTTCATCTGCCACACACCGTGAGATGGCTTACGAAACTTAGGCGTAAATTTAGCTCTGCCAGGGAGTTTCCTACTACAGTGTGCAGCTAGCACCTTACTTACTTCATTTCAGAGTGGCCTGCACTCGTAACGGAACTCACTGGTTCAGTATTACACAGAATTTTACCTGAAAATCTGGCAGATTAACACTGTCTGCTGGACCCAGACTCGAACCAGAACCTTTGCCATTCGTGGTCAAGTGCTCAACTGACTGAGCTATCCAAACATGATTCACGACTCCCCCTCCACATCTGAGCTTTACTTAGCCCAGTACCTCAACTCCCACCTTCTAAAGCTTCCAGGTGTGAGTTTTGGTGGAGAAGAACTTGTGTGAAATTTGGAGGGTAGGAGATGAGCAACTGGTGGAAGTAAAGCTATGAGGGTGGGTCCTGAGTCGTTCTTGGATAGCACAGTCGGTAGTGCAATTGCACGAAAAAAGCAAAGTTCCAAGATTCGAGTCCCGGTTCGGCACACAGTTTTAAATTGCTGAGAAGTTTCAAATCAGCGCACACTACACTGGAGAGTCAAAATTCATTGTCGAGAGTCTCACCTGTTCAACGTACCCCCAGCCGGTGATGGTGCAGATGGTTCCCGCAGGAGGCGTGCTGTTCTGCAGGGTGGCTGCTGCCACGTAAGTCCCGTCCAGGTTGAAGCTCCCCGCCACCTGCTCAACATAATACGTTCACGTTCAGTTACGAGCAGATTCAGTTGAAGCAGCCAATCAGTTTTACAACTTCGAATATAAAACAGAAATTATGCACTAAACTAAACGCAACCAACAGTCATCCCTTTCTCACGAATGGATGTGTGTTAGATACACCGATCAAAGAAGAAGCGACAAACAGCTGAAACTATGCATTTAGAGCCATAACCGTGTGCAGACGAAATATGGGCTTCGAGGTCCACAGGTACTGCATAAGCAGTAGGAATGCGTAAGTGGTGTTTTACAAACACATTGAATATTAAATTGTCTAGTTAAAGGTAACTATAGCAGCTGCATTCACAACATTATCCGTTTTCACCATTTCTTAGATAGTCATCTTGCTCGTCAGATAAATATTGTTGGCCATCCTAGATGCAAAAAAGGAAACCAAGTGACAATGCACTCGAAGTTACTGCGAGACACCTATGCAAAATTCTCGATACGAGACGCCTGTCATCGGAGATTGCAGATAAATCGTCTGCTAATCTCACTACTAGGCAGACATATCAACTAATGTTTTGGAATCGTTCACTGTATACTAGAAGCGGCCAAGAAATTCGTAATAATACACGTTCCACATTGTGGAGCAACCGTTCGTGTATTGTTCGCGAGCCATTTGTCCAATGTGCTCCCAAGTTCGCAACAAGGAAGAGAATTCGCAGGTGTGGAACGAATGATGGTATGTACTAACTTGATTGGTTCACTTTATACAAAAATTATCATAGCAAGAATGCAACTACTCCCAAAATTTCTTATATTTGCTTAAATTTCCACATTTCTTCAGTTTCCTTCGCCTGCACTCGTAGAATTATGGTACTGAACGAACATCAAGACAACACACACTCTACAGACGATGAAACCGCGGTTGGTGATCAGCGTCATGTTTCCATTCATCGACATCTAGTAAAATCGCGATAATCTGATTCCGCGTACGGAGACAATGTCCCAAAGAATAGCTTTGTCGTTACGTAGTGAAGCCGTATCGAGTACGGTAGCCCGAAAGATAAACCAAAATCTGACAGCCTATCTCTCAGCAAAGCCAGTTAGTGCAGCAAGCAGTAGAAAACTGAAGGCTTTTGTCGAAAAAAGCGGAGATGCGGCCATCATCGAGCAACTCAGTATGAGTGTATAATTCGATTTCCACGATGTGCTGTTAACAGATTATTTGTATAAAGCCCAGACAATGACATTGAAATATAATGAGGCTATCATGATGTGATTGCGGAAAGCTATCAAGCAAACATTTTGGGGCATGTCTTCTGCACAAGACCGTGTCACACTTGCTTTACAGCAGACGGTGATACGTGCAAACTGCTTTAGGATCTGATATTCTGGCCTGTTCTGCAAACGTATTGGACATGGCCCTTAGTTACTTGCATTTCTCTCAGTTCCTCACGGAAGAAGGAACTGCGTGACTGTTATTTTCAGGACGACGGCGAGGTGCTTGAGAGAGACACTGTAAATCACATACGGCCAAGAATTCGGCACACGAGCAGTGGTCTCGCTCTCGTGCCACAGGTTTCTCGCCTAGCTGCATGCTCTCCAACGTCATGCCACGCTGTGAGCGTGAAGAAGGAAGAGGGGGAAACTGCGAAAGAGCCACATATAAATGGTAATGCCGTCGCAGTGCATACAACGTGATTTATCATTTCTCAACAGCATAGATCATAAGCAAAACAAATTTTCAATATTATTTATTTTTGGCACACTGAAGACATGATACAGTTAATATATAGTACAAACGTCGGCATAAGGACAGACACAGACAATTTTACAGATTTTCTCGCTTTGGTTGGCAACTGTGACTTATTAGGTTTCATAATTGAAAAAAGGTCTCTCCCACACGCATGTTGACCGACATATTTCATCTCATTTTTATCGTCAGCAGGTACACAATGTGATCAAAAGTATCCGGACACCCCCCCAAAACATACGTTTTTCATATTAGGTGCATTGTGCTGCCACCTACTGCCAGTTGCTCCATATCAGCGACCTCAGTAGTCATTAGTCATCTGATTCCGCGTACGGAGACAATGTCCCAAAGAATAGCTCCGCGGAACTCACGGACTTCGAACCTGGTCAGGTTATTGAGTGTCACTTGTGCCATACGTCTGTACGCGAGATTTCCACACTCTTAAACATCCCTACGCCCACTGTTTCCGACGTGATAGTGAAGTGGAAACGCGAAGGGACACGTACAACACAAAAGCATACAGGCCGACCTCGTCTGTAGACTGACAGAGACTGTCGACAGTTGAAGAGGGTCGTAATGTGTAATAGGCAGACATCTATCCAGACCACCACACAGGAATTCCAAACTGCATCAGGATCCTCTGCAAGTACTATGACAGTTGGGCGGGAGGAGAGAAAACTTGGATTTCATGGTCGAGCAGCTGCTCATAGGCCGCACGTTACGCCGGTAAATGCCAAACGACGCCTCGCTTGGTGTAGGAGCGTAAACATTGGACGATTGAACAGTGGAAAAATGTTGTGTGGAGTGACGAATCACGGCACACAATGTGGCGATTCGATGGTAGGGTGTGGGTATGACGAATGCTCGGTGAATGTCATCTGCCAGCGTGTGTAGTGCCAACAGTGAAATTCGGAGGCGGTGATGTTATGGTGTGGTCGTGTTTTTCATGTAGGGGGCTTGCACCCCTTGTTATTTTGCATGGTACTGTCACAGCACAGGCCTACATTGATGTTTTAAGCACCTCTTGCTTCCCATTGTTGAAGAGCAATTTAGGGATGACGATTGCATCTTTCAACATGATCGAGCCCCAGTTCATAATGCACGACCCGTGGCGTAGTGGTTACACGACAGTAACACTCTCGTAATGGACTGGCCTGCACAGAGTCCTACCCTGAACCTATAGTAAACCTCTGGGATGTTCTAGACCGCCGATTTCGTGCCAGGCCTCACCGACCGACATCGATACCTCTCCTCAGTGCAGCACTCCGTGAAGAATGGGATGCGATGCCCCAAGAAACCTTCAGCACCTGATTGAACGTATCCCTGCGAGAGTGGAAGCTGTCATCAAGGCTAAGGGTGGGCCAAGACCATATTGAATTCCAGCATTACCTATGAAGGGCGCCACGAACTTGTAAGTCGTTTTCAGGCAGGTGTCCGGATACTTTTGATCACATAATGTATAAAAGTTAGCCAACCAGTTGCAATAAGTGGTGGTTTTCAATTAACCTTGACCATGGTTTCGATAGACTTAAGCCCATCTTCTTCAGAAGGGCAAACAAAGTTCACATTACCAATTCAGTCAGTAAAAGCTATCCCTACATAACACGTATCGGCAACGGTCTGTATGTCCACGTGTAAAAATTAAGGCCCCTATAACTAAGGGCTTATCACATCAGTAAAACCAATCACTTAAAATAACAGACCATGTTAGTAGCTACATGTCGACTGATGAGACAAGCCCTTGACTCTAAGGGCCTTAATTTTTACAAATGGGCATACAGATCGTTGCCGATACATGTCACGTGGAGACAGTTTTTACTGAATGAATTGCTAATGGGAAGTTGTTTCCGTGGTCAAGATTATTTGAAAACCACCATTTATTGCAACTCGTTGTCTGTCTTTTATATCTGCTGTTCTGTAACCGTTGCTGTAGTGTACCGAAGTTCAAAATATTTATTTACATCGTCATTATGGGGACTAGGAGACTCTTCCCTAAAAAAACAAGATAAATCTCCAGAAAAGTTTTAACGTATAAGAATTTGTCGTTTAAACAGTAATTACACTGCTGATCAATATGTCACATATGCACATGCACAGAGCCACTTCAAACTGAAATGACAAACGGTCTTGAAAACAGCTCGAAAACAGGTGTGAGACTGGCAGTTTCTCGCATTCGGGAGGACGACGGTTCAATCCCGTCTCCGGCCATCCTGATTTAGGTTTTCCGTGATTTCCCTAAATCGTTTCAGGCAAATGCCGGGATGGTTCCTTTGAAAGGGCACGGCCGATTTCCTTCCCAATCCTTCCCTAACCCGAGCTTGCGCTCCGTCTCTAATGACCTCGTTGTCGACGAGACGTTAAACACTAACCACCATCACTGGCAGTTTCCTCGAAACGCATAGAAAGCTATCTTGTATTTCTTTCGAAGGCACAATAAATTCTTGAAATGTAACGTTTTCCTTAACACCAATGAGCTTAGGAGAATGGACGGTATTTTGTCAGAACTGGCCAGAACTGGTCCGTTCCACAATGCCATTTTCTTTTTAAATACACCGTCATCTAATCAAGAATAAGCCATTTCCCTCCTTACAGTGTCTCACTGTAGACAGTGTGGAGTCAAGTCCACTTAAAACAATGAGATCTGAAATCCATTTTGGATGTTCTAATTTTCGTTCCTGATCTTTTTCCTTCACAAATTTAACAATAACGGGTTTTGTATCACAAAATCGTTCCAGGCATGCTCCTTACCTTAATCAATGTACTTTGCAGTAATATGGAAGATGTCGATACTCGTCTTTCGGTTCCATCGAAAGCTGTTGCCACTGACAGTGGAATAATGCGTACGACCTCAGAAAATTTGTTATCCATATCACAAATGTCATCAAGCGCTCCATGTCTAAAATTTAGCACGAAGTGCTTCTTGAAGTACAGTACAGTAAGTCCCATCGATTGTTTGATCCTTCGTCATCAATTAAATCTTTAAATTCTTTGTGCAAGGTGTTGTAACGTCTTTTCATAGCAAATATTCTGTGCCCATCTATTATGTTTCTGTGTATCACATGACAGGTACTGCGAATTGCTATCCTTCTATTCTGTCATTCTCATTCACTTTTAAAAGCTTGTGATTATAGATCGCTACAGTGCCTCTTTGTGGACTTGTGGACTTCATTTATGCCACGAATAGATAGCGAAGGGAAACAGCGCAGACACCACGGTTCTGTCTGAGGAAATTCTTGCTGATCGAAAAATGTTGCGCCGCATTGCTAAGTGAAATGTAACGCTGTAGCGAGTACTTCCGAGAAGTACTGAGGAAAGACGAGACGAGTCGAACCTCGTCCTGCCAGCAGCCCACACATAAGACTTGCGTGTAGTTTGACAAACCGTGGCCGACCCTGCTGTACATCATAGGTGTGGGGTGCCATTTGTTAAGCGAACGCTCCTTTCTGTGGAAACCACGCACAACGTGATGAAATCAGTACTGAAGCAAAGAAGGATGAAAGACAGATGCAGCTTCCCTTTTTGGATGCTCTCTCGCCTCACCAAGTCTTTTCCAGTGGCCTCGACAGTAACGCAGTGGGATCACCGGAAGCTGTTCCACTTGACAATCAGCAGTCTGTCGAGGGTATGAAATTGCCCTCAAAGGGCATTCCATCAGCTGCAGAAATGCAACAGGAACTAAAAAACATGTATAAAATTCGTGAAAATAATCTTCGTCTGAATAGAATAGAGGACCTCAACACACTTCAAATGGCCCTGTCCTACATTGCGTGATACACCCAAAGGTTGGTTGAGTGGTCTTTCCCACTCCTGAAGAGACTGATCAAATTCAATTGAAAGTCAACAGCATACCAACGAACGTATCAGAACTCTGTGACCTCCTGGAACAAACTTATAAAGACCTTGTAAAAGCGCATCTTCTGATCTATTTCGATTTCTTTCAACTTTAGTTGAAATGTTATCTGTTACTAGACAGTCCGTCCCCGGGAGCTGAATGGTCAGCGTGACGGATTGTCAATCCTCTGGGCCCGGGTTCGATTTCCGGCTGGGTCGAGGAATTTTCTCCGCCCAGGGACTGGGTATTGTGCTATCATCCTCATCGACTGCAGTGGCGTCAAATTGAAAGACTGGCAGCCGGCGAACGGTCTGCTCAACGGGAGGCCCTAGCCATACGATTAAATAAATGTTACTAGACAGCATTGATACATCTCGATATTAAAAATAAATGCTGTGCACTGTGTGAGAGTAATGACTGATATAGGTAAATTAGTAGAAAACTGCGAGATAGATGTTGTATATAATCAGGAGCCATACATACAACACAGTAAGGTTCTTCAGTTTCCAATTAAAGTAAATACAATTGTAGGCGACTCAAATGCAAAAGCAGCGATACTACTTTTCCATAAATGTGATCAAGTAACAAAGTATTCAGGCTTTGTGACGTACACACTGCATCTGTAACTCGAAGGTCCTCAAATGGTAAACTAACACTGAGCATCCACAAGCGACATTCATACAGCGTTGAACTCTACGTTGACAGGCTGGGCGGTGCAGCTCGGTGTACCCAAGGTTCGTCAGATGTAACAGCGAATTAATTTACTGACATTTATCGTCTCGATACTGGATTTTTGTGTAAACCAGATCCCTGCGTCACACCTTCCCAGCGTGGATTAATTCACCACACATTTCCGAAATGTTACAGTTATCAAAAAACCACGCATACGCATAATTATTTCAAAACTCGTTCCTCAGCGCTGTACCATAAGTTCATTACCCAAACGTCGGTGCTCAGTAACCGTAATTAATTACAATTTTACAAACTTCCAGTCAACAGGTTACAAACAGAATTTAAAATTCTTTAACTAGTTTTCAACGCCAACTGGGGACGTCTTCTTCAGAAGAAACTGTTACCTTACATGTGGGAACGCCTTCGCTATCAGATACATACAGTGTACTGCAGACTCGAAAGACAGATGGCGAGAGCTGTAGCACCACTCACTCTAAGGATTCCGATGTCGTATGTGAGCTTATCGTTGTCGAAGCCGTCGTGGATGAATGCCGCCTCCGCTGCCTGGGTCTGAAGGTTCGGGTCATCGAAGTCCCTGACGTTGGTCATGCCAGCTGACACTATCACTTGGTCCAGCACGTCGCTGTAAGAAGGATCACAGTATAACAAGGAGTGTATATATTTCCTTTCCGTAATATGTTTCCTGACAACAGTTATACGTCTGCAGTTTGCATGAGAATGCTGAGACGAAGCGGCCTATTGGACTCACTGTAATAAGTTTTCTGATGTCTTGACCACACTTTTTATTATTTCCAAATTCACCTTACACGTTTTCACATTCCGTCACTTTCAAAGGCTATGAAATTCAATACAAATTGTTATCAGAAGATATGAAAATATATTACATTTCAAAATTGATTAGAGATGTAGTATAATGAGTGTGTTTTGTCAGTCATATAAATTGTTCTTTAGATACGTTGTATCTTGTCAACATTCTCAATCATGAGACAAGTGCAATCTTCTATAATTAATGGAAATCACCGTACAGTACCTTTTTGTAAAGCACTGTAGAATAATTCCCATGAACTGTTTACTGAGGAAGTAATTTTATCCGATGTAACGATGAAAATGTAGTTGTAAACAAAAAAAATGCAGCGTGTACCACGTATCCACCGCCGCCTAGCGGTTTAGTCCACTTGGTTTCCAATTTGTTCTTTGGTAGCAGTTTGCACTTGTTCATTTGTCTCGTGATGAAGAATGTTGGCCAGATGCAATATATCTGATGAACAATTTTGTATGATTGACATAACACTGGTAAGCTAGAAAGCCATATTCTACTCATTATACTATGTGTCTAGTCAATGGTTATATGTAACATATTTTCATATTTCTGATACCATTTTTGTATTTCATAGTCTTTGAAAATGACGAAATATCGAAAGGTGATTTTGGAAATAATAAAAAGCATGGTCAAGACATTCAACAAGAGTTATTAAAGTTATACGTCATCATTGGAAAGGATCCTACTTGTTTTTTGTTCCTTTTCTTGTTTTTTCCCTATGACAGAAGCTTGTAGTATTTCCCGTTCGTCACTTCCGCTTAATGATTGTTTTATTAAGATTGTGAGTATAGCTAGGTACGTACGAGTTAGTCAGTAGTGCTCATAACGAGCCACTAGACTGCATACGTTTTACCTGGGCAGAATCTGCCTGGGTGCTTCCCTGCTAATTCTATGGTTGCTCGCTGGCAAAGTAGCTCTGTCAGATGAACAATCCGAAGATCCGAGCTTCAATCCTCAGTCGATGCTACGATTTATTGCCCACACTTATGGCTTCTTTCTCATCCGGAAGTGATTTATTCGCGTAGAAAATGCTGAGTTGCACCGTGGTTCTTGGTCCATTTTAAACTGGCTGGGCAAATAAATTCAAAGAGCAGAAGAATGGAAGGACATACCTCTCCCAACAGAACCACGCCTAATACAGCAGTCTGATGTTCAAACCAACCTTAGGCTTAAGGACAACTAACCATTGTTTTAATACTCTGCTTTCAAACAACTAGGTATTTAAAGAAAATTTATTATTGTTAGTATACATATTTAACTGAGGTAGCTAACGATCCTTTTGTTTTTAAAAAGATGACTTTGATATGAAGCTGTCCAATGACGACAGTAGCTAAGTTTTCACGAAAAAGCGAGTTGTTGACCACTTCTGATTCAAGTTGCTGACGCGTGAACTTATGTCCAATACACTGATTTGTGTATACGGGTTAAAATATCGTGACTTTTGAGGATCAGTAATCAGTCAGATTTAACGGCAAAGTTGGGTTATATGCCGAGAACTTCACATCGTGTCACTTTGCACCCCATGAACGCAGTGGCATATCAGTGATTGTTTTTCTGAGTGGACCAAGCCTCTGCTACATTCTGGAAAGGTGACGTAACAAATACAAGGCCAGTTACGAGTAAATGGTTTACTGCAAGAGACTGTGTAATGATGTTAGAAACTTTTCCTCGAAAGTATACGGGCCTTGAGGCATCACAAAATTTGCCTATCGCGCGCTGTCATAGTATTTATAATACATGCTTTTTAAGGAAAATAAAACATGATTCAACAGACAGCGGGAAACGCAGTTATTCTCTTTCAGTTCCGAATGGGATTCGAAATCGAGAGTCCTCAAGTTACTGAATGTTGTCCACCAAACAGACATTATTGTTACATGGGTCTTCGCTAAAGCGATGACTTAGTAATTTGACGAAGGTGCCGAAAGGAGCTTTGAACTCTGACGTGTTGCCATCAGAAGTGTGAATATCTGAAAATGATCTCGTTTGTAGAGTGAAACAGTAATAAAGCAAATAATACCAGACCTGTGAAGATTTGTCTGTACATTAATTTACTGGAATTTCTGGTCTCAGTACTGTATATTTGTGTAAACCAGATCTCTCCATTTCATCCTTCCAAAGTAGATTAATTCCCAGAGGTCGCACCACATTTGTCTGAACTGCTTATCATCGACGTTTCAGTTATGTACAAGGCTACACTCCAGATAAGTATCTTCAGACGAGACAATTTTTGAAAAGTATTTTTCTTGTTGTTGTCGATCTATAGTGTATATCCCTTTTAATTTCATTCATCATTAGTTATTTTCGTGCAGAAATAAGATATCTCATCTACGGCTTCTAGTGTCTCACTTCCTGATCAAATGGCTCAAATACATCTCTTTTAATGGAGACTGACTAGCAGCTTTCTGTAGATCTCTTCAACAACATAAGAGATTTTATAGCTGGTCAAGAACTTACGACTTCCTTTGCTTTACTGTGGGAACAGACCCACTCCTCTGCCCTCCTCCCCCGTCCCCTTGCATACGCGCACAAGAAATTGAAACATTATGTGGGCAGACATACTAATATGCGTAGAGGCAGTGACCAGCAGTGAGCACGTGACGGGCATCGATGATGGAACCACCGCAGAAGTGGCTGCCGCCGTCGCCGATGGCGTACTTGCGTTGCAGCGACACCTGGAAGAGAGGCGAACAGCTGTTAGTATGGCTGGATGCATGCCACAGCTTCTGGTAATGGTAGCTTGAGAGAAGTGAATATGTATTAGATAGAGCCTTGTGACTAGGGAGAGGCATCTACAAGGAGGCTCAGTTTTCTCAGTTGGGGACGTGACAGACGTTGTGATGTAGCAACAAGATTGCTGTATGCAGAGCGACTCAAATACACCAACATGTTCTCCCATTACGAGCCCAGTCGAGTATCAATAGGACGTAGACAGATCTATCCCGCCTAATAACTGAAAAGTCGCATCGAAGAGCGTTTGAGATTACGTGTCTGAATATTCCCCCCGCAGGCCCCAGTGGTCTGTCAGTCGAAATGGCAATGTGGTGCCAGGCAGAATGGTAGTACCGACATCATTAAGCCCGACATAGATAGAGACGAAGATACACACCAGGTACACTACGGTATTGTTAAAAGTTGAGTCCTCTTACGCGTTACTTGAGCAAAACGTCTCTCAAATGATGCCATGCTGCTGTAATAAAACAGTTCGTGCATATTATTTTCCTTTGCATTCAAGGCATTTGGTTGCCGGTTTTTGAATCTGCATGTGTTAGTAAAACCGTACGACGGACCAGAATTCAAATCCAAAACTCTGTCTTTGAATGAGAACGCTCTCTAGCCGAGTGAAGTATGCAGAATGGACCTGTGAAGGTTGGAATGTGGAAGAGAAGTACAGAAGCAATGGTGACTGTTAGCAGTGTCTCGATAACTCAGCCAGTAAGTGCTTTGTCCGCAAAAAGGGAGCTTTCCTCTTTTTTTTTTAAGTGAAGCTCTCTTTGACGAAAAATGTAAAATTTTCGCAGAGCTATCACGGTATGGAGAGACAGCTGTCTCCTAGTTTCGATTTCCTCGCCGGATTAGGACATCGAGATTGATTCGGACGCATTAGCTTTGGTCATATTTTGTATCGCACCCACACCGCGGGCTGCATGGACTTCAGAAACAGATTTTTTAAAACTTTCTGGCTTTCGGAACACGTCCATACAGCCATCTCAGCACTGGAAATGTTATACTACAGTTGGTTTTAACAATTCAGAGCATACATTACTTTAAGTTGTACCCTGATACGACGTTACAAAGGCTTAACAGTGGACAGCTTCTGACAGAAAACAGTCTTGTTGAAGACTGACATATAGCACAGAATATACGGAGGTAGCATGCAATGAAAATCATACTGGTAGTACAATAAAAAATGATAAACCGCCGTTGGTACGCATTTGCGATATTCCCAATTCAATCCATATTAACGACTATGTATCTAAATTAGCACAAAAAATGTTCCTTTTCTTATGTCCTGGAAGAATTGTATCAAAGGCTGCGGATACAGACTTGAATACTCGTCCACGTCTATAAATACCATCTAGACAGAACATGAGAACAGTGTACAAGAACGATTTGGTTATTACAGCCATTAAGAGACATACAAATAGGAGATACACAGTGACATATATTTATAGGCCTCGACAAGATCTTCTGGCGACATAACCTAGGAGGAAAGTATGGGCATTTTACTCGTCCACTTGTATTAATGTCTCTGAAGCCTTCTAATGGCCGACGTTATTTTCGCACAAAGTTACTCGCTTCCTCTAGGTTTGCTATTGTGGTTTTGTTTGTACGGGGGCTTTACCTTTAGAATTACTCTCTATTTGTCATTTCGGATTTGTGTGCAATTTTTTGCCATGGACCACACGGTCGTTTAGAACACTGCCCGTTTTCTCAGAAAGTGACCCCTGGCACTCTTACACCTGGGAAGTGCATCTCTAAATTAGCCTATTGAAATAGATCCTCCACAGAATACTTAAATTAAGATCTTTTTTCCCTTTACCTATGTTGAAGAGATAATCAAACCTCTTTTACTTCCTTTGGGTACTCCCCACTTGTAATTTCGCAAGCTGCCGTCTTACAATAGTTTAAGATTGTGGAAGAATGTTCTGTCACATTATGGTACTAAGCCTGTATGCTGATGTACACTCTAACACACACACACACACACACACACACACACACACACACACACACACAGACACACAGATGTGCGAGGAAGAAACTATCTGAACGGGACAGAAATCGGTAAATGTGATGTACTTGTACAGTCGAACAATTTATTTCAGTTTCAGCAACATTGGATGATTTTTCAAGATAAAGAGCTTCACAAATCGACCTGCCGGCCGCTGTGGCCGAGTGGTTGTAGGCGCTTCAGTCCAGAACCGCACTGCTGCTAAGGTCGCAGGTTCGAATCCTGCCTCGGGCATGGATGTGTGTGATGTCCTTTGGTTAGTAAGAGTTAAGTAGTTCTAAGTCTAGGGGACTGATGACCTCAGACGTTACGTCCCATAGTGCTTAGAGCCATTTGAACCATTTTTCGAACAAGTCGACCAAGTCAATAACGTGTTGGTCCACTTCTGCCTCTTTTGCAAGCAGTTAATCTACTCGTAATCGGCACAGAGTGACAGAATTATTGGATGTGCTCTTGAGGAATATCATGCAAAACTCTGTCCAATTGGCCCGTTATATCTTCAAAATTCCGATCTGGTTCAAGGGCCCTGCCCATAATGCTCAAAACGTTCTCAGTTGGGGAGAGATCCAGCGATCTTGCTGGCCAAGTCTGAGTTTGGCTAGCATGAAGACAAGCAGTAAGAGACCTTCGCCGTGTGCGTGTGAGCATTATCTTGCTGAAATGTAAGCCCATGATGGCTTGCCATGGAGGACACAAAAATGTGGCGTAGAATATCGTCGACGTGCCGCTGTGCTGAAGGCTGCCGCGGATGACAACAAAAGGCATTCTGCCACGAAAAAAAATGGCGCCCGAGACCATCATTCCTGGTAGTCGGGCCCTATGGCGGGCGACAGTCAGGTTGTTATCCCACCACTGTCCAGTGCGTATCCAGACGCATTCGCCTGTCATCTCATTGACTGGAGGAGAATATCTTCAGTGATGAGTCGCGCTTCGAACTGAGCCTGGACGACCAGCGAAGAAGTATCTCGAGAAGCCCTGGACAGCGATAGGATACCAAACTGACTGTTGCCCGCCGTACGGCCCGAAAAACAGAAGTGATTGTCTGGGGTGCCATCTCATAGCAGGACACCTTTGGCTGTCATACGCATCACCATTTCAACACCACATTCTGCGCCCCTTTTCGTTGCCTTCATGGCTAACCATATTGGCTTACTTTTCAACAAGATAATGCCCGTCCGCAGTCAGCGAGAGTTTCCATTTCTTTCCTTCTTACTTGACAAACCATACGTTTGCCAGCAAGGTCGCCGGATCTCTCCCCAAATGAGAACGTTTGGAGCATTATGGACAGCGTAGGATTTCGACGATCTGACTAGCCAACTGGACAGAGTGTGGCACGATATCCCTCAGGAGGACACCCAACCACTCTATCAATCGAAGCGAAACCAACAAGCTTGCCTAAGGACCAGAGATGGACCAGCACGTTGTTGAATTGCTCATTAGTGAAGCTCCTTCTCTTGAATAAATCATCCACATTTTTTCTGAAATTCGAATCGTTGTCTGTCTGTACGTGTGCATCACATCTACTAATTTCCGTCCCATTTGGATAATTCCTTCGTGGTGCATCTTTTTTTTGTCTTCGATTGTATTTCCCATTATTTTTTGCTTGGTTTATACTATAAAATTCCAGATCGCACGACTTTACAGTTGTACACGGCTAGTCATACGACAAAGCTTAGTTCCTGTAACGGTCGGAACTATAGATGACTTCGTCAAGTTATATTTTCTCACTTTTCTCACAGGATGGCCGTGTACCTGTACTATGTTTATTGTCAGAAAATGAATGTCTGTCCCAACCCTTTGAAAAAAAAAATGGTTCAAATGGCTCTGAGCACTATGCGACTTAACTTCTGAGGTCATCAGTCGCCTAGAACTTAGAACTAATTAAACCTAACCAACCTAAGGACATCACACACATCCATGCCCGAGGCAGGATTCGAACTTGCGACCGTAGCGGTCGCTCGGTTCCAGACTGTAGCGCCTAGAATCGCACGGCCACTCCGGCCGGCAAACCCTTTGAAACAGCACTCGTGGAGAGGAGTGGTTTTGGACTTACCTGGTAAGGGAACTCTTGGATGGTGGCATTTCGTCCCCCTACGATGCGGCCGGCTTGGACTTGGAGACGGTGGGTACGTCCCCAACCTACAACAGAACAACACGAAGTCACGACAGTAATCCAAGAAACTAGTCAGATGGAGTATCACGGCGAAGAAGATCAGCAACGAAGAGAGGGCTATGAAGCTTTCGCGACCGTACTGCGCTCATTGTTGTCACTTGAAACGTTCGTCAAACAGTGAATTTCAGAACAAAATCAACAATTAGGCGTAGAAAGCACATGTCTCAGTTCTAATATCTCTAATTTATAGTGATACTCTGTGATTTTAAGTCATAAATTCCTCTCAGGTCAGTGCATAAGTCCAGTGCTTATGTGCTGAGAGGTTTCCAACACTGAAAAAAAGTTATTTAATACTCAAAAGGTTCTCAAAAGACAAACCGCTTTGACGTCAGATCAGGTGGAAGTCATCCAATGTCAAATCTGGTGAACGCATCGTACTTCAAAACTGCAGTTTCCCGATTACGTGACTTTTGTGAGTGGGTTTGTTCACATGGCAGAATATGGTTTTCTTTTGTAACTCGGACACCTCCAAATTTTTTTCACCGTTCGGTCAATACACTTGCATAGAATCATCAGCATAGAAAATACCTAATATATGAAGATAGTAACTGTTCTCGAAAGAACAGAGACCATTGATGACCGTGCAGCTTCTCTAGAACAAACGATAATTAATTGTAACCCTCTGCTGCCGACAGGTGTCGTTGATGTACTTCGATGGGGACAGCTGAAAATGTGTGCTCCGAGCTGGACTCGAACCCGGGATCTCGTGCATACAGGGCAGATGCTCTAGCCACCTGAGCCACCGAGGACACAGCTGAATACCCTGACTGCAGGGACTTATCTCTTGCGCGCTTCCCGTGAGACCCACATTTCCAACTGTCCACAATCTACAGGGTTATTACAAATGATTGAAGCGATTTCACAGGTCTACAATAACTTTATTATTTGAGATATTTTCACAATGCTTTGTACACACATACAAAAACTCAAAAAGTTTTTTTAGGCATTGACAAATGTTCGATATGTGCCCCTTTAGTGATTCGGCAGACATCAAGCCGATAATCAAGTTCCTCCCACACTCGGCGCAGCATGTCCCCATCAATGAGTTCGAAAGCATCGTTGATGCGAGCTCGCAGTTCTGGCACGTTTCTTGGTAGAGGAGGTTTAAACACTGAATCTTTCACATAACCCCACAGAAAGAAATCGCATGGGGTTAAGTCGGGAGAGCGTGGAGGCCATGATATGAATTGCTGATCATGATCTCCACCACGACCGATCCATCGGTTTTCCAATTTCCTGTTTAAGAAATGCCGAACATCATGATGGAAGTGCGGTGGAGCACCATCCTGTTGAAAGATGAAGTCGGCGCTGTCGGTCTCCAGTTGTGGCATGAGCCAATTTTCCAGCATGTCCAGATACACGTGTCCTGTAACGTTCTTTTCGCAGAAGAAAAAGGGGCCGTAAACTTTAAACCGTGAGATTGCACAAAACACGTTAACTTTTGGTGAATTGCGAATTTGCTGCACGAATGTGTGAGGATTCTCTACCGCCCAGATTCGCACATTGTGTCTGTTCACTTCACCATTAAGAACAAATGTTGATTCATCACTGAAAACAAGTTTCGCACTGAACACATCCTCTTCCATGAGCTGTTGCAACCGCGCCGAAAATTCAAAGCGTTTGTCTTTGTCGTCGGGTGTCAGGGCTTGTAGCAATTGTAAACGGCAAGGGTTCTGCTTTAGCCTTTTCCGTAAGATTTTCCAAACCGTCGGCTGTGGTACGTTTAGCTCCCTGCTTGCTTTATTCGTTGACTTCCGCGGGCTACGCGTGAAACTTGCCCGCACGCGTTCAACCGTTTCTTCGCTCACTTCAGGCCGACCCGTTGATTTCCCCTTACAGAGGCATCCAGAAGCTTTAAACTGCGCATACCATCGCCGAATGGAGTTAGCAGTTGGTGGATCTTTGTTGAACTTCGTCCTGAAGTGTCGTTGCACTGTTATGATTGACTGATGTGAGTGCATTTTAAGCACGACATACGCTTTCTCGGCTCCTGTCGCCATTTTGTGTCATTGAGCTCTCGAGCGCTCTGGCAGCAGAAACCTGAAGTGCGGCTTCAGCCGAACAAAACTTTATGGGTTTTTCTACGTATCTGTTGTGTGTCGTGACCGTATGTCAATGAATGGAGCTACAGTGAATTTATGAAATCGCTTCAATCATTTGTAATAGCCCTGTACATACGTAATGTACCTAATAGATATTTGCCCATCAACTCATTACTCGCGCACACTAAGGTGTCGATTCCCGTAAGAGTTCGCGCAACCTGTACGCATTCGCACAGACTAAGTTTAATGGCCGGCGCGGTAGCTCAGCGTGTTCGGTCAGAGAGCTGGTTGGCCTCTGTCATAAAAAACTGAGTGGAAGGATCATCAAACGAACTTGAAAGGATGTCAAGTGACGTCCACAACGACCAAACACAACGATCAACAACGAACAAAATTTTAAAAAATATCCATAAAAAAAACCGCCTGCACGGTAGCTCAGCGTGTTCTGTCAGAGGGTTAGCTTCCATCTGCAATAAAAAAACTGAGCTAATGGATCAATGATGAACTGAAACGGATGTCGAGGTATATCAACAACACCTGTCGGCAGCTGAGGGTTTCAATTAATTATCATAGAAAATATCTTTTTGCATCTCACTATTTAAGCAATGAACAACTGCGGTACCTATCTTGAGCGTAGCTTTCTCATGGCTTCTTTGTATATTAACTTACCAGAGTCTTTCTTATAGCATGTATAAGGTGCCAGCTATTTCGTACGTCTTTGGCTGTCATTCACGGCACCCTTACAAAACGACGGTACGTCGACGACAATCTGCGCCCCGTTTTGTTGTCCTTCATGGCTAACTATCCTGGGCTTACATTCCAACAAGATAATGCTCATCTGCCCACGGCGAGAGTTTCTACTGACAGCATGTAAGTATCGCATTGTTTAGCTTTGCTGTGATTGTAATTTTGGGAGGACGCCATTCACAAATGTCGTTTTGTATGGAAATGCGACATCATCTGAATTCATTCATGCATTATTGAAATGTGAGAAATTCACGAGCAGATGTCTTACAAACCGTCAGTACATTTAGATGAATTTCTGGAACACTGTCGAAAGCAAAGGGTTTTATGAACTACTTCGTATACTAAACTGACACTAGCATGCCTCGACACATACCTGTCTAAGGCGTTTTGTATTATTCTCTTAAAATTTGTTGAGTGATGCTCAACATTTTCGATCACAAATTTTTCACGGCATGCTCAAGTAATCTGAAATCAGTTTCTTGTCGTTCTTGCTATCTTTCTTTACGGTCCAATTTACAACCGTATTCAGTGATGCTATAACTCCATTATGATAACTGATCCCCTGTTCTCCGCTAACTGATTCGAAAATTTCGGTCCTGTTGGTGACCAAGAGATTTAATATGTTGCCTTTAGGAGACGGTTGCCTGATAAGCTGCTCAAGGTAAATTGCAGATACGGCATTTACAACAGTTTCTCATAACTCCCTGTTTCCACTACCTATCTTTTTCTCTTGAGTCTCCCAGTGTATGGTTGGTAAGTTGAAATCTATACCTAACATTAAAACAGGACCACGAAATTTACGCGAAATCTTCTCCAAGTTTCCACCAAACGTTTCCCCGCTTCTGTTCGTACAGCAGGGGTCTATAAAAACATTCGATGACTATGTTTGATCCTCCATTAACACTTATTTCGCTTTCTGAATCCGTATTAGCCTTGTTAGGTAGTATTGTATTTTTTACAGCTACAAATTCGCAACCAACACCGGCGTTCAATGCATTTTTCCGATATGGCTGCACATTCCAACCGTAATTAAGACTTTCATTGAAATTAACATCTGGCTTCAGCCATTTTCTGTCCTTAGTACTATGTGGGCACTGTTACCTTTATAAACGAACTTGTTAGGGATACTTCCACAGGCGATCCTACAGTTAACTAATACTACATCAACAATCTTTCTTCGATATGCCGTGATGAATACTATTTTATAATTAACAGAGACAGTATTCTTCCCCATTTGAAATTAGAAAATATTTTATCGCCTCAGTGGCGGGATGTCTCTAACGTAAAAAAAAACCACGTGTGCAACATACTCTGCTACCGCAGTAGGCGCTTCCTGCACATAGTGACCTACTGAGAATGCACACTGGACATCATAACTTGGCCTCCATGGCTTTAGAGGTGTTATTCTTCTAGAGTTGTGGCGTGCTGCCATTTGACCATTATCTGAGGCGAGCTGTTATCTCTATCAATCACCGGGCTACAGCAGATATCCGGAATTTAAATCAACCCACTATCTGAACCCAATGACCTGCAAGCATTCACATGTGGTTTCTGAATGGATGTTGTAACTTGCAACTGCTGAATTTTTCCCTATATAGCATAGTACACCTCAATATCACGGTAAGATTTTACGTTTTCGTTACTGATTCAAAAGATCAGCGGGACACTGACTTGTTTTGTGGGCACGATAAGGTCACATAAATGATCGTCTAACCTCAATGTGAGACGAGAGAGGCACTGCGCACCACGAGAGCGCTTACTGTTAAAATCATGAGACAGTATTTTGCATGAAGTTTCGAGAATATTACATCATGCCAAAACACACCTCTCTTTTTAATGTCCATGACAATGGAATTACAGAAATTTGAAAAGCTGCCGTGGTATTTCAACAGTCGATCATTTCTCATACAGTATCGTAGATTTGAATAGCTAGGAGAGTAAATGTTACTGGTATGCTGTGGAACTTTCGCTACCCACCGTACAGTGACTTACGCAGAGCAAAACCAGGGGTAGATGTGTCCATATTGGCTGTGTGCTATCGCCTAGAAATGGATCAGTTTCCATAAAACACAAAAGACATTAACATTGTTACGCGGGCAGACACAATGCTTTAGGAATAAAATATTATCCATTTTTATGATGTGAGATAACGATTGCTATGTTTTAACAGCAATAAATGGTGTATTCCACCGTATTTCTGTTTTACATACAGCTCAACAATGGGTTTCGAGACAATGCTCTCACTATCAGGTTGTAAGACTTAACTCATCAGGAAAAAAACACTATAAAAAGTCTAACAACAATCGACGATTCTAATGTAGGACGAGGACACGCAGTCCAACGTGTTTTTACTCAATTTAATTTTATAAAAACCGCTATTGTGTTAGCAGACATTTAAGTGTTTAACCTCGTGAGATACGTTTAAAAACTTGATGATGAAAGCATTGTCTCTCGAAACGCGATGTTGAAGAGTGCTTAGGACAGAATACTACCAATTAGGTTTAGGAAAATAGTTGGTGAGATAAACACTGAGATGAGTGAAAAACTGCCGGATCATGCATGACGTTTTAATTTATTACGTTCTTGTGGCAAACTCTTTTCGCAACACATTTCGCAGACAATATTCAAATATACCACTGAAATTAGCTGCAAAATTAGGTCATTGTACGACACGTTCTTCGGGAAGATGTGACGTCATAATTATTGAGCTACGTGACCACGAAACCGCAGGGCGTAATTCGCTACAGAGACAGGTGAAATATGCGTGAAATATGTTAAACATGCGTGACATGTGCTTAGTCTAGTAAATTCGTGGATAAAAAGCTCCTGCTAAACACCTGGATCAATTTTAACTGAACTTGGCTCATATATTACTAGAGAAAGAGGGTGGGGGGGGGGGCGGGGATGGGGGGGGGGCAGTGGGTCATGGGCAGGTGGAAAACGCGGAGATAGCTAAACGGAAGATTGGACTACATACATACTCGGGCAACGCCGGCATCAAAGAAATTGCTGACCACTGAACTTGTAAAACCAGGGAGAACAGGAGGCACCCTTATTTCACTTATTGTGCGTGGACAGTGTAACACAATGAGCACATGAGCAAAGCTTATGATTTGAGGATATACGATGTTTTCGTTTAGTACAAATAGCTCCCATCTGTATCGGCAACATTACTCTTACGCGGCTGGGTATCATGATAGACAGATACGGATCGACATGTACTGGCTGGCGAGTCATGACGTTATAGTCCCTCAGAAACTGAAGACCAGATGTTTTCAAAGCGTGAGAGATGTGGAGAACGTCGAACACGCTGCATAGGGTTTTGCGTCATCTTTTTGTATCCACAGGATCATATTATTTAAACAACATACGAGGTACATTGAATAATAATTAAGGAGACAAAATGATGCAGAAATGAAACAGTTTGCGGCAGTAGTTCTGTACTCTCGTGATTTTAGGGTGGCAGCTGATAACAGCTGACGGAGAAACATTGTTTTGTTTATAACCTCAAATTTCATTTAACGATGCCTTGTCCGCTTGAAGTTTCCAAATTATTTGAGCAACCCACTTTTTGATTTCTGAAGGTGAAAGGCTGGCTAAAATGTTTTCTGGAATTGTTTTTCAGTACGGTGAAAATTGCATGAAGTGTGGAAATTTTTATAAGCTGGCAGAACTGTTTAAAAACGATCGAACTTTAGTGATGGATGGCAACTTGAAGTGTCAACTCATTTGCTTTGAACCTGCATTAACGAAATTATTCGTAAAGGCCGACATGTTGCAGTTGAACATCTAGCAAAAGCAG
Organism: Schistocerca serialis cubense; assembly: GCF_023864345.2. NCBI lineage: Eukaryota > Metazoa > Arthropoda > Insecta > Orthoptera > Acrididae > Schistocerca > Schistocerca serialis. The sequence goes on from NC_064639.1 coordinate 308,246,610, forward strand.
TTGCAGTAAGTGTTGGCACAGTTCACAGCGTTATCAGTAAGAAGCTCAAGTACAGCAAAACATGTGCAAGCTGGGGTCAGAAAGAGATGACGCAGAATACAAGGAAACAAGACTTAAAGTACAGACTCGAAAGAACGGTATGAAATGGGAACTGACGAATTTATAAACAAGATTTTAGCTTGTGGTGATTCACTATTTTGAATGAGAGTCCGGAAGACAAAGCACAGAATGGGAACGCACCAGCTCACCTGTTCGAAATAAATTCAGAACGCAAGCATCAGCGGGAAAATTCACGTTGACAGTCTCTTGGGACGCCCTGGGTGTCATCTTTTGTGATTATTTGGAAAATCAGCGCACAGTAAACACTGCACAGCACTCAAAGATGCTGATGAACGAAAAAAAATCAGTAGGGAGAGGAAAAACGTCGCGGATCTCGAAGAAAAAATGCGAGATATTTGTACGCGACAATACTCTAACACCGCCCAGCTAACCCAAGAAATCATTGAAAAAAAAAAAAGGATTTGTACATACTTCCTTGTTCTCCCTACAGTCCTATTTGGCTCCTTCGGATTTTCATTTGTTTGGTCCACACAAAAATGGATTGCGTGAAACAAAGATCAGTAGCAGCGAGGATGTCAAAGAATTTGCGGGAAAGTGGATGAAACAAAAAACTAGTTCATCCGTGGGACTAGTATTCTAGTTTGTGGTATTTGATTCATCAACTCTCCCAGTTTGGCTCCCCTGCAGTTGGCAGGTCTGCTTGCTCTTGAGACGACACCAGTGCTGTTTCTTTTTTCCTCTGTTCCCTCAGTTCAGCCCAGGCGTGCATGGAGTACAGTGCAGAGCAACTCAGCAACAATGTGTACTCCGCAACAGAAAGAGCATTGCATTATTTGGCTTGCGAAAACTGAGTCAGTTACAGTGCAACGTTGTGTACAGCAAAGAGATCAGAGATATCAGTCATTTACGGGAAAGAATCGTCGTGACGGTGGGGACAGTTACACCTGAAATGTTGGTGAATACGTGGCGAGAAGGGCAACAAATAGATCCCACGTTGAAGTCTACTAACGTTAAAGAAAACGTGACGGAATTCTCTTTCGTGAAATGTACTTATTGATGTAATTTTTCATTAAATTCCCCATTAAATTTATACTTAAAACTAGAGAGTTCTTTTTGAAACACCCTGTGTAATAATGTATTAATAGTGGTGGGGAATAAGTTGAAAAGTAGTAAAAGTCTAATTTTTAAAAAATTCAATGTTTAATCTACATCAATTTATCTCTTTAATTATTGAAAGTTCCCCGTAATCTGTTTTAATAGTTCCTGCAGAACATTTTCTTTATACTGTGCACAGCACAGCGGCACAGTCTCGAATGAACATACTTATCGAAGCTGCAAAACTGTCTTTCTCTTAAGTCCTTTGAAGTCTATTTTCACCCGAAAATAGGTACGGGACGAAATTTTGTTACAGATATTTTCGTACTGTTAGTGTGCAAGGAATGGCACAGTGCGTCCGTACAAGCGAATTTTCGATCGCTCTGTACATCTGCTTTGTCCATAGACGTTCAGAAGAAAATGGCTCTGTATACCTGAGTGGGGCATCTACTGTATACGGGAAGAAATGCCGCAGAACTTGATAGTTTGGCACAATCTGAAATAGATTGCGGACAGAGAGTACTCACCTTCCACCACAGCCAGTCCACACAGAACGGCTATCGCCAAAAGGACACGAGCTGTCACAGCCATGGTCTGCGAGATTGATGCCCGCACCTTCCCCTATATAAAGCCACAAGCTCTTATCAAAACTCTGATCATCAGCTCAAGTGATGTTCTTGCTCTCTACAAGGCCGTAGATAACGCGCGCTGCTGTGATTGTCTCCATTTGTTCGCCGGCAGACACTTACGGTCTTTTCCTTCTAACCGCGGATTTCGTATATTGTTTTCACAATCTCCGATTTTATAAACGCAATTAAAGTTGATGAAATTACGTGGTATGGAAGAATTGCCTATTTTTTACTGGCTCCGCTATAAAAAATGGGCCGGCCGGGGTGGCCGAGCGGTTCTAGCCGCTACAGTCTGCAACCGCGCGACAGTTACGGTCGCAGGTTCGAATCCTGCCTCGGGCATGGATGTGTGTGATGTCTTTAGGTTAGTTAGGTTTAAGTAGTTCTAAGTTCTAGGGGACTGATGACCTTAGAACTTAAGTACCATAGTGCTCAGAGCCATTTGAAACATTTTTTTTATAAAAAATGGTATCTCTTGCACTAACCGGTATTTAGCGTGGTCAGCATGAACTACTAGCTTCTTGGAGACGTTTTGTCGATTATGAGCTCTGCGTGTTGAGGAACAGATCGTCTGAGAACAGTGTTGGTTTTGTTGTAGCTTTCATTTAACTTTTTGTGTATGTGGTGAACGTAATTACTGTTATAAGTTAACTGCCAATATCAAGTTTTATTATTGGTGAATATACATGAAATAGTTTGCAGACAGTCATGAAACAGTATTCTTTATGGTTCGTTTATAGAAAGTTTAAGAAACTTGCTTGTAAATTGTGCTTTAGAAACGAATTTAGCGTTATTAGTGCAACATAATGTTTAGAAATGTCATGATGAATTTTATAATGTGTTCTTTATCCTAAGCTATTAATTAACTAATTATTTTTTATTACTATATGGCAACGGAAAGGCGCTATGGAAACTGTAGCACAGATAAATTACATCTAGTTGTGGCAGTACATCTCAACAGATTGGTTGGTTTGTGGGATTAAAGGGACCAGACTGCTACGGTCATCGGTCCCTCATCTCAACAGGGATCACAGATTATGTGAATGTGCTTGCATATAAAATGCGCCCAAGTCAACAGTTAGAAGGCCTTCTGAAAATATAAACGAAAACGCAAACTCGGATATAAAAATTTTTGATCTCAGGAAATGGTTTTCTAATGGTGCAGAAAACGAATCCGAAGAGCATATTCTTATATTGGGAGAGATAACGTTCGGTTTAAACATGTCGCACGGAAGAAAACTTGCGTTCAGCATTGCAGAAGGAAGTAGATTGCTCCATAATTTTAGTGCAGAAGAAGCCATGGCAGGCAAAAAATGGTCTGAAGATATCCATCCAAGGAATATCGCCGAAGCCGAAGGAAATGAAGAAGGCTCCAAACAAAACTTCCAAGTCTTAGGCAAGGAACCTGTGAACTGAAGATTAGTCAAGGCTAATAAAAAAGCTAACCGAAGTAATGGGGAAGAAATCTAGAACTAAAGATCCACCCATCAAGAAAAAGTGTTTTGCAGACTCTGCAGGGAACCATCACAGAAACTTATTCGTAAAGCAGAGGAATGGTATAGAGATGTGAGAGAAAGGCGGAATAGAAGAAATGATCAGCTGCATGAAATGAAAAATGTGGACTCATGCAAAGTGAACGAGGGTGGGAAAAGGAGGGAAAAAGTTATGCTGCAGTGTCTGCAAATAATGATGTAAGACCTACAATTTGGAACATTTCTTTAAACTTAGACTAGTACTAATGTTTAAGCTCAGGGACATCATTTATAACAGTAGCTCAGTTTATATACCAAGTGTTACAAATTAGGAAGCCAGATTATTACTTTGTAGCACTTGCAGATGTTAAGAAAATTAAGTGTAGTGTATTTCTTTTTCTTAAATAAAATACCAAGATCAACATTCTGCAGCTGAGAATGGCGTTTTTTAAAGAATTCTGTAACTTACTGTTTAGGTCAAAAGAAATAAAGTGGTGCAATTCAGGCACCTCTCTTCTATATGTGACAACTGAGGCTGGGAGAGTCAACAGCCTTTATAAAGGATAGCTTAGATACTCTAGCGATATTTGGTCGGCCAAAGGCATCCCTCTTGTGGTAAGGAATCCGACTGAATCGAAAGTTGTCGCATACAGCGCTTTGACGGATGAACCACTAAAGCAAGCCCCACTGCCAGTCAAAGTTTCAGACTGCCGCTTTATAAATTTCATCGAGGATCTCCTGCATAGCCCATTGAACTAGCAGCCCTGAGTAACAGGATATGGTGCACAAAGACGTAATTCAAGATCTTGGGTTGTTTTTGGATTGCAGTGAAGCATGTTTGCATAGTTCATTTGTTACGGGCAGTGGCAGCAGAGAGTGACGTTCTGGGTTCGCCTCCCGGTTCAGCACATAAGTTTAAAACGACAAGAGTTTCATTGCGGAGTGTAGATGTTATTGCAGAGAGAGCTATTCACTCTAGGTTTACTACAGTATCATCGATACTCCCTTTCGAAGTCAGTATCGTTCACGGTCACAATCTACCTTGTCAGACATTACGTGGGGATAACAAGCTTACGGAAACAATTTGTAGGTAGTGGTATACCAGTTCTCCGTAGTTTACGTCCTGTCAGTTGTTTTGGTACACCAAGGTATGCAGGAGAACTCGAGTGAGGTTGGTAAAGTAGAATTGAGGTACTTGCGGAATTGCACTTGTGAGTAGATTTGGGACTGGGGGAAGGGAGGATACGTAAGACGTGACTGAACTGCCGTGACTGAATTGCTCAGTCGGTAAACAATTCTTCGTTTGCTGAGTTCAGGTCTAGGATACTATGAAAAAGTTTCGTACTACAAGAATCTTTTACATACTCTCCTGCAGAACAGGAAAAAATGATTGCATGTGAAAAAAAGGATTCTAATAGACTCTTAGATTGCCGACTGCTGGAACCGTAGATCTAACTATAAAGCAAGGAAATGTTTATTTCAGTTCATCGAACTCATGGTGGCTGCGCAGTCAGCTAGTATATGGCTTCAACGAAGATCAGCGTTAATTGACTCCGGGTTAATCACCCCCTTTTTTTATTTCATTCCAGAGAGCTTGAGGAAACATCACGTCCAGATAGCATCGCGCAGCGTCTTCATCGTTTTCAACAGAGGAAATAGTGCTGCGCGACAAAACTAATATAAAAATAGAAATGATACTCTAACAGTGTAGAAGGCTCTGCACAACCGCCCAGACCATTAAGAAAGTCGCCTATTGGCGTAACACGAGGCTCGGAAACTTGGCTGTACTGTAGAACACAACAAATATAAACTGGACATACAATGAGAATAAAACATAGCAAACGAATTGATTTTTACACATTAGTTAGAATCCCAGAATTTCTGTTGATCCCAGTAAACAATAGATAATATTGAAATGAACGAATACTGAACGTTATTGACCTTCTACTTTATCAGCTTCCGATCGAGCAGCAGAAGGTGAACTTGCGCAACAGTTCTGTAATGAGCTTACTCTGTCACGTATTCTCAAGAACGATAAGATAGCTATCATTCATGTTGCAAGTCTTCAATGACACGCCATCAATCTTTAATGAAACCGATTGATAAATTTTTAATTATAATTCGTAAAAGCTATGGAACGACGTTCGTGACCGAGTATGCTGTTCTTTGAGCACCTATCTTGATTCCTATTATTCATAACCCTTATTAAGTAGCTCATTGGAACTCTGGGATTCAGCTGATAATTTTGCTTGAGGAAAGTAGTGGATCACTGAGAATATGGGCAGGAATTTCTCTGGCATCAGCATCAGCACTCGGTTCTAAAGCAATTATGCTTGTTATATTTCGCTGACATCAACATTAGTGCTGTCTTATTATCAAGGCCGTTCCTAGAATTATGTCATCATTGCGTCAGGTCATTTGCACCATGGCCATTGCGAGAATTCTGACATCAGTATCAGCACTTCCTTGTCATCAACACTACCCTCCCCCTCCCGCCCCCGTGCCCGCAACCCCTGCACCAAGCTCCCCCACATCCCTGTGCCCTGCTCAGCGAATTGCATGCAAGTTCGCCCGAGCAATTTTGCACGTTGTCAGCCAATGGCCTGCAAATCCATCTCCCCACCCTCTGACCATTTTTTTTTCATAATAATGTGATTAAGTGTGCTTCATCATTTGCTGTCCAGCATAAAGAGCCGCCAGCAGTAGCAGCTGCAATCGGCTGGGAAGAAGAAGGCTATCAGTAGATATTTTGACAATCCGCCTTTAATTATCATTATTAGATGTGTATATTGTTATATTTACGACCTTGTTATTATTATTCCTACAGATGAGGACGCGCAGATGTTGCACACATCGCAACAGCAGCCACTGTCCACGGGATTTTTCCTGAAGAAGTGTCGTCCGAGTATGTCATAGCACAACCACAGCAGTCAGGTCCCAAACGAGCACCGTTGTTCAACAACACGTACAATGCGACTGCCTCTGTTCTAAAGAAGTCAACAGAGTCCTGACACTTGATAATGCCTTTGAAGTAGTTACAGAAGTAGGAATCCACGACGTATAGGTGCTTAAGTGGAGCAATCGTAGTATGAGAAGGAGTATCTACGCAGTTTTGTGAAATACATAGACGTGAAGATGACGGATGAGTATGACCCATCTCACACTCCTAGTGACATTCACAGGTTCGGATGCCGATATGCACGGTAAGGCAATGATAGAATTAACCTCATGGGGTACGAATATTCACTTCAAACATTTAAGTGTTGTTAAATCAAAAGTTCTGTGCTATGATTTATCAATTCAACAGATAGATTGTGTACTATAAATTTGTCCAAAATTTGCGCACAACAGTGTAAATATGCAAGTCTAGCAATGCATCTATGCCTGTATTATTCATGTACCACAGTGCTAAGTGTTGGCCTATAACTATAAAATCGGTGGAGGATGAATTTATTGAAGGAATGCCCATGTATGTACTTGTGACTATAGGGCTGAACACGAGTCAGGCCGAATTCAAAGTAAATAGTAAATAATTATTTGGACAGTATTTTAAAACTTAGTGATATATATATATATATATATATATATATATATATATATATATATATATGGTTTATTAACAGTAACAATACTTTTTTTAAATAGATTACTTATAGGCAGAATGATTTTATATACATAACAGCAACTGACCAACTACTACTACGGAATTTTTTATACACAATATTTATAGCATCACTCATTATAACGATTAGTAGACATACGTCGTACTAAGAGATGAGGAGAATGATTTTTATTCACACAACAGCAGCTGATCAACTACAAAGGGTTATACAGTATTTACAGTGCACAGGGACTAACAGCAACAGGCGAAGAACTGCACATATAGACACGTATGTACAAGCACATATGATGTACAAGGAAAAACGTGTGCACAGTGCACATGATAATGTAGAATAGTGTACAGTCGTACACAAACATACACACGACACTCCATCTGTGGTCCTGACCCCATCCCTACGGATAAAACGACTGTCTTCATCATACGACAGACAGGTTTTCGGTTGCACTGCAGTATGCACCTCAAGGTCGCACGACAAAAAAACTACTTGCTGTACCATACGAGGAACTTCATCATCACCTATTTTGGCACTCATTGCCTTCGATCATGAGAGCCTGTGAGGCCGCACAATGCCCAACCCTAGCCCTTCTCTGTCCAAATAGTTCAAATGGCTCTAAGCACTACGGGACTTAACATCTGACGTCGTCAGTCCCCTAGAACTTAGAACTACATAAACCTAACTAACCTAAGGACATCACACACACCCATGCCCGAAGCAGGATTCGAACCTGGGACAGTAGCAGCAGCGCGGTTCCGGACTGAAGCGCCTAGAACCGCTCGGTCACAGCGGCCGGCCCCTTCTCTGTGTGGCACAGGTATCTGTATGGTATATATACATCTTGGAACTGAGAACTACAGACCCCACAATCTGCGAGCCATTTGCCTCGTCTTACATAACCGCGCCACTAATCTTCTTGTTTTGAGGTTTTACGCGAAAGGATTATCGGCCGCTTATCCAGATGTGTCGAGTACTCAGGTTTTTACCTAACTAAACATAAAAAAAAAGAAATCCGCGAAGCAGTTATCCGAATGGGACGGAAATCGGTAGATGTGATGTATTGAATTAATTATTCAAGAGAACGCGCTTCACTGACTGAACAAGTCAATAACGCATTGGTCCATCTCTGGCCCTTACGCAAGAAGTTACTCGCCTTGGCACTGGATGTCATATTGGGGGATATAGTGCCGAATTCTGTTAGACTGGTGCGTCAGACTGTCAAAATCACGAACTGGTTAGAGGGCCCTGTCCAACATGGTCCAAAAATTCTCGATTTAGAAGAGATCTGGCGATCTTGCTGGGCAAGATAGCGTTTGGCAGTACGAAGGCAAGCAGTAGAAACTCTCGCCGTTCGCAGGCAGGCACTAAGTTACTGAAATGTAAGGAGTTTGTACTGTTTTTCTTTGTGCTGCAAAAATGCAATGGACTATTGTATGACATGTACGCATCTTACTATGCGACTGATGGTGGTTTCAGATGCCCACTCAGCCAGAAGTTTAAGAAATTATCACTCATAGCGGTGATAGATTGTTTAAAGTAGCATGGGGCGGTGAAGACTGGAGATACGGAGTACATACTGAATTCGAATCATCGCAGGACTTCCCTGCAAGCACTACAGCAGACGCTTTATTCTGCATGAGCGTCTCATAAACTAGTCATCACTAACATGAATTGTACAGCGTGTAGCATAAATGTAGAAGTATTACACAAGTATTACATTAAAGTGATTTTTCAAAGTCCGAAGATCATCGCAGACACACAACGGTTATGCAGTGTAATGAGTGTGGACAATATGTGTTTAAAGACAATTTTGACTATGCAAACCACGGGGACTATTATGCAATGACATGTGTAGATGTGATGTCTTCGCGGTAAACACAAAGATTTCCTACCCTCAAGCAGCTGAAGAAGATATATGGACAATGTGAGTTCATGGCCACCTCATAAAATGTTAGCTACCAGTAAATTGGTTTACCAATAAACAAACAGTTTCGTTTAAAAAGCTATGTACGGTACTTATTTATTCACTTACTGTTTTCTGCCTCCTCTCTTACAGTCTTCAGATAACATATGCTATCTCCGCTTCTCTAAAAGAACAGGAGAAATAATTTTCGAGACATTGCCTATACGACAGTGGAAGCGTCAGCTATCGATTTCTACTTTTAAGCAGTTTTCTCTTGCGAGCCTCTCTGTATGTGGTAAAATACCAGTCGTCCAATAAAAAGATGGTTCAGAGTGTGAACTCTCTTTATGGAATCCATGTCTGAGCAGATGCAGTGTAACCTTGGTAGGTAACCAGTAGACCTTGCAGACCAACCCGTTCTCAGATTGCTCCAGCAGCCGCGTTGTCACTGATAACCGAAGGAAACTTGCAGACTCTTCTGTTCTCAGGTTCCACTGCAGCCTTGCCATGTTGTCTCAATTTGTGTTTTACAATGCAGGTGACCACACTTCTGTAAAAGAAATGGATGGCTTATTTGCGGAATTAATGGAACATGAGAATACTGAACGAAAACAGCGGTTATTTTATGTCCTTGTGTCTAATTTTTTTTCTAGGTAGTTACCGGCTGTTATACCGTTTCTTAGATTTCATTGATAACATTTCGATGAGTTAGGGATCAGATGTCATTGATCCTGAACCCATCGCTCTTAATCCACCAACATAATTCTCAGAGTCATAGGGATGGCGTGTATATATATATATAAGTGTGTGTGTGTGTGTGTAATTTCACATGGTATATGTGTGTTTCAGAATTACATGAGCACATGGTGTAGCCACTTTGCGAGATGTGTCCTTCGGCGGGTTAGCTGCCCTGGCCCATAACCGTCTTCTCATATAATTTTAGCGCGTATGATGTTCACTTTCTTGTTGGGAATGGGGGATTTTAGGCTCATGAATGATAAGATCAGTATCATACCTGACAATATAAAAAAATAAATTTTATTCTCCATGCAAATCACGCCAAATACAGTGCTCCTCTACCTGGATTCCTTACGACTCATACAGACATCTCTTCATAAACTTGCGGAGACAGTGCTTCGGGAGGGTATACGTATCACTCGAGCTGCATTTCCTGATGATGCAAAGTTTTAGCTTGTAACCTTGTAAAGAACATGGGGGGTCTACCTATATGAATATTTGTATTAGACGGAGAGACTCAACGAAACCACATTGCCCAAAATAATTGCATGCATCAGCAAATTCACAGACACTGTCATAACAGATGCGGAGTATAGACAAGTGGTATGTGTGTGACAGGAGTTTAGCATCTCTGATAGAATTGCATTCACCAGCAAATTCACAGACACTGTCACAACAGATGGCGGAGTATAGACTAGTGGTATGTGTGTGGCAGGAGTTCAGCATCTCTGATTTAGAGGGATATGCATAAAGCCTACATGGAGATAGATGCACGCTTATCTGCAGACAATTGTGTATGCGTGGGCATATGCAATCTGGATCCTGCCTTACACGACGCCAAGGCTTTCGTGGGTTCGGTATTAAAAAAGACACGTTTCAACGTCGACCTGTTGACTGATGTTGATATGTTGCTTTTTTTCGAACGCAGAATTGACGGGGGACTTTGTCTGTAAGGCCACAGATACGCCAAGGCAAATAAACCACGACCGAGTGAGGAGGAGTACAGATAACCTGATGATTTGAGTTACGTCCTTTTATTGGATGTAAACAATCTGTATAGGCATGAATTGCAACACACAACGACTTTCCGCTGTGTCCGGAGCGCCTACTCCTGCAAAATTGTTCTGTCCCCAAGATGATGGCTATGCTGGGGAATAAGGAAAGATACATTATTCACTATAGAAACCTCCAGCGTCTCTCAGGTTGAGGATGTAACTTCTTACGATCACCTGCGGCATCTCTTTCGACTAGCGTACCTGGTTGAATGAGTACATTGATGTTAATACTGAAAAGAGTTCTGTCGGGATGTGTGAGTTTGAAAAAGATGTTTACAAATTAATGAATAATTTAACTTTCGGCAAAAACAGGAAGAATGTTGCAAAACGTCTCGAAAGTCGTTTATTCTACCGTTGGAATGGACATCATGGCCAAGAAATTATGTTGCCAGGACAAATTTGAAGCGGTCCACAATCTTCTGTGCAGGATTATTCGCATAGATGGCTGAGTTTTCATTGGAGTTCACGAATCCTGTATATATCGGTAGGTGTGTTGTGGGTCTCTCCAAACTCCACAAGTGCTGATTTACAAAAGCAGACTCCGCTGATTTTACTTTATATGAATGGAATGCAGATAGTTTCATCTACTGGGTGAAAGGCTGCTGTCGATATGAAGTAAACTCTAAGAAAAAGAAGAAAAAGACACACCACGAAGCAATTATCTGAATGGCACGGAAATCTGTAGATGCGATTTACTTGTACAGACAAGCAAATGATTACAATTTCCGAAAAATTGAATTATTTATTCAAGAGAAAGAGTTTCACAAATTGAGTAAGCCTTCATCTGATAGAGTAATAGTATTTATCCACTACAGTTGTATGTTCTTCTATGTCTTATAGAATGTTCAAATGGTTCAAATGGCTCTGAGCACTATGTGACTTAACATCTGAGGTCAACAGTCCCCTAGAACTTGTTGTTGTTGTTGTGGTCTTCAGTCCTGAGACTGGTTTGATGCAGCTCTCCATGCTACTCTATCCTGTGCAAGCTTCTTCATCTCCCAGTACCTACTGCAGCCTACATCCTTCTGAATCTGCTTAGTGTATTCATCTCTTGGTCTCCCTCTACGATTTTTACCCTCCACGCTGCCCTCCAATACTAAATTGGTGATCCCTCGATGTCTCAGAACATGTCCTACCAACCGATCCCTTCTTCTAGTCAAGTTGTGCCACAAGCGCCTCTTCTCCCCAATTCTATTCAATATCTCCTCATTAGTTATGTGATCTACCCATCTAATCTTCAGCATTCTTCTGTAGCACCACATTTCGAAAGCTTCTATTCTCTTCTTGTCTAAACTATTTATCGCCCACGTTTCACTTCCATGCATGGCTACACTTCATACAAATACTTTCAGAAACGACTTCCTGACACTTAACTCTACACTCGATGTTAACAAATTTTTCTTCTTCAGAAACGCTTTCCTTGCCATTGCCAGTCTACATTTTATATCCTCTCTACTTCGACCATCATCAGTTATTTTGCTCCTCAAATAGCAAAACTCCTTTACTACTTTAAGTGTCTCATTTCCTAATCTAATTCCCTCAGCATCACCCGACTTAATTAGACTACATTCCATTATCCTCGTTTTGCTTTTGTTGATGTTCGTCTTATACCCTCCTTTCAAGACACTGTCCATTCCGTTCAACTGCTCTTCCAAGTCCTTTGCCGTCTCTGACAGAATTACAATGTCATCAGCGAACCTCAAAGTTTTTATTTCTTCTCCATGCATTTTAATTCCTACTCCGAACTTTTCTTTTGTTTCCTTTATTGCTTGCTCAATATACAGATTGAATAACATCGGGGATAGGCTACAACCCTGTCTCGCTCCCTTCCCAACCACTGCTTCCGTTTCATACCCCTCGACTCTTATAACTGCCATCTGCTTTCTGTACAAATTGTAAATAGCCTTTCGCTCCCTGTATTTTATCCCCGCCACCTTCAGAATTTGAAAGAGAGTATTCCAATCAACATTGTCAAAAGCTTTCTCTAAGTCTACAAATGTTAGAAACGTAGGTTTGCCTTTCCTTAATCTTTCTTCTAAGATAAGTCGTAGGGTCAGTATTGCCTCACGTGTTCCAACATTTCTACGGAATCCAAACTGATATTCTCCGAGGTCGGCTTCTATCAGTTTTTCCATTCGTCTGTAAAGAATTCGTGTTAGTATCTTGCAGCTGTGACTTATTAAACTGATAGTTCGGTAATTTTCACATCTGTCAACACCTGCTTTCTTTGGAATTGGAATTATTATATTCTTCTTGAAGTGTGAGGGTATTTCGCCTGTCTCGTACATCTTGCTCACCAGATGGTAGAGTTTTGTCAGGACTGGCTCTCCCAAGGCTGTCAGTAATTCTACTGGAATGTTGTCTACTCCGGGGGCCGTGTTTCGACTCAGGTCTTTCAGTGCTCTGTCAAACTCTTCACGCAGTATCATATCTCCCATTTCACCTTCATCTGCATCCTCTTCCATTTCCATAATATTGTCCACAAGTACATCGCCCTTGTATAATCCCTCTATATACTCCTTCCACCTTTCTGCCTTCCCTTCTTTGCTTAGAACTGGCTTTCCATCTGAGCTCTTGATATTCATACAAGTGGTTCTCTTTTCTCCAAAGGTCTCTTTGATTTTCCTGTAGGCAGTATCTATCTTACCCCTAGTGAGATAAGCCTCTACATCCTTACATTTGTTCTTTAGCCATCCCTGCTTAGTCATTTTGCACTTCCTGTCGATCTCATTTTTGAGACGTTTGTATTCCTTTTTGCCTGCTTCATTTACTGCATTTTTATATTTTCTCCTTTCATCAATTAAATTCAATATTTCTTCTGTTACCCAAGGATTTCTACTAGCCCTCGTTTTTTTACCTATTTGATCCTCTGCTGCCTTCACTATTTTATCCCTCAAAGTTACCCAGTCTTCTTCTACTGTACTTCTTTCCCCCATTCCTGTCAGTTGTTCCCTTATGCTCTCCCTGAAACTCTGTACAACCTCTGGTTCTTTCAGTTTATCCAGGTCCCATCTCCTTAAATTCCCACCTTTTTGCAGTTTCTTCAGTTTCAATCTACAGTTCATAACCAATAGATTGTGGTCAGAGTCCACATCTGCCCCTGGAAATGTCTTGCAATTTAAAACCTGGTTCCTAAATCTCTGTCTTACTATTATATAATCTATCTGATACCTTTTAGTATCTCCAGGGTTCTTCCATGTAGACAGCCTTCTTTCATGATTCTTAGAACTACATAAACCTAACTAACCTAAGGACATCAGACACATCCATGCTCGAGGCAGGATTCGAACCTGCGACCGTAGCAGTCCCGCGGTTCAGGACTGAAGCGCCTAGAACCGCTCGGCCACCACGGCCGCCCTTATAGGAGTGTACTAGTTATCATCAGTAACACTTCTAAGTAGAATCAGCCCATGTTTAGCATTCGTAATAACACGTTTATTGTCTTCAGAGAAGCCTATTATCATTTTGAGCTGGGTACCCACTAAAGGAGTTAACTATCTACATGTCCATGAACCATCCAGCGTTTTGTAGCTCATTCAGACCGATGTAGATACAGAGACGTATGTTTTGGGAGTCGGTGTGGTTTCTGGTGCAGGCGATTTCAGTGCCATTAAGTTAGTATCTTATTTCTTGAAATAGAAAGGCGAATGCATTATGGATAAGGTGCGATGTCATCACTGCTGCTGTTGCTACGGCTGCTGCTGCTGAAGTCCTCTTAGGAAGCTCTTGCTTGGAATTGTCAGACCATCTTGATGTTGAATAGTAGTTTGTATCTCATTATTATTATTAAAAGTTGCTGTGGCAAACGATTTGTAGAAAAAAACATTTTTTGAATAATGATATGCTCGTCATATTGAGCTGGAGCTGTTATATCGAGTGATTTCATTGTGAGGTTTCAGTCTATGGATTTAAGAAACTCGTAATTCTCACGTGTTGTCACATTCTGCTTTCACAAAAATGTGGTCTTCAAATCGCTGTGTGGGGCGGTATTTATACTTTATGCATATAATGCAGCTTCAAATGAAATTGTACAGTAATTTCCTCACTGCGAAAATCGGAGTGATTCGTGTTCTAACCTATGATATTCAGCTCGAGATGGTATTATGTCGGAACAGTCACTGTGAGATATGGCGCATTGCTGGCAACCTCTGCAAATTTCTTACCTAGACTCACTGTAGGAAAAAATCTGTATATATTATGGATTAACCTGTTACTAAAGTATTAATTCATCATGATATCACACTCGGCATTTACTGTACTGACAAGCAGTATATCCACTTGGTGATCTGACTTGTAAATTTTATCAGTATTATTCTCCAGTTCTTAGACCTGGAGAAACCAAGTATCGATCGTATTAAAACCTTGTGGCTGAAGAACACCGCGTCTTCTATTGCTTTTATCTGTGTTTTTAATCTGTTAACGTACGCCCGTAACTAAAATCGATTTATATACCAATTATATCGTCGATGATGTAGGAGTCACGAGCTGCTGCCATAACTACCGCGTGTGCTAATGCTGTTTATTGTATGTGTTGGTGACATAGCATGTTTGTAGGCCAGTCAGTGCAATATCCTACACCCCCTTGCTTAGACCTATGGAGGTAAGTAGTTCACTTTTAATGTAAACGACCGTTCCTTCAGAGTTAATGCGTTTGACATCATACCTGCATATCAACTAAAGCCCAGAAGTACATATAGTTTGTTTTTATGCCATTTCAGGAAAAACTTTAGACATAGGTGACCGCAGAGATATGAAGTGAAGTTTTGTCAACGTCTATAGTTGTGGAACACCTGGTTCGGTGAAGTGACGACACAATATTTTTGGTGCTCTTTCAAAGTACTCACACGTTTTGTGCTGGGACAAAGGTAAAAGAGCGCACTGCATGTGTAGTGAATAAATTCCTTGACTTTCTGTTTAGTTTTATCTGTGGTTGACTTGCTGGTCACTCTGTTGTACAGCGTTGGACATTCTTATTTGAGGCATAGTAGCGAGCAGTTGAGTTCTTCCGAGAAAGAGGTTTGTATTCGTAAATCTGGGGGAAACTATCTGGAATATTTTATTTCAGAGTGGAATACAGATACTTAATATGTTCTTGTTCATGGTATCGATGAAGATTTTGGAGAAATTGTAAAGGCAAGTTTGTAATTTTTATAATGAGAGAATTTTGTAATTGTTGGAGGCTTTTTATGTTGTGCTGCATTTTTCTCTATAACCAGAGATTGATTTCTTAAAAAAAGTTTTCTTTATAGTAAAACCTACCTCCGTGATTCATACTAAAGTTTTGAATTTTTATCGTGTGTGCATTGCACCTTGTGCCACACGAAGCAGCAGATTGTTTTGACAAAAGAAATTTATGGAGATATTTATCTTTAGCTGTTGCATCTGCTGATCTGTATTTGCCTTCGAGAACGTCAGTACTCTAGACACAAAACACCACGCTGAGCACGAGGTAAGTGACTTCCGCGTCAGGGCGGGTCTCATCTTGCATTCGCGTACGAACAGTGTGTACTCACGATTGTCAGGTGCCGCACTAGCAGGTACACAACTTTTCAGTGAACAGTTTTGATAATTTGAAACAGTTATTTTCTTCCGAGTAGAGAGTAATCTTTTTTTGTGGATTTTTTAATCTAACATAGCACTTCATATTAAGCATTGTTCATAATGTGTTTCTGTACTGAGTTTTAATTATATAGTTTTCATTCAGCACACAACTGGTTTCTTTCGGAACTTAATTAGGTTCATTTTCTTTATTTCAAAATTTTGCATGTCTTGAAGTTGTAAGTTTTGTTTCACGACACTGCACAACACAGGGCCAATCAACACTCAGTTTTGCTCAGCAATTGAATACGTTATCTAAAGTACTTGTTTCATGAGTTTTCAAAATCGATGTATTCAGTTTCTCACGTACAGACGAAATTTGATAGAAAGCTTACACACGTCAACCGTTTTCGCCTAGGATAGTCCTCTGGTTTTTTCTGTGATTACACAGACTGCAATACAGGTTTTTGAAAGCCAATCAGTGCTATACGTGTATGTGCTAAGATTCGTATTTTTTCTTTCAGCTATTGTAATTTCATTGTCATATTTGTACGTGGTTTTATGTGACTTTTTCTTTTCTCCTTTTGCGAAAATTGAGAGTTAAGGTCTTTGTTGCATAGGCAGGCAAGGGTATAAAACGTGTGAAACATTCTAGTGTTACGTGGATTTTTCACAGATACTTCAGTTTCGTAAAAGAAATTATTACGTTCTGTTATTTAATGACAAACAGAAATTTTGTCTGGTATTTCCCATTATGGCTAGCAACCCTATTTCGCCGCTGTACTAGATCGCAATCACTTCACGCAGTAGTGGTGAAGCTATTAATGATACAGAAGAAGCACAACAGTCATTACACATAAATAATTTATTTGTGATTTCGGAGAATGCAAATAAGTGTTCAATATAGTTAAGTTCTTTATTAGATAATGCAACAGAACAGATTTCCAATAGAAATCAAGAAATTTCAGAAGACGAATCGGCAGGCTGCAATTCGCCTGAGATACACGAAATTTCGCAACAGCCACTTACTGAGAGAATCGGTTCGGGTTTGTTTCATTGCTTTTAATCAAACAGTACACAAGGCAATATCAGTTATAGACAATACACACTTAGTCGTCGCAAATCCAGTAAACAAGCATGCAGAAAGTAAAAATCCAACTTTGTTAGAGTTGCTACTGAAAATAGACAAAACGCTGGAACAAAACACAGAACAGTTTCAGAAAATAACATAAAGCACTTGAAAAAAAACGCGGAACAAAATGCAGAATCACAAGATATATTCGACAAGAGATTAGAAACGACTTGCAACCTATTATTACGAAGCTAGAGGCCAGGCAGCTTTGAAACTGAACAAAATAACTCAAAAACTACACAACAGAACGACAAAGAAAAATTTCTCGTAAAAATAAATACCACTGTAATGAGCGTAGTAGTCTAGCAGCTTACAAGATCTCATGACTACCTTATTATCACTATTGAAAGGAATTAAACTTTGATGAACAAAAAGAATAAATTTTCACGTTAACAAAGAGCACATTAGCCTATACGAGGTCGAACAGTGAAACAAATCCACGAAGTGACAAAGTAGGAAAAACTATCTAAAGAAAAGAATGTAATATCCTGTGTCATTATAACTCATGGAGAACAAGAAATCGAACATCTGGCTATCCCATCCTCTGAAGAACTCGAACAAACAGCCATCATTTCAAGTATCATATGCCAAAACTTAGATAACATTTCACTAGTTTGTTCTTCACGTATAAACAAACACGAAGTCTTGAAACAGTACACAGGCGGTCATATAAGAATAATGGAACAACAGCTTACACATAGTGAAAGATAATGCAAGTGCAATGATCTTGGTCATTAATACGTATTTTGGCATTTTTGGTATCTGTATGTATTCATGGCATTTAGGTAAGTTTTCGCGAGAACACAGTTTTTCTCACAGTCGAAACTGTGAACAGCCTTGGCGGCATACCAGCGAAGTTTTATTGATACATATACCTTGCAGTTACGACTACAAACATTTTCGTACTGTCAACTTGGCGATTATTTTCTTGTACGAAAACACGCTTACACACAAGACAGTGAACAGTCCATGCGCTATTGTACTGAGCTTTGGTGCAAAATAATTACTAAAAGAAATGACAGTCTGAATTCCATGTATTTTATTACGTTCAAATGTAGATAGGGGATCCATTATACTGTTTAGGTGACATAAATTGGCGTACGATGCCTGCCTGAGCTGGATATAAACCATTTTTCAGTTTCTTGGTACATTCGCCTTCTCTTACTATTCTTTTCAGTCGAAAAGTACTATCCTGATGTAAATATGTTGAAAGTAATTTTAGTGACGAAAAAGTACATTCCGATTTCCGATACAGTCAAAATGAAATCTGGGTACAAGCATTTTATGACAGTAACAAAATTTGACCCGGTTAAAGATATTTAAATGAGAAATTACTCGATTTCATAACTATTTGATCCCGTCAGCAATATATGTAGAGAAAAACAAGCTGCATTCTCATTGAAGTTCGACTGCGGCATATACGTATCAATGCGCGACAGGAAAGTACTACGGAACGGCGATTTGCCAATTCCGGCAGTAAATAATGAGTCACATCACACAAAATATACTGCTGCTGCAGCACTAAACTTTGTTCACTGATAGAAATATCTGGGATATCTTACTCATCGTCCCAGACGCGACGTCGGACTGCCAAGAATAAAAAAAGAAAGGAACTGGAATTGTGCTCTCAATAAACATTTTCCAATAAGAAATTTTAGGACGTGAAACACAGATTGGCGAAACGAAGTAAACAACTGAGTTTTGAACACCATGACGACAGTAGCAGTCGTGACTTATAAAATTGATGATTTAGTACCAGTTGTGGTGAAATATACAGATTGTTGAAATCGTAGTTATATTGTCCAAATGGAAATTCGATTTTGCAAATAGTGTTGGTACCGATGAATTGCAAGCATATGAATGATTTTATACCAGTTCAAGGAATAATTACAGGTTGTGAAAGGTAAGACTGTGTTGTCTGAAGGAAATATTAAGTGTCTGAGGTAATACGCATTTTTGTGGAGATTTTCTTTTCATGATCAGTTGTACAGTAATGAAGGTTTGTTTGCTCAATAGTGTTATTTATGAAGTGTGACTGTGGAGTATTTCTCGTGTAAGGATTGATCAATGAAACAGAGCAGGGAGTATTGACTGTTGATTATTTTCGAGATATGAGGATATTGTGAGGTTATTATGATGATGATACAGCAGAGATAAATATGTTGGAGGTATTAGTGATTATTGATGATGATGATGATTATGAGGATAATGATGATAATATGATAGAAATAAGTTGTGGTTAGGAATATGTATTATGAGGAATGATAAGGTAATGGTTAGGGCATATGTTAGAGACCCTGTTTTTTATTTTTTTGAAGTTCATTTCTCTTTGCATGGGTATATTTCGTTAGCTTGTATGTAGTAAAGGGAAGGTGATGAACAGTAATATAGTGAGTAGTACAACAGAGATCTGAAATGGTAAGTAACACCAGTGTGGTGAAAGGCAACACAATTACTTTTTTATGTGAAGGTTTTTGGGTCATGGGGTACAACTGGTATGGCATACGTTTCTGACATGTTCTTGATCTCTGTTTTCTGACCCCTTCTTATTGTATTTTGCTGCATATGACATACGAGAGCATTATCCTGTTGAAGTATGTACTTTTTTCTTTTGTGACTAATTAAGCACCTTTTTGTATTCAAGTCAGATTATGACAGATGTGTTGATATACATGTATACTGAAACGAATTTGGATACTATGCATATATTCCAGATGTATAAAACACAACTGCACATTAGGTGAACTGTTAAATAAAAAGATTTTATGATGTCACTAGGCAGAGATGCAAAACATGAGATGCATTTTGTGGCAAACTGTATATTTTTACGGTACTAATCTGTAATGATGTTTCTTCCTTTTGGCATTTTGGCACTTATTAATTAATTTTA
Organism: Schistocerca serialis cubense; assembly: GCF_023864345.2. Lineage (NCBI taxonomy): Eukaryota > Metazoa > Arthropoda > Insecta > Orthoptera > Acrididae > Schistocerca > Schistocerca serialis. Next base: position 308,266,739 of record NC_064639.1, read on the forward strand.
TTGCCATGGCCTAGGTTAGCGTTTGAAAAGTGTATACTTTTGTTGCATATTATGACTATTGGTTAACATAGTTTGTACCTCTTGTGAGCTCATCCATTACGCAATCTCGGACGTGTGCCACGCTTCAGTTAGTGTGCGTATTCTGACGCTTAGAACGCCACTTGTTCGTTAAATTATAGTTAAATTTTTTTTCTTCCGTGACAATTCCACTGTTCAAATTTGACGTCATCCTGAGAAGTGGTTCTCTTTCTACAGCGTTTTAAAACTGGAACTTTAACAATAAACATCCTGTATGTACACACATCAAAAAAAGCTTTGCATCACCCCAGTTTCCAGAACTCTTGAAGACAGACGTTGACTGTGGATATTATATCACATACACAGTCCCTTGGACTGTTCAGAGATGTCACTAAACCCGCCCAAAGGAGTGAACAACCAAGCATGAGCAGCGCCTATTAGCCGGAGGGGGTGCGACTGCCGATCAGTCATTCCACCAGGAAAGAGGTACACGGCTCATGTTGTCTGTAGTTCAACCATGCTTAGACGCTGAATGCCGCTGTTCGATCGCGTCCGCATTGTTACTTTGTGCCAGGGAGGCTCTCAACAAGGAAAGTGTCCAGCCATCTCGGAGTGAACCAATGCGATGTTGTTCGGTCATGGAGGAGACACAGAGAGACAGGAACTGTCGATGACATGCCTCATTCAGGCTACTACTACAGTGGATGACCACTACCTACGAATTATGGCTAAGAGGAACCCTGACGGCAACGCCAAAACATGTTGAATAATGGTTTTCGTGCAACAATAGGACGTCGTGTTACGACTAAAACTGTGCGCGATAGGCTGCATGATGCGCAACTTCACTCCCGACTTCCATGGCGATGTCCATCTTTGCAACAACGACGCCATGCAGCGCGGTACAGATGGGCCCAAGAACATGCCGAATGGACCGCTCAGGATTGGCATCACGTTCTTTTCACCGATGAGTGTTTCATATGCCTTCAAGCAATCGTCGTGTTTGGAGGAAACCCGGTCAGGCTGAACGCCGTAGACTTACTGTCCAGCGAGTGCAGCAAGGTGGAGGTTCCCTGATGTTTTGGGGTGGCATCATGTGGGGCCGACGTACGCCACTGGTGGTCATGGCTGGCGCCGTAACGGCTGTACGATACGTGACTGCCGTCCTCCGACTGATAGTGTAACCATATTGGCGAGGCATTCGTCTTCATGGATGGCAATTCACGCCCCCATTATGCTCATCTTGTGAATGACTTCCTTAAGGCTAACGACATCGCTCGAATAGAGTGACCAGCATGTTCTCCCGACATTAACCCTATCGAACATGCCTGGGCTGTTTATGGACGACGTGACCCACCAACCACTCTGAGGGATCTACGCCCAATCGCCGTTGAGGGGTGGGACAATCTGGACCAACAGTGCCTTGATGAACTTGCGGATAGTAGGCCACGACAAATACAGGCATGCATCAATGCAAGAGGACGTGCTACTCGGTATTAGAGGTAGCGATGTGTACAGCTATTTGGACCACCACCCTCGAAGGTCTCGCTGTATGGTGGTACAACATGCAATGTGTGATTTTCATGAGCAATAAAAAGGGCGGAAAAATGTTTATGTCGATCTCTTCCAATTTTCTGTACAGGTTCCGGAACTCTCGAAACCGAGGTGACGCAAAACTTTTTTTGATGTGTGTATTTGGCAGCTCTCTCGGATGGAAACATATAACATACCTGAAGAAAACTGTGACCCTTTCAGAAATGAGACCGTTATCAAGGCTATAGTTGATGTTACACGGTATTAGCGTGACGTCTTACGGTGAAAACTTATTTTTTGTCTGGTGCGCTATCTGTTCTTCTCTTTTTCTTGGTATCTCACCTCCCACATCAGCTCACCTGCTTCCACCTCGCCACACACATCAAACCCTTGCTACTGCTCCCTGTTGTGATGACGACGAACGAATCGTCGGCAATGTTGAATGACTCGTGGCCAATGCTGAATAGAAACACACAAATCTCTTCTTTGCATATACAGCAGATTTGTCAGTGAAGTCGATAAGGAACTGGCTACATGGTTTGGGTCTGCAAGGACTAAAATAATTAGAAATCGTTGGTAAAAAATAACATATTGTACTTAACTGGTGGTACAGGAGTCTTCATAGTCAGGCTGAATATAATTACAAACAGAGAGCTATAGGGGCATCATATAGGCCATACTTTAACTAAGGGCCTTGTTAGAGATTGCTTCCTGTCAACTAAAGGTTATACTATTTTCCTACTCGACGTCCCGAGCAAGAGTGGACGGGCGTTCGCTAGAGACTTGTTACAAGTTACGGAGCGGCGCTAATCGTGACTCGCGTGTGCAACGATACTAGTACGGACGGCGGTCGATAACTGCAACTCCTAACAAGTGTGGTATTGAACGGTGATAGCACACTCCCCTCTCCCCCCACCACAACCTACCACTGTGTCTTCCTCTAGTACAGTTGGTACCCCCATGTTTCACAATCACTTTGCAGACAGGGCTAAATATTATAATGGAAAAAGAGAGGAAAAATAAGTGAAGTGCACAGACGTCTGCATTAGAATATTCAACGTAATTCTTAGCAAATGTTCAAATGTGTGTTAATTTCTGAGTGACCAAACTGCTTAGGTCATCGGTCCCTAGACTTACACACTACTTAAACTAACTTAAGCTAAGAACAACGCACACTCCCATGCCAGAGGGATGACTCAAACCTCTGGCAGGAGGGGCAGCGCAGTCCGTGATAAGACGCCCGCGAGGCCACTCCGCGCGGTCCATTCTTAGCACCTAACAAGGAAAATGAAATAAAAAAATAATAAAATAAAGTAAAAATATTTGTCACAAGCAGTCCCAATCATTGCGGTTGTAGGCTACGTAACAGCGTACAAACATAATTTTTGGTAGAACTTGTGAAAAATATCTGAAGGAAAGAGGTTAAGTTCTATAATTATGCACTACAGCGTTTAATATCTTTTGCTCTGAGTCAGAATAACGAAGCCGGTCCGTTATTATGTCTTCCTTTTAGCTGTAATATCAGTCGTCGTGAGGATCACTCAATAGAGACGTATCGCGCTTTTATCATATCGCTCTTGATAATCGCTCCGGCCTTCTCGTGCAGCAGAGCATACTGTAGATGGATGTTGTTGTTAGGGACAGATCGGAGACGATGTAATTATAAATGTCAGCTAACTACTTTGTTGTGTAGAAAACGCTGCAGAGTTCTGAGCTATAAAGAAAAATGCAAAAAAATTTCAATTGTGTGTGAATTCCTAAGGGACCAAACTGTTGAGGTCATCGGTCCCTAGACTTACACACTACTTAAACTAACTTATACTAAGAACAACACACATTCACCCATCCCCGAGGCAGGACTCGAACCAGCGGTGGTAGGTGCCGCGCAATCCATGACATGGCCCCTCAAACCGCGCGGCCATTCCACGCGGCCAAATGCAAATGAGATTTGGACAAGGGTGGGGGAAAGAAATCTACCATGGTAGCCTTTGCTTGTAACAGGTCGACATTAACCAAGAATGCTTTACAGGGGAAAAAGAAACGTAATCAGATATCAGATGTGCTCTTCCAGAATACCAGTTTCTTCATTAGTCTCGACTGTTTAGAAAGCCTGCCAAATACATTATTTGATGTGTTACACTCTCGCTAACCTTGAAATAACAGTCATAAGAGTATTTTTTGTCAGACGCATAAATGTATTTAGACGCTGTCATCAACGTTAAATTTTATTTTTGCTTCATTCTGAATTTCGTTGTAAACACAATATATATATATATATATATATATATATATATATATATATATATATTCAGAATATATATATTATGACCACAGTTCTGAAATATTTTGGAAAGGAAAGTATGTTCTTCCTAATGCAAGATACATTATTCACCAGTCGCGAAGTGGACAACTGTCGTCGACTTTTCGTAACTCTGGTTTTTCTCGTATTGTCAAAACAGTCAAACACTGAAAGAGATTTTCATGTCAAAGACAAAATTACATCAACCCTTCACAACGCTGCTTTGCACTTCTACAAAGCAGATGTTGAATTGGGTTTTCTGCTCTGTCAGAGTTTAAAACTGGCGAGTGCTTTACTTACTAAAATTGAAATAGATCTAAGTGGATATTGATAAATGTGACCACGTTCATACAGTGTCATAGATATGGAATGTTACAAACAGAATTAACTTTCAGAACATGAAAGTGAACTTTTTTAAAAATATTTCTACTTAACTCCTTGACCAACCGTGCACCTGAAAATGGTTATTAATGATAATTCATAAAATGTACGGAATGAAGGGTTAAGCCATGGCACGTTATCGACATTCGATATGATCTCGGAGTTCTCTCGAAAGCCCGCAAACAATGATTTGTCGTCTGCCCAAAAGCGATGATATATCCACTAAACTCTGGAAGTGCGACTGTACTGTAATGAATTTATTCAACTGATATGCGTCAAGCTACATGAGATTAAAAAGCCATTAACTGGTGATAAAGCACCTACAATGGCACATAATTTCACTGGAGATATCATAAAATGATCACACCGATGCAGATGTTGATTCGGAGTATTTTGCGTCCTCACTCATGAGAAGTGGTGAAAATCGAATACGAGGTTGAAAGAAATCGACATTTTTGTATCAAATTTTGTAAGAGTGGGTCACTGGTACTCACTAGCATCTACCACGTAGAAGTGTGTGGTCGATCAGACCATGTTAAACATATCTAAGAAGTTAAGTTCAGAAAAGAGACACGGTAACTATTCTACAAGTTAGGTTTTTCCAGTTATTCGTTACGACTCTAAAAGAGAAGTGAGAGGATTTGTTAATGTTACTCTCGTAAAATAAAAGTCACTGGGATTCTCGTGATGCCGGCCGAAGTGGCCAAGCGGTTGTAGGCGCTACAGTCTGGAACCGCGCGACCGCCACGGTCGCAGGTTCGAATCCTGCCTCGGGCATGGATGTGTGTGATGTCCTTAGGTTAGTGAGGTATAAGTAGTTCTAAGTTCTAGGGGACTGATGACCGCAGATGTTAAGTCGCATAGTGCTCAGAGCCATTCTCGTGAAATAGATAAAATAAGACGTTAAATATCTCTTGGTACGTAACACGCTACGCTAAAATGGTATCATCTAACACCACTTTTAATGATTTTAGGGTAGTATTCATTTCAGTAATAAACAGAGTGGGATACCCGTATAAGAGAATAAACATTGCACCCCCTCTGGCTCGATGCAGGCACTGATTTATTTGGGAAGAGTGTCATAAAGCCGTTGAATCCTTCCTCAAACTTTCGAACACGGTTCATAGAGATATGTGCCATGCGAGGACAAGCGTTGTCCTGAAACTTCCTGGCAGATTAAAACTGTATGCCTGACTGAGACTCGAACTCGGGACCTTTCGCGGGCAAATGATCTACCAACTGAACTACCCAAGCACGACTCACGCCCCATCCTCACAACTTTACCTTTGCCAGTATCTCGTCTCCTACCTTCCCAACTTTACAGAAGCTCTCAGATATTTCTCCGTTTGCACTACTGGTTCTTGTTACGTAGCTGCAAAGGCAGATTGACAAATTAACTTATCCTTCAGATCTCAAAATTTTCCAGGCAAAAATTCTAAAACTTTCTGGAATCAGGGAAATATCAGGAAATTCCACTTGGGGAGATTTGTGGCACCCCTGAAAACGTGATTCATCTGCTAAGGTGACCTGTCGCCGCTCACTGGACTTCTGGTACTAACGTGCAAATTCCAGCCTTTGTCGTCAATGAACAGCAGTCCCATGGGTGCATCAATCAGGCGCCTGCTGTGGAGGCCCATACGCAGCGGCGTTCGTTGAACGATCGTTGAGGAGATACTCGTGGTAGGAACTTCGTTCACATGGGGTCAGTTACTCACCAGTTGCGCGTTATTCGCCCATACACACGACCGCATTTGACTTTAACCTCCGTCATCTATGGCCCAAGGTGCACCACAGCTACCTCGGCGGCGGTTATGGATGACCCCATTCCACCACACGCGGTATGCTGTGACCACGGCGACACCCAGGCAGTTTACAAATCTAGCCGTTTCGGAAATGCTTCCACCCTTGGCCCGAAACGTAATGATCGTACACTTTTGGACGGCAAATAAATTTCTCTGTTTCCGCGTTACGACACCGACTGCGCTGTTTTCCGCATCCTCCCGATACGTTTCATAAAACCTACACTACTATAGCGCACGAGTAACAAAGGAAGTGACAAGACGCGCGGCTGGCTTTTGGCAGAAATAGGAAATTGATGACGTGACCTCCCTCACTCGCTACTTTTGAGTAGAGTGTTTGGGTTGTTTCCATGTTATAACTTGTGTGTTACGTATGACAGTATGACATTTCAAGATAACGATGCGTTGAAGATTTATCACGTACACCTCAATATAGGTACCATTTGTTATAATTAAATATCCGTTAATGACGCATTGGCTGTTAAAGTCCTACGGGGATATCAAGATGAACAGTAGTAATGTTCAAAATTGTATCTATTCGTGTGGTTATGTGGTTGTAAGTTCAAATCCTGGTATACGGTAACATTTATTTGCATTGGGGAAACATCTTGGGTTTTCTTATTCACCTAACGGAAATATGTTGTGCTGTGTTCGATGTAATGTACGTACAAGATCATGCTCTCTCAGTAATGAGTTTCTTTGATTTCGTGACTTCAGCCTGATTAAATAACGAAAGATGAAACTGCTGTGAGTGAAGCAACCATCATTAACATTTATATTGTTTCTTCTAAAAAAAATTCGACCTTTCTCCGAATATGTCGCGATTTCCGATGATATGCTTAGTCAAGAACCTAAGAGTACAGTCTAAATTCCTGCAATTGAAACGAGCAGGAATCGTATTTATAGGCTTGCTTGTCACCAGTGTTCAGCTGCGATCGAGTCCTTAACAACGCATTTGTAAATCTCGCTGTCAAGACAAAGATCGCAGCCGCGCGGAGTGGCCTTGCGGTTTGAGGCGCTATGTCATGGATTGCGCGGCCTCTCCCGCCGGAGGTTCGAGTCCTCCCTCGGGCATAGGTGTGTGTGTTGTTCTTAGCATAAGTTAGTTTAAGTAGTGTGTAAGCCTAGGAACCGATGACCTCAGCAGTTTGGTCCCTTAGGAATTCACACACATTTGAACAACAACAAAGCTCGCACCACGCAGCGCGTGAGATATGTCGCGTGACGAATTTCCGATTTTAGCCGAGCGCCAGTCACATGGTATGGTACTTCCCGGTTTTAGTAACTCTTGTGTAGCACATACTATGCTGACGATACGGCACCCTATAGTTTTGCTGAAAATATGCACTCAGTTTTGAGTGATGACTCGATAAATGCCAAATAACTTTCACATTTCTGTGTGAAAAGTCTCAACCGTTTAGAACGATATTTCATTTTCTCTTCAGAAGGCCTGGCATACATTTCTCTAGCATATTTTGGGTAAACATCTTAGACGTTTCATTAATTCATAATTGTTAACATCCCTCTTATTGTTGAATTTTAGTGTCACTTAAACGTTAATTTTATAAATGGGCGCAAATAACCATGATATTTTGCACCCTAACCCAAATCATAAACGAAAAGTTTTCATACTGATACCCTGGAGGTGAGGCAATCGCCTGGATTTATAGATGAACAGCGGAAGGCGATTAAGTCTGCCAGTACGTTTGGATATGGAAATAGTCAGTATAGGTAGGTAAAGGTAATTCATTCACTCTGTGCAAAAGTTATCTATCAGCAGATAGCGTTTACATAACTGCGAGTACGTGTCTTAAATATCATATAGCACTTATGTTCCGTGCCCGAAAGTCGAATTATCGACAGCGATGTGGCAATAATTTCAGTTTGCATCATGAGGCCACTTCATGTGGTTTAATCGTGAATCGATAAGATGGTGCTATGGACAGAAATTAAATTACTTACTTCGTAAGTTAAGGTCAAGATGAACGTAATTTCTGCATCGCGAACAGCCTACATTTAATTTAACAAGCTGCGAGATTGTCGCGAATAAAACAGCGACCCGTACATACAATAAGTTTCCTTTAATTTACGTCTATGTTCACAAACTGTTTGTTAACAGATTACCGGTTTTGGTCTATAATGACCATCATCACATCTGTTTTATGAAAACAAAGTCCTAATGTACAGCATTTGACGATGCCACTATGGCTGCAGTACATTAGGATTTTGTTTTTATAAAACAGATCTGCTGATGGTCATTATAGACCGAAACTGGTAATCTGTTAACAAAATGTTTGTGACTACAGACGTAAATGAAAGGAAATCTACTTTTAGTTTGCCGGCACCTCCTTCAACTCTAATAATAGTTTAACATGCGGTGTTAATTATACAGTATTTAAATGTTAATTGTATACAAGCTGACCGTGAACGTTTATACAGTAAATAACTTTGTACAACTGACATAAACGTTCACAAATAGCTTCTATACAATATTTTTTGGTCACTGTATTATATAAAGAACAGTACATTACAAAACGAAAGTCAGTTAGATTCTCTCGACATAATTAAGTAAAGTAACAATTTTTCACAATTGAATTAACATAACCAGAGTGGTTAATTTATTACGAGTTACAACAAAAGCCATTGTGGTGATTAACACGCAAGGTGGAGAACAACCTGACAAAAAGGTGAGAGCAGTATAGGGGTCGTTGAGACGAGAAAAATTTTCCAGGTAGTCACAGGTCGCAAATATATCGTTGTGGAGCTATGGCAAATCAACGACGTGCTAGCTTCTAATAAGGGAGCGTGTGTGAATGTGTATAACAGCACAGCTTATTTATAATCTTAACAAATTAATGACATTATGTTACTCTCAGCGCAGTTACCCTACTCTTACCTCGTTGAGGGTCGTTTTCCCGCCCTGTATACAGTTTCCAACAAAGCAGGAAAAATTGTGTATTACTTATGACGTAGAGTAGTGGTGGCAAAGCCCTACTATTTTCAGTTTTTCTAATATTGTGGTCAATGGTGGGCAAGTTTTCCACGCGATTTCAGATCGAAGTCGAAGGCTGCTTTGTCACCTACAAAACATCCAAATTCCGGCTTTGTTTGATTATGAAATACAGAGAAATTTACAATTTAGCTAAAACAAATATTACGAAGTTTTACCCGTTTCAGATCAACGTGTGTGAAAATAGATGAGTGGATAATAAAAACACCTGAAATAACTCTTTGTAACATTATTGTACTGTATCTTAGTTACCCAACATAACACTCATCTGTATTGTCTTGTAATTTTGGACTAACGCTTAAAAATACTTGCACAGAAACAATACTTACTTCTCCACGGAAGGGGGGTTAGTTTGTCTGCTGGGTCTAAGCTATCTAGATGCTTAGTAAATAGTGTACGTCGTTAGGTCCTCTGATTTTACCTTGAAGTATTAGGCTCTTGTTTTTCTTTTCCTTTAGATACTCCTCCCCTACATAGCACGTCTGACTCTGAAGAACAACTAGCTGACTGTTTGATCTGTTTTATTCTTTTTGTGACACTGATGTAATGAAATCTAGCTTTATCATTTGGTTTCTGTAGTAAGCTCTTTTCTTTCTTTGGCACATCTTTCCTTCTCAGCAGCAAGCTTTTCTTTCCCCATGCATTCTTCTTCTATTCGTTCTTTACTGGGTTTCCACGTTAGATGCACAGACTTCAAGGCTTTGCTGGAAAGTTTCCCCTTAGTCTTTATTTTAGTCAGAATTATGTTTTTAGGTGAGATAACCTCACTCAGAGTATGTTGTATGTCATCTTTTTTAAGGTATATCGTTGAATAATTGTCGTCATACTGTTAGAGTTGTGGGGATTTACCCGAAATCACCTGCGCGGATTTGAAACATTTGCTCATTTTCTGACAAATGTACCATTGCTCACTTCGGTAATCATCTGGAACAATTATTTTCACCCGAGAATGAAGCTTCAGTGTAGTAGTGTCAACGAGAAATTCGTTGATACTTCTTTTCAAACCGTACATTACTCAATGTTTCAAGTAAAACATCAGAAAAGTTACATGTAAGTGGTGAAAAACAGACTTACCTCATTTTCTTATCTGTGGAGCGACGTATCGGGAAGAACTTTCATGGAAAAATAAGTTACAATAAGAAAAACTTACCACCAGGTGGTCACCTCCTGAAGTCTAAGGGTAGCATGACGAGTGACAGTATTTTCCAAGCCTGACGAGCAATATCTGAGCCGAGCCGAAACGGAGAAAAAGTGAGGGATGGTAGTGAGTGGGGGGGGACATTTATTGCGAAGGAATGGGAAAAATTTCTTACGAACTAAAACTCGAAATTATAGTAAAACTATGTTTATTAACCAATAAACTTACCGTACTGATATTATTAATACCTCAGCAGGTAATATTCAGATATATATGACTACGCCCATATTCACATTTTCTGTTGTTTTTTATTGACGTAACACGATAAAAAAAATTGTGACTTCAAGATACAACACCAGTGGAAGCTTCTGGAATCCACAGCTACGGCATTTTCAGAAGAAGAGAGAATGGTGGTGTAAAACGAAACAGTTTCCAGATTTCTCGACAAATGGCTCATGATACACTTGCTGCTAACCAGAGTGCATTACACGTTCTGATTTTCTTGAAACTGAAACTAAACAGTTACATTTGCCTATGTGTGGGAAGGGTAGTAGATAGAGTGTGAGTCTGATTCGCTAGAATAACTTCTTTCTTTTTTTCAAGGAGAGGGGGCCAACGGCTTTCCACTGATGTCCGCTGGGTACTCCCTTGAAAACAAGTATGTTGGAGCATGCTTTGCGCAAATGTGTATAAAATCAGTTTACGGACTTAAAAAACAGTAAATACACAACCGGTAGAAAGAATAAAACCAAAAACGGAAATTAAAAAAATACCATAGCTAATAAGAGCTCACTATAAAGGTGGTTCAGTAGAGAGAGAGAGAGAGAGAGAGAGAGAGAGAGATAAGCAAACAGAAATAAAAGTTATAACAGGAAATTCATTATGTTTTTGTAATTTTTACTCGTAAGAGTTTTGGATGCAGCTTTTCATACTAGCCTTTCCTCTGTAAGTCTCTTCCCTATACGTAAGGACAAGATCCCGCTGAAAAGTAATTTTCTTTAATTTTTCCAAGTCGCATTTATTTTCCTGAAGTATTCCATTCGTCAACGGCTTTGCATTTTTCCTTTAGGCGGTCTTGCTTTGCCACTTTGTACTTTCGGTCAGTTGTCATAAATTCTCACTACATGAATAATAATCAATGAAAAGACCATTGGTAGGTGTTATGCCGGAGCCAACGTAGTCCCTGAGGGCCGACAACCCATATTACATCACAGAGGACGAGGTTGTCTATGTCCAAGGCGTAGCAAAAGTACCATGGTAAACACCGGCTATTTACATAAAAAATAATGGAATCAGACATTCCGAGCACTACTTCTTGCAGGGGGGGGGGGGGGGGGCTCGAGCCATGGCCTGCAGGAAGTATCACTAGCCAAATCCTGATTGGCTGGAGGCAGCTAGTGTGTGTGTGTTACCACGAACCTTTGTGGAAAATTAGAAGTGAACTTTTGCTTGCCTCAATTAGGAGAGTTCAACTGGCATCGTTATTGTTACGTTTCGTTTGTTGTTCAGTCATCAACATTGTGAACTTACATCAATAAAAGTTGTGCTTGTGAAAAATTGCGAATTGTCAGTCGCAACAACAGGCACATCAGAAAATCACGCCCGTGGTGCGTACCCTTGTTTGCACTGACATCATCACTTCACACTAGGGGATGCAGCACCTGCTGCAGTGTTGTCTACTTGAAGGTACAGTGAAGTGAGAAAAGTCGTGGGGTACCTCCTTTTGCCCGACGTAGTGCAGCCCGTTGGATGTCATCTGCAAAAACATTGAGCAGTCAATAGTAGATCCATCCCCTTCACAAAAAGGTGGATGTTACTGATTTGAACAAATACCGTGGAATATCTCTTCTCTTGGTAACATACAACATCCTCTCTAAGGCATTATTAACAAGGGCAGAAGATCAACTGGACAGTCAACTGTGAGAATATTGGTGAGGCTTCAGGAAGACCTGATCCTGTGCCTAACAGATCCTCAACCTTAAAACTGTACTGGCACACTCCAAGATGAGAAACGGCGAAGTGGTTGTCACCTTTGTTGATTTCAAGAAAGCCTACAACACTGTTGATAGAGAAACGCTTTACAAAATACCGCAGGAATTAGAATTAAACAACAAAACCCTCAGACTCAATCTAGAAACCTTGACAAACACCCATTCGAAGGTCAAATTTAGAGGTGAGATCTCAAAAAGCTTCGAGATAAAAACTAGAGTGAGACAAGGGGATGGACTCTCCCCTCTTCTCATCAACGGTGTCCTCGAAACGGTTGTGAGAGAATGGCGCAAAGAACTGACCAATTTGGGTGTCCAGAGTGGTGTCTACCTGGGCCGTAAGAACGAAGGACTGTTTGTAGATTGCCTGACTTTTGCAGACGACATGGCACTGATTGCTGATTCTCTTGAAATGGCAACAATGCAGGTAAACTGCCTCAGAAAATAGGCAGCCAAAGTGGGTCTCCAAGTGTCGCTGTACAAAACAGAGTTCTTCACCAACATGAAAGAAGCTAACAAAGAGATGTTACTAGACCAGGGAAAGATCAAAAGGACTGAGAAATTTAAGTATCTCGGCGATTGGATTGAACCCAACTTATCAGAATAAACGTCAGTATTCTTGAGAGTCAACAAGTTGGAACTAGCCTATCGACTGACTATGAACACCTACAAAAAGAAATGCCTGTCACGCTACCTGAAACTTAAGCACTACACACATCAGTCATACGACCAGAAGCCCTGTATGCCATGGAATGTCTTTCTATGAACCGGAGAGGTCTGATGGAGAAATTGGAAGTCAGAGACAGAGGAGAATACTCAGGAAGATCCTAGACCCGGTAGAAGAAGCAGGGGAATTCAGAAGGCGGCATAACTCGGAGCTCTGCGAACATATCGAGAGGCTCTCCGACTGTGCAAGAAAAAGAAGGATAGCTTTCTATAGCCATGTTGCAAGATTGCCTCCAAACAGATTGACCAACCGTCTGTTCACCTTCTGGCAAAACAAGAAGGTTTGAACCATTTGACTGACAGAAACCGAGAAGGACATTAAAGAACTAGGTATAACTGACCTCCCTGAAGGAAGTCCGAGGATTTGAGGAAAAGCCCCGAAGAAAAGGTACCCAATGGACAGAAAGAAAGGAAGGAGTTACACCGACAGAGCATATAACAGTATTGGGCAAAGATCAAAGCCCAACAGTTGAACAAGCGTGGTCCAAAGTAGGCCCATTCGAAACAAGAAGAAGAAGAAGAGGAAGAAGAAGAAGAAAAAGAAAAAGAGAAAGTGTTGCCAGTGTAGGATTTTGTGCACAAACTGACCTCTCAGTTAAGTCCCATAGATGTTCGATGGCATTCAAATTGGGCGATCTGGGTAGCCATATCATTCACTCGAACTGTCGAGAATCTTCATCAAACCAGTCGCGAACAGCTGTGAACTGGTTACGTCGCGCACTGTCATGCATAAAAATTCCATCGTTGTTTGGGAACATGAAGTCCATGAATGGCTGTAAATGGTCTCCAAATAGCCGAACATCACCGTTTCCAGTCAATGATCGGTTCAGTTGGACCAGAGGACCCAGTCCATTCCATGTAAACACAGCCCACACCATTATGGAGCCACCACTAGCTTGCATAGCGTTTTGTTGACAACATGGGTCCATGGCTTCGTGGGGTCTCCGCCGCACTCTAACTCAACCATTAACTCTTACCAACTGAAATCGGAACTTGTGTGAACAAGCCACAGTTTCCAGTCGTTGAGGGTCCAACCGATATGGTCATGAGCCCAGGAGAGGCGCTGTAGTTGATGTTGTGCTTTTAGGAAAGGCACTCACGTCGGTCGTCTGCTGCCATGGCCCGTTAACACCAAAACTCGCCTCACTGTCCTAACGGATACTTTCGTCGTACGTCCCACATTGATTTCTGCGATTATTTCACGCAGTATTGCTTGTTTGTTAGGACTGACAACTATCCTCAAAAGCCGCCACTCTCGGTCGTTAAGTGAAGGCTATCAGCCTCTGCGTTGTCCATCGTGAGATGTAATCTCTCAAATCTGGTATTTTCAGCACACCCTTGACACTGTGGATCTCGGAATATTCAATTCCCTAACGATTTCCGAAATGGAATGTCTCATGTGTCTAGCTATAACTACCATTTTTTCAGTTATATGCTGGGTGAGTTCCAATCTCTGTCTTCCTCTAAGCTTTTACCCTCTACCGCTCCCTCTAGTATTATGGAAGTTATTCTCTCATGTGTTAACGGGTATCTCATCATCCTCTCCTTTCTTCTTGTCAGCGTTTTCAATACATTCTTTCCTCACCGATTCCGCGGAGAACCTCTTCTTCTGTAGGACCACATCTCAAATACTTCCAGCCTCTTCTGTTTCGGCTTCCTTGCAGTTCATGTCTCACAACCATATAATGTTGTGCTCCAAAAGTACAACCTCAGGAATTTCTTTCTCAAATTAAGATCTATTTTTGATACTAGCAGACTTCTCTTGGCAAGGAATGCCCTTTTTGCCAGTGCTAGTCTGCTTTTATGTCCTCCTTGCTCCATCCGACACGGATTATTTTCTGCCCAGGTAGCAGAATTCCTTAACTTCATCTACTTCGTGATCTCCAATTCTGATGTTTAGTTTCTCGCTGCTCTGATTTGTGCTACTTCTTATTACTTTCTCTTTCTTCGATTTACTCTCAGTCCATTTTCTGTACTCATTGGACAGTTCATTACATCCTGTTATTCTACTTCACTTTCACTCAGGACAACAATGTCACCACCGAATCTTATCACTGATATCTTTTCACACTGAATTTTAATCCCACTCTTTTACCTTTATTTTATTTCCGTCTTTGCTTCTTCGATGTATAGATTGAACAGCAGGGGCGAAAGACTACATCCCTGTCTTACAATTTTTTTCATCCTAGCACTTCGTTTTTGGTCTTCTAGTCTTATTTTTCCGTCTTGGCTCTTGTACGTATTTCCCTATAGCCTAACCCTATCTTTCCCGTAATTTTGATGTTGCACCATTTTACGTCGTCGAATCTTTTTTCAGATCTACAAATCCAATGAACGTGTCTTGATTTTTCTTCTGTCTTGCTTCTGTTATCGACCGCACGCTCAGAATTGCCTCTCTGGTGCCTTTATCTTTCCTAAAGACAAACCGATTTTCATCTAATACGTTCTCAATTTTTCTTTTTCATTCTTCTGTATATTATTCTTATCAGTAACATAAGCTATTAAGCTGCTTGGCCGATAATTCTCGCACTTGTCCGTTCTTACTATCTTCAGGATTTTAAGTCTTCCAAAGCTCTTTTAAGTTCTTATTTTAACAGTGGATTCCTTATCTTATCTGCACCGACTCCTGCTTCTTGTTCTATCACATCATCGGACAAATCTCCCCCCTTATAGAGGTCTTGAGTGTACTCTTTTCATCCCTCCACTCTCTCTTCTGCTTTTAACAGTGGAATTCCCATCGCACTCTTAATGTTAACACCCTTGCTTTTAATTTCACCGAATGTTTTCTCACCTTTCTATGTGCTGAGTCAGTTCTTCCTACAATCATTTCTTTTTCGATTTCATCACATTTTCCATGCAGCCATTTGGCCTTGCTTTCCCTGAATTTTCTATTTATTTCATTCCTAAGTGACTTGTATTTCTCTATTCCTGAATTTACCTACAACTTTTGTACTTCCTTCTTTCGTTGATCAACTAAAGTGTTTCCTCTGTTATCCATGGCTTCTTCGCAATTAAATCCTTTGTACTCGTACCTACGGCTTTCTTTCCAACTTTTGTGATTGCTCGTTTGAGAGATGTCCAGTCCTCTTCAGCTGAACTGTCTAATGAGCTCTTCCTAATCGCATTATCCTTAGCCTCAGAAAACTTCAAGCGTATTTCTTCATTCCTTAGCAATCAGACTTCCTTGCGCACTGGTTCTTCCTGACTAATCTCTTAAACTTCAGCTTACTCTTCATCATTACTAAATTGTGATCTGAGTGTATATCTCCTCATGGGTACGCCTTACAATCCAATATCTCATTTCGGAATCTCTTCCTGACCATGATGTAATGTAACTAAAATATTTCTGTATGTCCCGGTCTTTCCCAAATATCCACCCTCTTCTTGTGATACTTGAATACAGTATTCGTTATTCCTAATTGATATTTATTGCAGAACTTAATTACTCTTTCTCTTCTCTCGTTCCTATTAACAAGGTTAGTCCTGTTCTCCCGTAACCCTTTCTTCTACTCCCTCACCTACAACCGCAATCCAGTCCAACATAACTATTAGGCTTTCATCTCCCTTTACATGCTAAATTACCCGTTGAATATCTCATATACTTTCTCTGTCTCTTCATCCTCTGCTTGCGAAGTCGGGATGTATAGTTGAAGTATTGCTGCCGGTGTTGGTTTGCTATCGGTTCTGATGAGTACAAGCCTATCACTGAACTGTTCACAGTAACTCACTCTCTGCACTACCTTCCTATTCATAACGCATTCTTCTCCTGTTATAGCATTTCCTGCTGCTGTTGGTATTACCCTCTACTCATCTGACCAGAAATCCTTGTATCTCATTCCATTTCATTTCATTTTAATGATCCCCACTACATCTAGATTGAGCCTCAGAATTTCCCTTTTCAGATTTTCTAAATTCCCCATCACATTCAAACTTATGACATCCTAAACGCAGACACGTAGAACGTTATCCTGTCGTTGATTATTCAATCTTTTTCTCATGGTCAAAGTCCTCTATTGGAGATCCGAATGGGGGACCATTGCGGAATCTCATGCTTATGGAGAGGTTATCATGACATTTTTCTTTTTGCTGGTTCCTTGGAAACGGCAAGGTCGAATTCCTTCCCCGTCCTTCTTTAATCCGATGATGTCGATGAGCTGGCTGTTTTGTGCCCTCCACCGAATCAACCAACCAATTGAAGGCCACATGCCCTGTGGATACACATTATGTGTCTTTAATGTAGTGGTTTCCATTGCTGCTGCATGCTCATGTCGTTGACCGTTGCTGATTCTTCCGCCTTTAGAGGCAGTTTACCACCTCAAGGTTAAGAGTGTGACTAGTACCTCTGTCGGCTGTTTCGCCCTCTTTGACAAGGCCACTGGCAGAACGAGGGTGCTTTCTTAAGCCGGAAGTCATCGGTCGCCATTGTTGGTGATTGATATTCACAATTTAAGCAGTGGCGAGATTCGAACTGGAGACCGAAGACGTTTTGTTTACTAGTCAAAGTCGTTACCCAGAGATTCAGACAAAATTTCTGCTTTTGGTGAGCTTTTTAAAACAAATTTATTTTTAATCCAAGCGGAATTAAATAAAAAAAGAAAAAGAAAAAGAGAAACTTGTTTCTCCAAATGGACTCGAATCAACGACTTTTTTTTTTTTTAAGTGTGAAACTAATTATAGTTTTTCAATGCTGTGAAACAAGGAAACCATCTGTCTTTTTTTAATTATTTTTTTCTTTTTATAGCATCAGTCAGCTACAGGATAGAGGAGACAAAGTGGGCAGGGAACAAACCCCACAATTCTTCCTCCCATCCATGCCTGAGCTGCACCATCACATGGTTTAGTGTTTGCTCTTTGCTCATATATACATTGGGAAAAGAAATTAAAACTAGTCATGCTACTCTTTGACGATTTTCAACAGATTGTATCAGTTTCATGATGTTATTTGATATTGGGTAATGTACTGTACTGTAACCCCAAATATAACGTCATCTCTCATGTTGTGTCCCCCCCTCCCCCAACCCTCCCCCCCATCTTCTTCCCTTTCCTTTTTACAAGGGTTAGTCATCACCTGAGATTCCATAGGTTTTGTTAACATTTGTCGTTTAGACAACATTACGATGTCTTCAGCACTTTTTATGTTGATGATATTAGTCTCATGACTTTGGTTTAATGGTTTCACATATAAAAACGGTTTATTTATTATTAGTGCTTTCTAACACGGGAATTTGGTTACACGTGCTCAATCTGATGTGGATGCACTTTTGTCTGAATTCCGCCCCCCCCCCCCCCCCGCCCCCCCTTGTTTAGTTCATCCACTGTTAAGCATTCATTCACATAAGGTGTTTCTATACCATGACTTCTGTCGATGGCCTATGTGACAGTTTTGTTTCTTTTAAGATTCATCTGCTTGAAGCACTCGGGTTTGGTTTCCCAAGTATGATTCTTAATGTAAACAGATTGCAAGTTTCAAATTTCTGATCATTTTGCCCATTGATAATTGAAGCGGGGTTCTACTTTACATTAGCATTTGCCTGTATATTAGAACACATTAAGATTTCCTGGTTATGACTCAGTACTGACTGAAGTGCTTTCATGTGTACTGTATACATGAGATACCACTCTGTGAGGGATACAAATTGTAGATTGTGATTGTCGCGCTTCTCGCTAACAATTTCGTGCAGTGGAAGTGTAGCTAAACTCGATATTGTTTTATTGGTATTCAACATGTACAGGAATTTTTCTTTACACGTATTTCTTACTTAGTTGGTAACATCATTTTTCTAAGCAGCACTACAATCCTACAGTTACTATTCTTGAGACAGCATAGATGTTGTTAGTTTTTTGTATCTTTCTACTTTTTTCGTAAGTCCTATATGGCGTAAGTTAACGTTACCTTGACCTACTTACTTGCTTACCTTCATTCTTCGACATGTAATCACGGTGGTTGCTGCGCTACATTTGTTGGCATTATGGTGTTAGTGTTGCGAGTTCTTCCCTCTTGTCATTGTTTTCATGGTACATAACGAGTGTTCGTTTTCAGGGGACTACAACTTTTATGAGCTGACAGGGGATTTTATTCAGATTGCACAGCTGTACTTCTAATACTTTGATAAAAGCCGGCACAGTGTTCTGATATATTCCTTGACGTCGATAGTCTCAATTAACCATCTAAACATGAAGGTACCAGTTGACATACTACACATTGTATAGTATATCCTGACACATATTTTCTGGTAGTTTTTCTGTGGTAGGTCATACCATCATTTGTATTCCGCTGCTGAAGAGCTACATGACATATAGAGGTACATGTATTTGGTTGTTCTGATAGAAATGAGTGTCTTCCTGACATACTGCGTATTTATTGCGGTACTCTTCTTTGGACCTACTTCATAGGTTATGGTTTGGTATTTCATCCAGCCGCACGCGTACTTACCTTTTTACGTATATTTCAATACTTACTGCTTAGTAGGAAATCGTTACGGTATACTACGTTAGATTCATAGTTTGGTTCGTTAAAATGTTTTATTAAATAAATGGCAACTTATGAATGGCAACTTATGAATCTGTGATAGACTGCATTAATATAACTTTATATTCTCGTTTCATTAGTTATTATTAGTATATGGAACATGATGATAAAGATGGTTGTGGGATTGACCTCCATTAAGTGGTTTATGTTTTACTTGTATATGACAGTATGTAATGAAATGATTTGCCTTCAATTTGTACTCATCAGTGTATGACTATAATTGTTTTGCTCAAGTTGTTTCACGGGTATTGATACTAGCATTAAACTGATATCCAAGTATAACATGCAATATGATGATATGACATATATATTTTGTTTTTTATATTAATATAGTGTGCAACTCTCTCTCATATTATTCCTTAATTTATCTGTAACTTTGATGTTGCTCCCTGTACAGCTTGGTATTGTTATATGTTACCACAAATTACTACTTTTGCTATGTATTTCGTAGTGTTACCATTGTTGTCTGTACGCAGTGGCCTGAAAATAGCGTAATATATCGCCGAAACTGGTAGCCCAATGAAATAACACTCTGGAAATTTAGACGCTGAAAGGTGTTTAATTTGACGTTCTGAAATTAAAACCATTTGGAACCCTGAAAACCCCGCAAGGCGATATAGCATGACCGGCAGACCGAGTCCAAGGAATAGGCGTGTCATGTTTTGTACCGACTCCTGCAGGCTCATGTCACGATGGGAACATGCCAACTTAGTGGGGGCGTGGTAAAAACACTGTTAAGACAATTTGCAAAATACGTCCGACTATGCCGGCCGAAGTGGCCGTGCGGTTAAAGGCGCTGCAGTCTGGAACCGCAAGACCGCAACGGTCGCAGGTTCGAATCCTGCCTCGGGCATGGATGTTTGTGATGTCCTTAGGTTAGTTAGGGTTAACTAGTTCTAAGTTCTAGGGGCCTAATGACCTCAGCAGTTGAGTCCCATAGTGCTCAGAGCCAGCCGTCCGACTATGGAAACAGCGCGCAATCTCCGTATGTCCAGTCTGCAAGTACTGCCCAAAATCGAGATCTTTAAGAAATTACAATTAAGCCTTATACTAACATTTAAGAAACACTTACTGTTAATAGAACTACAACTTTATAAACTTCACTTTGGCAGCTGAAGATAACAAACACGAATAATGCACCTGTCAATGTGAAAGTTCTGAATCACGTATACAAACTAACCGGTCATGTCACGTGCTAGATCTACTCACGGGCATGACCTTCTTTACGTCACAAACAAGATGGCTTTCAGTATCGAGGCCCAGTATCTCTAGTCCGCCATGGATTTGTGCAGGACGTGGTCGTTGTGTGGACACAACAGCCTGGAGGAGCAGTTTGTATCTTTCCCGGTGGAACAGTCAGTGATGCTAGTGGAGGAGGAGTAAGGGGCATTTGACTGTCCAGAGGAACACTACCCACGGGTTTTTGCAGCCGTCGTTTGCGCACTGGTGGCTTTACGATTGATACAGTGCTTTGTGTGGTATACGAGTGATGTATTCGGTGTATGTGCGAGCGATAACATTCTGCACTGACGTCTTTAGTGTCGGAGTGACAGGTTGTGGTTGCTTATTGATGGAACACTGGAATGTGCGTGTGTACACTGTGATCAAGACAGCTCTACTTGTTGGCTACATGTTGTGAGTGTGATTAAATGCGTTAATTCTGAAGTGTTAGTTTAAACTATGCTGTGAGTTGACTTTTGAGAATTCATCTTTTTACTTACCCTATGTGAACAATCAATTGTTTTTATAATCATATAAGAATTTAGTAACATATATACGCAGGTAATTTGATGGAGAGTTGCATGCGGCTTGTTTACGTAGCTAAGAGGTGACAGTAATAACAGTAGAGGAATGCGTAACTGTGTGGCCCTTGTTAAGTCTAAAAGTTGTTTTGCCATCTTGTGTTTCCCAAGCATTGTAAATTGTTAATGTTGTTGTCCAGTTATGCACATTACAGTCAAATTCTGGATTTTAATTCTTTTACTTAATGGAAGGCAGTTTTGTATTGATTTTGTGGAGCCCTGCTTAAGGATATTTATAGGCTACAGGAATATCTTGTTTAATTGAAAATGTATCTCTACTATGTTATCAGAAGTATTTTGATGTTTAATAAAAGAACTGTTAAACTGGGTCTCACGTCTGCATACCCCTAGCCCAACCCCATTCCACCTAAATCCTAAGCTATCACAGAGAGAAAAAGAAGGAAATACATTTTCAATTTCACTTGTGATGTCGTTATTATAAAAAATGTGTTGCACACCATGAAACCATATGTGTTGCGAGAGGCTGTACTTAGTTATTACGCAGAATCGGACTCTTTGGATTTTGATTGAGCCGTAAATAAATTCTCCCGCCCCCCCTCCCCTCCCCACACTGAGACCACCCCCTTCCATTTTGGTCAAATCACTCTGCTACCTCCAGGATAATCGGTACTCACCTGTACCACTGATTTCCAGCTGATGTTCCTGTCGTACTTGTCGTAGAGATATATTTTCGGTCAAGAAGTAGACAATGATTTGATCAGAAAAAGGTCTAAGCTGTGAATCAAAATAACTAAACTAGCCTTATTAACTCATGCATATGATCAACTATCGTCGACTGTTAAGAACTGATGACCTTCAGTTGCTTGACATTGCCCCACTAGTTGCACACAAAATACAAAGGCTAGTCTTATGTACGTAAAAGTTTCGTTGCTACTAAAGCATAATGCGTGCAGTAACACTTCCCATCCATTGTATGGCGTTACTTTCCACGGTGGCGAACATTTCAAATACACATTGAGGTGGCAAGTCATGGGATACTCCCTAATATCTTTGTCGGACGTCCTTTCTCCTTGCCTAGTGCAGCAACTCGGTTGGCATGATCTCAAGAGGTTGTTGGAAGTTCCCAACAGAAATACTGAGCCATGCTGCCTCTACAGGGTGTTACAAAAAGGTACGGCCAAACTTTCAGGAAACATTCCTCACACACAAAGACAGAAAATATGTTGCGTGGACATGTGTCCCGAAACGTTTATTTTCCATGTTAGAGCTCATTTTATTACTTCTCTTCAAATCACATTAACCATGGAATGGAGACACACAGCAACAGAACGTACCGGCGTGACTTCAAACACTTCGTTACAGGAAATGTTCAAAATGTCCTCCGTTAGCGAGGATACATGCATCCACCCTCCGTCGCATGGAATCCCTGATGCGCTGATGCAGCCCTGGAGGATGGCGTATTGTATCACAGCCGTCCAAAATACGAGCACGAAGAGTCTCTACATTTGGTACCGGGGTTGCGTAGACAAGAGCTTTCAAATGCCCCATGAATGAAAGTCAAGAGGGTTGAGGTCTGGAGAGCGTGGAGGCCATGGAATTGGTCCGCCTCTACCAATCCATCGGTCACCAAATCTGTTGTTGAGAAGCGTACGAACACTTCGACTGAAATGTGCAGTAGCTCCATCGTGCATGAATCACATGTTGAGTCGTACTTGTAAAGGCACATGTTGTAGCAGGACAGGTAGAGTATCCCGTATGAAATCATGATAAAGTGCTCCATTGAGCGTAGGTGGAAGAACATGGGGCCCAATCAAGACATCACCAACAATGCCTGCCCAAACGTTCACAGAAAATCTGTATTGATGACGTGATTGCACAATTGCGTGCGGATTCTCGTAAGCCCACACATGTTGATTGTGAAAATTTACAATTTGATCGCGTTGGAATGAAGCCTCATCCGCAAAGAGAACATTTGCACTGAAATGAGGATTGACACATTGCTGGATGAACCATTCGCAGAAGTGTACCCGTGGAGTCCAGTCAGCTGCTGATAGTGCCTGCACACGCTGTACATGGTACGGAAACAACTGGTTCTCCCGTAGCACTCTCCATACAGTGACGTGGTCAACGTTACCTTGTACAGCAGCAACTTCTCTGACGCTGACATTGGGGTTATCGTCAACTGCACGAAGAATTGCCTCGTCCATTGCAGGTGTCCTCGTTGTTCTTGGTCTTCCCCAGTCGCGAGTTATAGGCTGGAATGTTCCGTGCTCCCTAAGACGCAGATGAATTGCTTCGAACGTCTTCCTGTCGGGACACCTTCGTTCTGGAAATCTGTCCCGATACAAACGTACGGCGCCACGGCTATTGCCCCGTGCTAATCCATACATCAAATGGGCATCTGCCAACTCCGCATTGTGGCCGAGCGGTTCTAGGCGCTTCAGTCTGGAACCTCGCGACCGCTACGGTCGAAGGTTCGAATCCTGCCTCGGGCTT
Source organism: Schistocerca serialis cubense (assembly GCF_023864345.2). Classification (NCBI taxonomy): domain Eukaryota; kingdom Metazoa; phylum Arthropoda; class Insecta; order Orthoptera; family Acrididae; genus Schistocerca; species Schistocerca serialis. The sequence goes on from NC_064639.1 coordinate 308,290,416, forward strand.
GGATGTGTGTGATGTCCTTAGGTTAGTTAGGTTTAAGTAGTTCTAAGTTCTAGGGGACTGATGACCTTGCCTCGGGCATGGATGTGTGTGATGTCCTTAGGTTAGTTAGGTTTAAGTCGTTCTAAGTTCTAGGGGACTGATGACCTCAGAAGTTAAGTCCCATAGTGCTCCGAGCCATTTGAACCAACCAACTCCGCATTTGTAAACATTGCACTGACTGCAAAACCACGTTCGTGATGAACACTAACCTGTTGATGCTACGTACTGATGTGCTTGATGCTAGTACTGTAGAGCAACGAGTCGCATGGCAACACAAGCACCGAAGTCAACATTACCTTCCTTCAATTGGGCCAACTGGCGGTGAATCGAGGAAGTACAGTACATACTGACGAAACTAAAATGAGCTCTAACATGGAAATTAAGCGTTTCCGGACACATGTCCACATAACATCTTTTCTGTATATGTGTGTGAGGAATGTTTCCTGAAAGTTTGGCCGTACCTTTTTGTAACACCCTGTATAGACTTCCATAATTGCGAAAGTGTTGCCGGTGCAGGATTTTGTGCACGAAATGACGTCTAGATTATGTCCCATAAATGTTCAATGGGACTCATGTCGGACGATTCGGGTGGCAAAATCATTCGCTCGAATTATCGAGAATGTTCTTCAAACCAATCACAAACAATTGTGGCCCAGTGACCTGGCACATTGTCATCCATAAAAATTCCATTGTTAGTTGGGAACGCGAAGTCCATGAAGGGCTGCAAATGGTCTCCAAGTAGTCGAACACAACCAGTCTTCTACGGTGCGACCGATATGGTCACGAGTTCAGGAAAGGCGCTGCAGGCAGTGTCGTGCTGCTGGGAAAGGCACTCACGTCGGTCTGCTGCCATAGCCTGTTAACGACAAAATTCGCCGCACTGTCCTAACGGGTACGTTCGTCGTACGTCTCACTCTGATTTCTGCGATTATTTCACGCAGTATTGCTTGTCTGTTAGCACTGACAGCTCTTCCCAGAAGCCGCTGCTCTCGGTCGTTAAGTGAAGACCGTCGGACACTGCGTTGTCCCTGGTAAGAAGTAATGCCTTAAATTTGGCAGTCTCAGCGCTCTCCTGACACTGTGGATTTTTGAGTGTTGAATTCTGTGACGATGTCGAAAATGGAACTTCCCATGCATTTAGCTCCTACTACCATTCCGCGTTCAAAGTCCGTTAGTTCCCGTCGTGCTGCCATAATGACGCCTGGAACCTTTTCACATGGATCTCTTGAGTATAAACGATAGCTCTACCAATGAACTGCACTTTTATACCTTGTGTATATGATACCACAACCATCTGTATATTTGCATATCGCTATCCCATTACTTTTGTCATTTCACTGTACATCTTGCAGCATGATGACGTGTAATTTAAGTCAACGTCAGGAGTGCAGAGTTATATGTATCCCTTCGTGGAAAGTAATTCAATCATTTCGTTTTGTTCACTTGTCACTATACACCTGTGAAAACAAAAAAAATGCTATACCTTAACCGTTTAAGTTAACATATTCTGCGCGTGCGGGGAGTCTTACGTCGGACAAAAACTGCGCACTGTATAACAACACGAGAAGCAGCAGGAGAAGTTCTGTCAGCTCCGTTACCATGAAAAATCTGCTTCAGCTGGGCATGCTCTACAAAAGGATCACCGGATCAACTATGAGGACGCCTCTGTCGTAGCTCTCACTAACGACTTCTAGGACAGTGTAATTAAAGAAGCCATTGAAATAAAAATCATTGAGAATATTCTTCATAAAGATGGCGGCTTACAGCTGAGTCTGGCATGGGATCTAGAGATCGCGAGGTTGAAGCGAGCGCTCACAACAGGAAGATGATATATGCTCATATATGTCAGTACTGCGGGTACTAGTGACGTCACAGACGGCGTTTATAGTATTTAAGGGTGAACGAGCAACGCATTAGCCATTTTGCTACTTGAAAATGACAAATGAGTACTTGGTCGAAGTGTCGTGCAACTTTAACCAAACATTTCATTAAATGGTCTTGTGTTGAAACTCCTCATGTTAAAATAAATAACGGTGTAAGCGGCAAATTATACTCGAAGTGACTGTTTGATGAATATAAACAAAGAAAAAGAGCCATATAGTGAACAACAGCAGAAGCTGAACGATTATGAAATCTGTACCTGCCATTAGAGCATTAAGACCAATGGGAAACTAAATTCGATCACGATGCCAGGATGACATCAACCAATGAAAATCGAGTCAAATATAAATAAAACAACGCTGTGGTACAGGAAGAATAATCGAGGAGATTAAATGGATGTACACTCGTACGAAAAACTTAAGGACCAAACTAACTTGCGCATCATCTTTCACTGGCAAGTAACGTAGCTCGATGATACTTGGACCAAACATAGGAAGAACTACTGCAGTATAGTACAGTACAGAAGGAAACTGGAAGAAATACTCGAAGAGATGAACAGATATAATCACACTGAAGCCACCGCGATTGATGATGTGCCCTAGACATTACAAAAGGTGGGATATGGTTCTTCATAAAGTGTGTGATCACCACGGACGGTATTACATGCTCTGCAACGTGCTCCCATGCTGGCCACAAGTTTGATAAGTTCTTTTGGTAGGACGTTGCATTCCGCTACCAACACGATTGACTACTGACTGGTCGTCGGTGGATGCGGACGTTCTCCAATACGTCTTCCCAACGAATTCCATGAGACAGCGCGAGTTGTGATGTCCCTTGGACATTACAAGAGCTCCTCCACCTGTGCTGTTCGATGCGGTCGCACATTGTGAAGCATGAAAATGAAGTCAGCGCCTAAGGCGTTACTGAAAAGATGGACATGAGGAAGGAGTACAGTATCAGAGTAACGTTATCGGTCAATGTACCGTGTTGAAAGATTTGGAGGTCAGAACGCCCATGAAACATTGTGCGCCACACCATAACATCTGGACCACCAAAACGATCATATTCGACAATATCCCTGGTTGCATTAAGTGTTCCCACTTGTCACTTCATCAATTTACGTCCAGAATCACTACTCATACTGAACCTGCTCTCATCCAAGAAGAGCACACGATGCCACTCCTCATTGGTCAGTCGCTATGCACTTGCTACCATCTAAAATCATTGTGCTCTGTACACTCACAGGTCAAGATTATTATGACACTGCACTCCTCTCACATGTGCATCTTTTCAGTGGTGCAGTCGGCCCTGACGTCATTTTTATGGCTGACAATGCGCAACCACATCGACCAGCGCAGGTGGAGGAGCTGTTGGAGTGGGAGGATATTCGGCAAAAGAGCTGGCCTGCCCATCGAGCACTTGTGGCGTGCACTGGGGAGACGTATAGCAGGACGTTCATATGCACCAACGACCATCGACCAGTTGTCAACCACGCTAGTGGAGAAGAACTCCTTGCCAACCTTGGTACTAACATGGGAGCACGTTGAAGATCACGCATTGCCATCAGTGGCGATCACACACCCTATTAAGAACCGTATCACGTCTTTTGTAATGTCCAGGCGATAGTCATAAACCGCGGTAGTATAGAGTCCATAAATAAAAGTCTGCAATATACGTCTCCAAAGATGTTACTAAATTGGGCTATAGACCCATAAAATTGAACCCAAATGCATCCATGGATATGACATGGGATTTTTCTATCAATGATCATAGCACATGCTACAGAAAAATTTTATAAAACCTTTGAAAGACATCATGTTTACACCAGTGACTGTTAAACTATTTATTTCCACTATTGCAATTTCGGCCTTAGGCCATTATCAAGTGCAGACATTTTGGCTTTAAGTCATGTCAACTTTATCCACGCTGACACATTTATATGTCATTGTCATTTGCTGTTATATAATTCGTAGCGCTGCTAAGTAGTGCGGGCACATATATTGTAAAGACCGTATACCGTGAAGTTGACATGGCTTAAAGCCAAAATATCTGCACTTGATAATGGACTAAGGCCGAAATTGCAATAGTGGAAATAAATATTTTTTGGGTTTGAGGTACACCAGTTATGCAAATTACCGTTTTTCTCAGTACTCGAACATGTTTCGGCACCACTGTGCCATCATCAGTGGGTTTTCGTTTTTATTTATTCTGCAATGTTAACATTTTTGTTACATGATTATAAAATTATGTGCACTTTTAGTTCAATCAACAGATCGTTTCTTTTTGTAAATACCTTTACATTTGGTGAGCATGAATTTTCTGGACCACTTTTGTGTTAATTATTACAGGTAGCTTGTCATCTGCAACCAAACGATGTTGACGAGAAAGCTACCTGTAATAATTAACACAAAAGTGGTCCAGAAAATTCATGCTCACCAAATGTAAAGGTATTTACAAAAAGAAACGATCTGTTGTTTGAACTAAAAATGCACATAATTTTATAATGATGTAACAAAAATATTCATGTTGCAGAATAAATAAAAACGAAAACCCACTGATGATGCACAGTGGTGCCGAAACATGTTTGAGTACTGAGAAAAACGGTGTTTTGTGTAACTGGTGGACCTCAAATACAAAAAATTTTAACTGCAAACACGGCCTACGAGGAGCTGCAAATCAAAAAGATGGATATGGAAATAAATAGTTTAACAGCCACTGGCGTAAACATGATGTCTTAAAAAAATTACATGACTGTGAATCCCAGTTACGAAAAGTTAAATATAATATTTTTGTTGGATTCTCTTGTCATGTCTAGTGTATTTGGTTTTTCGTTCTTATCAGTTTTTATTACCGTTATTATTAAGAGAGATATCTTTAGGCTGTTCATGAGACCTTACTCATTATTCTTTGAACAGTATTATTTTCTCATTTCAATTTTCAGATAATCTTCTTGATTACCTACCGCAAATATTATTTTTTGAATTGTACTGCTCCTGTTGTTTTACGGAATACCAATGTAGTCTTTTGGAAATGGTGATGTAGGCCTGTAAAGTCTATAAACAAACTGTCAATCATTTTTAAACTGTAAAAAATGTTTCTGGTGGATCCAAGACTTGAAAACTGAAATAGTTACAGTAGAAGATGTAAAACGAAATAAAACTAATTTTAGAAGTTTTAGTTAAAATATCAGTCATTTCCAGGAGAAGGAAAAAGAGAAAATATGCGGAAAGAACGAATGCGAGGAAGGAAGTGGAGGAATAACAGTAAGGTGGGATTTGGGCTTTTTAGACGGTCCTCATGTGGATAAAATGATAAGAAACAGAAAACAGACATTTAAATAATAAAAACTGGATTCATGTATATTTCATTAACAGTACTTTATTATGGATGGACAATTTGAATATTGTAAAGTTATAAGGTTAGCAAGAAAATTGGAGCAATATGTGTATTAGCTTAGAATGAGATGTGAATGGTGAATGCTGTAGGCAGCTACGGCTGCAGCCTCTTGAGAGATAACTCGGCGTAGCTGGCAGCGAGCGTGTCGGCGATCCAGTCAGCGTAGTAGGGGACACTGGTATAGACCCCAGGGTAGCCGGGGATGCCACATATGTCGTGACCCCAGGACACCAGACCCGTCAGTATACCGCCACAAGCCATCGGCCCTCCGCTGTCTCCCTGCAGCAGAGTACACCAGTTCGCCACTTGGAACACAGTTTCTCTATTCCTCACTGATCATCTTAGCACTAGGAATTCACCTGTTCCATACCTAACAGTACATCCACATGTACATTCAGTTAATATTTGTTATTAATTTAGGCGCTTCAGTCTGGAACCGCGTGACCGCGACGGTCGCAGGTTCGAATCCTGCCTCGGGCATGGATGGTGTGTGATGTCCTTAGGTTAGTTAGGTTTAAGTAGTTCTAAGTTCTAGGGGACTGATGACCTCAGGAGTTAAGTCCCATAGTGCTCAGAGCCATTTGAACTATTTGTTATTAATTTACAGTGACGAAAGTGGACAATATTATATCGTGAAGCACCACCCCAATATTTATCACAGTGCGAGCGGAGTTCAATAAGTAATGCCACACATTTTTTTCTCGGTCAGTTTCGCTTGAAAAAGATCGGAAGTTACTGTGGGACATCGTGGAATATTCCCGCTTCAGCCCCTACAATTCCACGAAGTTTCGATTGGTGGCGGTCTGCTCGTAACCTTCAAAGATATTCATAGGCGCTTTCAGAATGACTACGGACACCTGGCAGTGAACAAAAGCACGGCGAGTTGTTGGGAGAGGTGTCTTTCATCGTCTCAACGCGGTCACGCAAACCTGCCCAATGTCCTGCTTGCAGACCTGCCGCACACTGCAGTGACTCCTGCAATGTTGGAACTAGTGGACACTCATTCGAGGCGATCCACGGATCCCAATCAAACACCTCGCTGGTCAGCTGGACATCTCTCTTGGTAGTGCTGACACACTCGTCCACCTGCCGGAGTACTCTTAATGTTTGTGCCCGCTGGGTTCCACACCGCCTAACAGAAGACAATAAAGAGCAACGAAGGGCCTTCTGTACGGAAGTGCTTGCCTGTTGCGCAGCTGATCGTGACAATTTATTCCCGAACATCGCCTCAGATACATGGCTTCATCATTTCGAACCGGAAACAAAACGGCAATTCATGAAGTGGCACCACACCACCTTTCCTCCGTAGGAAAAGTTCAAATCCGCACCCTTAGTCGATATAGTCATAGCGACTTTGTTCTAGGCCCCTGAGAGGGTTATTCTGTTTGATGTCCTCCACTATGGTGCAATGATCAGATGTGAAGTGTGTTGTGCTATCCTCAGGAAACTGAAGAAACGATTATAACGTGTTCTTCGCCACAAAAACGCAAACGAACTTCTCCTTCTCCATGGCAAAATGCCTCACACAGTTGTGCGCACCCAAGAGGAGCTGCCGGCCGGAGTGGCCGAGCGGTTCTAGGCGCTACAGTTCGGAACCGCGCGACCGCTGCGGTCGCAGGTTCGAATCCTGCCTCGGGCATGGATGTGTGTGATGTCCTTAGGTTAGTTAGGTTTAAGCACTTCTAAGTTCTAGGGGACTGATGACCTCAGAAGTTAAGGAGCTCACGAAACTTCAATTGATTGTTCTTCCTCATCCACCCTACAGGCCGGATCTCGCACCTTCCGACTTCCATATATTTGGTCTCATGAAGGATGCACTCTGCGGGAAGCAGTACGTGGATGATGAGGAGGTTATTGATGCAGCAAGACGGTCGTTGCGACATCAAAAATGGCTCTGAGCACTATGGGACTTAACATCTGTGGTCATCAGTCCCCTAGAACTTAGAACTACTTAAACCTAACTAACCTAAGGACATCACACACATCCATGCCCGAGGCAGGATTCGAACCTGCGACCGTAGCAGTCGCGTGGTTCCGGACTGCGCGCCTAGAACCGCTAGACCACCGCGGCCGGCACTGCGACATCGACCCTTTGAATGGTACCATGCGTGCGTACAGGTCTTCCCAGTTAGGCGGCGTAAAGACGTCGCATTGAACCGAAATTTTAGTGGAAAACAGGGTTTTGTAGCCTAAAGAATGGAAATAATATGGTGCACTGGAATCCCGAATAAAACCAACCTGCTTTCAGAAAAAAAATGTTGCATTACCTATTGAGCAACCCGCGTGTGTGAAGATGTTCATCTCGTAACGGAAATTATGTGATCAGACATTCCGACCATTTGTAGCTGCTGCCTATCCTCAACATGAGCATGAGATGTGACCCCGACAGCCACAAATGTTCTTGTATTCGTTTGAATAAAAATCATCAGCAATGTTGGCCGAAGACTTCCAGGTTAAAAATTCACCATTATTCTGCCAATGGCCGTGTTGAAAGAGGGCGGACGTATGGAGAAAGGTTCAGGACACTCTCTTACCCTTGTGGTGGAAAACTGCCCTTAAAGGCGGAAGAACCAACAATTGTCAACGGTATGAGGATGCAGAAGGCAATGGAAACCACTACATTAAAGGCACATAACATGTGTCATCAGCACATGTGACCTGTAATTGAAAAAGTGTCATGATGATTGATCTCTCCACTGCCAGAAGCTTCCGCACTAGTCCCCCATTCGGATCGAGAAAAACAAGGATTTCTAGTCAATTGAGTTTAGGGTAATATCAACAGCAGAAGAAAATCATAAAACGGGAGTAGGTTTCGTTATGAGTAGGAAGGTAGGGAAGAAAGTAAGTTACTGTGAACAGTTCAGACATAGGGTTGTTCTCATCAGAATCGACGTGAAGCCAACACCGAGAACGATAGTTCAGTTATACATGCCGACGTCGTATGAAGATATAGAGAAAATATATGAGGATATTGAAAGGATAATTCAGTACGTACAGGAAGATGAAAATCTAATAGTCATTGGGGACTGGAATGCGGTTGTAGAGGGAGGAATAGGAAAATGGATTATGGGAGAATATGTACTTGGGACAAGGAATGAGAGAGAAGACAGACTACTTGAGTTCTGCAGTAAATTTCAGCTAGTAAAAACGAATACTATGTTCAAGAACCGCAATAGGACGTAGTATAATTGAAAAAGGCCAGGATATATGGGAAGGAAGTTGAAGATAGTAACGTAATGGGGAAGACAAGAGACCTTTATAAGAAAATTAGAGAAATTAAAGGAAAATTCCAGGCAAAAATTGGAATGATAAAAGATAGAAACGGGAAAGATCTGAGTGAAGCAGAGGATGTTAAGGAAAGATGGGCAGAATATGTAGAAGACCTATACAAGAAAGAACTGCACCATGACAGGGCTCCTGCAGCTGATGTTAATGTTAATGTAGAACTAGAGCCAGATATTTTGGAGAGCGAAATCCAGTGGGCCCTTGAAAATATGGCTGATAACAAAACTAGTGGACATGATGAAATACCAGCAGAATTGTTTAAAGTCACTGGAAAGGATGCAGTGAAAGTGCTGCACTCAATATGTCAAAAAATATGGATTACGCAGCAGTGGCCAGAAGACTGGAAAAGATCAGTATTCATCCCCATTCCAAAGAAGAAAAGTTCTAAAGAATGCTCAGATTACCGAACAATCGCACTTATTTCACAGGCTAGCAAAGTTATGTTGAAACTCTTACAAAATAGACTTCGCCAATATCTAGATCGAGAGCTGCCAGAAGAACAAGCTGGATTTAGGAAAGGAAGAGGAACTAGAGATCAAATTGCTAACATTCGGTGGATTATGGAAAAAGCGAGAGAATTCCAGAAAGATGTGTACCTCTGCTTTATTGACTACGCCAAAGCCTTTGACTGCATCGATCACAACAAATTATGGAACGTACTGAAAAACATGGGTGTACCAGATCACCTCATTCATCTGATACGGAGTTTATACCTTGACCAAGAAGCCACGGTGAGAACTATGTATGGAACAACGAAATGGATAAGGATTCAGAAAGGGGTCCGGCAAGGCTGCATACTGTCACCGTACTTGTTCAATCTGTATGCAGAACATGTCATGAGGAATGCGAGGCTAGATGAAGGAAAAACAGGAATTAAAATAGCTGGAATAAATGTAAACAACCTCAGGTACGCGGATGATACGATCCTTTTGGCAGAAAGTGAAGAAGAATTGAGAACACTGTTACTGAAGGTGAAAGACGAAAGTGAAAAGGCTGGTCTTATGCTGAATGTGAAGAAAACGAAAATTATGGCAACTACACCTACCAATTCGTGGGATATAGCAGGAGAAACCATGGAGGTAGTGACCACATTCAGTTATCTCGGTTCCCAGATCTCTGCTGACGGTGACTGCAGCCATGAAATCCGGAGACGCCTGTTGCTCGGTAGACAGGCGATGTCAAACCTTGACAAGATCCGTATTGTGAGGGCTATGGTCTTTCCAGTTGTGATGTATGGATGTGAGACCTGGACCATTAGAAAGGCTGAAGGGCGAAGAATTGACTCCTTCGAATTGTGGTGTTGGAGGAAACTTCTTAGAGTTCCATGGACTGCAAAGAGAACCAACAGATCAATATTGGAGCAAATTAAACCAGATTTCTCCCTGGAAGGTCTAATCTTAAAACAAAAGCTGACCTACTTTGGACACACAATGCGAAGGCATGCCTCGCTGGAAAAAACATTAATGCTGGGGAAGATTGAAGGAACTAGAAGAAGAGGACGTCAGAGGATGAGATGGATCGATGGCATCACAGAAGCAATGTGTTCCAACCTGGAAGGTCTACGGGAGAAAGTGCAAGACAGGAAAAAGTGGCGTGATTTGATTCATGGGGTCACGAAGAGTCGGAACCGACTAAACGAATAGAGAGAGAGAGAGATATGGGAAGATTTCAGTTATATTACATCATGGTCAGGCAGAGATTCGGAAATCAGATACTGAATTGTAAGGCGTTGCCAGAAGGAGATATAAACTCAGATCACAATTTAGTAGTGATGAAGGGAAGCCTGAAGCTTAAGAGACTAGTCAGGAAAAATGAATGCCCAAAGAAGTGGAATACAGAGGTGCTAAGGAATGAGGAGATACGCTTGAAGTTCTTTGAATCTGTAGACACTGCGATAACTAATTGCTCAGTATGCAGTTCAGTTGAAAAGGAATGGACATCTGTAAAAAGGGGAATCACATACGTCGGAAAGAAAAACATAGGTACAAAGAAGGTAGGTGTAAATAAACTGTGGATAACGCAAGAACTACTTCAGTTGATCGATGAGACAAGGAAGTAAAAAAATGCTTAGGGAAATTCTGGAATACAGAAACACGAGTTATTTAAGAATGAAATAAATAGGAAATGCAGAGAAGGTAAGGCGAAATGGCTGATGGAAAATTGTGAAGAAATCGAAAGACAATTGATCGTCGGAACGACATATTCAGTTTATAGAAAAGTCAAAATAACCTTCGGTGAAGGTAGAAATAAAGGTGGTAACACTAAGAGTGCAATGGGAATTCCACTGTTCAGTGCAGAGGAGAGAGGGAGGGAGAGAGTGAGAGAGCAGATAGGTGGAACGAGTAAACTGAAGGCCTCTATGAGGGGAAGACTTGTCTAATGACGTGATAAGAAAAGAAACAGGGGTTAATATACATAAAATAGGGGATCGAGTATTGAAATCAGAATTGAAAAGAGCTTTGGAAAACTTACGATCAAATAAGGCAGAAGGGACTGGTAACATTCCATCAGAATTTATAAAGCCATTGGGGGAAATGGCAGCAAAACGACTTTTCATGTTGGTGTGTAGAATGTATAAGTCTGGCAATATACCATAGACTTTCGGAAAAAAACATTATCCACACATGTCTGAAGAGTTGCAAGAGCCGACAAGTGCGAGAATTACCGCACAATAAGCTTAACAGTTTATGCATCGAAGTTGCTGACAGGAATAACAGACAGAAGAATGGAAAAGAACATTGAGGACGTGTTAGATGACGATCAGTTCGGTTTCAGGAAAGGTAAAGGCATCAGAGAGGCAATTCTGACGTGCAAAATGGATCTGTGATGTTTCGCCAACACCGAAGAAGGTGCGAATGTAACACATGAGTACAACAGCTGAAAGAACGATTTTTATAACAGCTTAATGTGGTTGTACGAGCGTTTCGTGCGTCATGAGAGGGAGACGATTAAAAGCGCCATATGAACTTTTCTCCACTTTTAATTAATCCAGTCTCGAAACTTTTTGGACTGACAGCCTACTTCTTACCACCGAATCCTTGAAATGCTCTGCGGATGGCAAGCCAGGGGAATGGGTGGGTCAGTCAAGGATCTGTACCTACCTGGATGTTTTTGTAGCTATATAATGTATTATCATCATAATAGGAGAAGATGTGAGTAGTACAAGTTTCCTAAAGAGATTGAAACTATTTACTTCAGCTGAAATTGTATTATACGAATTTACGTAAATTAAATACAGTTCCTGAAATTTTCCCGTTTTAAATGATATCTCACTGGCTACAGCCAGATGACATCGACTTCTTGCCACTACATTTCTTCTGATAACCATTCGGCCGTCTGCAAGTGAACGATTTGTAAAAAAAGAACCCCATTAAGATATTAACTGTTAATGTAATACCTAGAGCTGAAGTTGTGTTATGAAAATGTAGGACGCCGTTTGTTCATTTAGAAGAGATGCAGCTGTATTACGATGAATTCGAAAATATTTCCATCATATGTTGACCTTAAATATGGCAGAGCTGTAATTTTAGTGTAAAAATGAAACATATACTGTTTACAAATGTAGAACAGACGCAGCTTTTGTACTGTGAGGAGAAAGTAAAAGTCTCCACAATCCATTGAGTGGAACAAAGCTGAATTTGTGTTGTGACAATGTAACATGCTGGTTGTACATTTGGCAGAAATGCAGTTGTATTGCAGCAACATTATCAGCTATATCTCTCAGTTTATATGTCTCTTGATTTCTCAAAGATCGGCCTATGCCTGCCAATATATGGAGAGTGAGAGAGAGAGGGAGAGAGAGAGAGAGTGTGAGTGAAGGATCTTGAGAATAACCCCCCCCCCTACCAACACACACACACACACACACACACACACACACACAGACGTTGACACCCACGCGCGCCCGTGAACACTTTTCCTGTTCAAACCTGCATGCCAAGTAGTTTTTCGAAAAGAAATCAATCTATACGAACACATGCACACAAGTTGAAAGCATTACGAAGTTGTGTAGCAGGAGTTCTTTCCCTGGGTGACAGTGTGTGACACGGTGTTTAAAGACTCGGCTGTGCGTAAATACAAGTGAATGAACGGGAATTTTTTTTTCTCTCTTCCAACTTACGTACAAAAAAATTCCTAGAAAATAATCAGTTCATAAGAATACGAGTAGGCAAAGAGAATATTTCATCTGATTCACGGCTGTGCACAGAGTTATTTACCGCGTAGGCCGTAAGTC